>NW_027527525.1:4539622-4746850 GCF_008692635.1 Crocuta crocuta | reverse complement strand
GGCTTTAGGGGCGCGTGGGTGGCTCTATTGGTTAAGCATCCAACTTCAGCTCAGGTCATGATCTCGGAGTTCATGAGTTCAAGCCCCAGGTTGGGCTCTGTACTGATAGCTCAGAGCAGACCCTGGAGCCTGCTTCAGATTCTGTGTCACCCTCACTCTCTGCCCCTCCCCCACTTGCACTCGGTTTCTCTGTCTCAAAAATAAACATTAAAAAAATTTTTTTTAACGTACTTGGCTTTAAAGAGATTAAAAAACATTTTTTAAATTCCTTCTAAGTTGGCTCAGTTGTTCACTGGAACTAAGGAACCATTAAAGTACTGTATTAGACCATTAGGTCCAAGTGGTAAGATGGCGAGGACATCTTGCCAAGCTACTTTGCAAAGTTGCGTTAAGGGTAAGAAGAATATATGAGATGTGCACTGAGTTCCTTAGAAGAAAACCCTCAAAATCCAGTGCCTATCATTAAAATGTTTTAAGCTTTTTATAAAAATAACATTATTTCTCAAATTATAGAGGGCTCTAACAGTGAAGGGGCAAGGACAAAAAAAAAGATTGCTCTTTCCAAAATAGAAACATTTTCCCACTACTGCTGAACCTGACAGTTCTGAAAGCATTCAGCAGTTACTCTAACTTCAAGATTATTTAAGGGAAAGTGCTCATATTTTACAATTAGCTACGATCAGATACAAGTTCTCTATGCGAGTCTTAATCAAGTGCCAGGTTTCCCATTAGTTTTTTTTTTTTTTTTTGTAAGTAGAAAAACATTTATCAACTGATTTGAAAAGACATAGTACAGAGTATCCATGATAATTTACGCGAGTCGGCAGTAATAAATATTAGTAGCTGACTCTGAGTAATAGATTCAGATTTGCAGGGTATCTTCAGATACATTACTGAGTTCACAGCTACCCTGTGAAGTTGAGGTTGTCCTAAATCCTTTTTATGGAGGGGGTGGCTGAGTATTAGGCTGTCATAGTTTGAAAGTAGGGGGTTGGGGCATGACCTCAGACCACTGTACCTTCAGTCTTCGGCTTGCAGAGAACTTACCATGGCAGTGAAGAGTGTGGGCTCTAAGACTGACCCGGTTTCAGATCCCGATTTTGTTGCTTATGTAGCTTTGTGACCTTGGACAAGTCACTTTACCTTGCTGTACTTCCATTTGTTGAAACAGACAATAAAAGTACCCACATTTCAAAGGGTTAACAATGGAAGGATAAAGGTGAAGGCACATAATCGCATGAAGATAGATTTTTGCTTTTATGATCTTGTTCCTTGGCTCTATTTCTTGTGAAAGGAAAAACAGGTAGGAAGGAGAACCATCTGCAAACTGACCGTTTTGCTGATCAGTTTGTAATGAAGACATCAGAACCGGGTGTCCTCCTCTGACACCTAGAAGATGGAAACTATTCATATTCTTAGCCACAGTTTCCAGCTCTCGCTGGGCCTGTCTCCAGCCCAGCCTGGGCTGGGTTGCAGGCCACAGTGACCTCCCTGAAATGGCAGAGTCACACTGAATGACGCGAACATTTCATCAAGAAGGTCTCTCATTTTCATCCCTTTTGGATTGGAATAAGGGCTCAGCTGAGAGCTGACAGATCTGCTCATGTGGTCACAGGCTCAGCTCAGAGCTTCTAACCTACAAGGAGGCCCGGGTTTTTATCAGGTCAGTTGGGACGGCCAGGCCAGCATCTGCCCCGATGACAGGTGAGTGATCCAGGCCTCAAGGAGGCTTGAATGTCATTGCTCTGGCTGAGCCGTGGCAATCATGTGACTCAAGGTGACTGGGCACTTAGAAGCATAACAACCCAGGAAAAAGAAGATAAAAACCCAGCCACCCAACACCCCACAAGAGGTAAATTCCCTCCTCCTTTTTTTTAATTTACTTTTTAAATTTACATCGAAGTTGGTCAGCATATAGTGCAACAATGATTTCGGGAGTAGATTCCTTAATGCCCCTCACCCATTTCGTCTCTCCCCCCTCCCACCAACCGCTCCAGTAACCCTCTGTTTGTTCTCCATATTTAAGTCTCGGGTTTTGTCCCCCTCCCTTGTTCATATATTATTTTGCTTCCCTTCCCTTATGTTCATCTGTTTTGTAGCACTCTCTTCCTACTTTAAAAAAAAATTTATTCTTCATGTTTTAGTTTTTGAGAGACAAAGAGAGACAGAGTGAAAGCAGGGGAGTGTCAGAGAGAGAGCGGGAGACAGAGTCCAAAGCAGTCTCCAGGCTCTGAGCTGTCAGCACGGAGCCTGATGCAGGGCTTGAACCCATGAACGTGAGATCATGACCTGAGCCGAAATTGGACATTTATCCAACTGAGCCACCAAGGCACCCTAATTCCCTCCTACTTCTGAGCCTAAAACCCAAACAGCTGCTACCTCTCAGGTTGAACCACTGAAATGTATGAAAGAGCTAAGGGTGGGGTTGAATCAATAATCAATAATAAACCGATTAAAAAGAATCACTGACTTGAAGGGCATGGATAGACTTACTTGCTCTACTACCTCCATCATTGAAAGGAGCCAAAGCTCCTTAAAATTTTCTTTCCCCCAACATAGAGTTTCAAATGGAAAGCAACGGAGCCAAACAGGTAGTTAGTTTCTAGCTTTAGCTGAACGTGAGACTGAACACGTTATCACATGGGGTGGGAGGGAGTCACGAGAAAGATGCACTGAGGTGCTTTGAACTTATCTGGATTTGTAGCCTAAACCAAGGACGCCATGGGGTCACCTAGAGTCTGCTAAAGCAGGACGAGGACAGTGAGAACGATCAGAGATTCAAAAGATTTTTTAAACAAGTCACGGTGTTTTTCCGCTTGCTTACTAGCTGATGTTGCCGCCAGAATCCTCGCTGCCTGCATTGTGTCCCATTTATGGGGGGAGGGGGGTGGCTTACATGAGGGACAAAATCCATTCCTATCTGTCACGGCCATCCTCACGGGATCCACGTAACGACTCGAAGTACATCTGGACAGAGATGAATGGTTTTCTGCTTTCCTCAAAATCCCCAGTGCCCTACAGAGTCATTCTTTGGGGGGAAACTACCTCAAGAGAACCCAAGAAAGACAATTCAACTGAGACCCTGCTAACCTACAGACACTCACCCGTACGACGTAGTTAAATCTTCTGGAATCCAGAATGGCAGTTGAGAAGTCCAGCCTGTTGAAAGCTTCGCCCAGAGTGCAGTATCCATGGCGCTGAATGTGAAAACGGGGGGGCACAGAGGTCATTCTCCAGAATGGTCCACCTGGACCCTGCTGGCAAGCTGGATGCCTGATGCCTATCTTAGGGAACTATGGCCATTTGCTGTTTTCCTGGCCCATGATGAGCTCTTTCTGGGAACCCCCTGTGAGCCACAGAGGTGGACAGTGCAGCCAGCAACTGCTTCAGTCCATGACTCACATGGTAAACACCCCTCTTCATGATTTTGCACCATTTGGGCCCTGGTTCTCTGCACAAACTCGAATGGGAAAATCCTAAGTGGTTGTGTATCCAGGAAAGGTTAGGAGTTAGACACGGGATGGGAGACAATGACAGCTGGTCACTGTAACATCTCCTGGGAGGAGAATTAGACTTCCTCGCGTCACCCTGCCTGCTACCTTGCCTCGCATCTTCAGTGCTTTTCTCATTGGGATCATCAGAAGCATTTTTTTAAGGCTTCATGAGGAGGCAAAAGAAGTTTTTATTTTTTACCTAGAATGCACAAGGAACTGGGAGCAGAGGGCCCTGACTTACACTCCCAGCTCTGCTCTGAGTATCTGGGTAGTGGTAGGTGTGCCATTGACCCCCACGGGGCCCCAAACCGCAGGGGGACGTATGTATTCACCAAAGTCCCTGACAGCGGTAGAAATTCTATCATCCTACCACACTGTCTGGTAACCTAGATATCTGAGCAGATGCCTGCGCAGGGAGAAAATGTACATCAAAGGGTTTTATAAAGTGCCACGCAAATGTAGTTGCTACGGTGCCTTGTCCCCTTCTACATTTGCTCAGGGTCGCCTACTGAGCAGACGTGAAAACTTCTGCTGTGTTTAGTGATTAGCCCCTCCAGGGCTAAAACTTAACAAAGTTGGAGTCTAAAGAGATCTCAGAACAAAAGAGAGGCACTGTTCTGGGGGGAAAGGCCAGGGCTTTATAACAATACATTTGAGGGGCACCTGGGTGGCTTAGTCGGTTAAGCGTCCGACTTTCGCTTAGGTCATGATCTCGCGGTTCGTGGGTTTGAGCCCCGCGTCGGGCTCTGTGCTGACTGCCAGCTCAGAGCCTGGAGCCTGTTTCAGTCTGTGACTCCCTCTCTCTCTGACCCTCCCCTGCTCACGCTGTCTCTCTCTCTCTCTCCTAGAAATAAATAAAACATTAAAAAAAATTATAACAATACATTTGAGATGGGTATCCTAATCTTTATAAAGCACTTTTACATACGTGATCTCAGTGAATGGGGAGGGCACCTACTGACTCTTGCTTCTCCCTCTCTCTTTAGCCCTAACCTCTGATGGCTGGGTAGGTGGGGGGCTGCTAGCCATCACACCCACACCTAGCCAGGATTTGAAGTCATATTCTTGCTCAGTTTCCCCTCCTATCCTGTTAGGAAAGGCAAAAAGCTAAGCATACACTCTTTAATAAACAGATGGATGCTCACCTCTTTAGTACTTCCTTTGTGAACATAGATCCATTTTTCTTGGTGGAAATCTACAGAGGCAAAAAAAATAATAAGGAATTAAAACCAAAAAACCCACAGCTTTAAAATTTGCAACATGCCCCAAATTTTAAACTTGTTTCTTCTTCATGTACTCTGACGTGTTAAAAAGTTTTAACAAAAAGGACAGACTCAGCGCGCCTGAGGGCGGCTCAGTCGGTTGTGTCCAACTTCGGCTCAGGTCATGATCTCATGGTTTGTGGGTTCGAGCCCCATGGCGGGCTCTGTGCTGACAGCTCAGAGCCAGAGACTGCTTTGGATTCTCTGTCCCACTCTCGCTCTGCCCCTCCCTAACTCATGCTCTATCTCTGTCTCTGTCTCTCTCAAGTAGAACATCAAAAAAAAATTTTTTTAAAAAAAAGGACAGAGACTCTACTGATAATCTAAGAGATGCAAATGTCTCATTTCTGCAGTGTATACATATATACATATTGGAGTTATGCATACTTGGCCTGAAGCACTCCAGATCTTTGAGCATCTGATTTAATATACCAAAGCTCCACATTGAAAAAAAAATCGAATACCTAAGTACAAGCTTGTTTTAAATGCCAAACCTACAACTTATACAAGGGCATAAAAAGTAGAAATAAAGCAGATAACATGAAGAGATCCTGTAGTATGGGTGGGGATTAAACTAAAGATCTGTAATTCCTGCTTGCTACTAGAACTATTTATACTCTTACATACAGCATCTAGAAATATAATAGTATTTATACAGGGAAAGAGGGAGAAACAAATCTGTTTTCAAAGCCTTACAACACAGTGACAAATAAAAGCACGTGCTGGAACTGATTCAGCTGACCATATCACTGTATAATAACTAAATTAACTACGTCAAATATTAGTGACAAGCTGGAAAGAAAAACGCACTCTGACTAGCAAGTGACTTATAAACAAGACTATAAACAAAACATTGATCTTGCTTGTAAAATGCACAGCCAGTTTCCGAGTGCAAAGTTCCCAATAACCTCTGTCAATGACACAGCAAACATTAAAGCAGATATCTAACATTCGAGGTCTGATCCCCCCACCCCCACCCCAGCCAAAGAACCAATCCTAGTGATCTTCAAACAGCTTTCTTTTAAGTTCAAAACAAATGGCTTACACTGGGTTTTGGTTTTGCTATTCAGCATGTCCTTCTTTCTCTTCTTGGCTGCAACATCATAGTTCAGGCTGTTGAAAAGATTCTCCTTATTGTATACATCCTTGTTGCAGTAACTAGGAATAATAGAAGAGGGGATGAGCCATCACAGCTATACTTTAATAAGAGCTGTTTCTATAAATAACTTACTGGGTTATAAAACACAAACATATATCTTCTCAAACAAAACAATAAAACCCCCTCAAAAGAAGCAGGCACAGATCTCCCTCTCTGGGGATGCAATATTGTCACATCTCTGTGAAAGGCAGGGATGGGGGCTTCCACTGCTTTTGAATTCCCAGCAGTGCCCGCCTTTGTGTTTGACACACAGCCCTTCACCCTTTAACTTAGGGCCATGCCAGGCACTGCAATATTACTTTAAGCAAAACTGAGGACTGTAGGGGGGATGGAGAGGGCTAATTACTGCTATCCCTGTAGTATATGATGCCTTCATTTTGCAAAAGGATCCACCCTAAGCTGCTTTCTAAAAAAGCCCAGCTTTATGGAGATATAGTTCACATACCATACAATCCACCCATTTAAAGTGTACCCAAGCTTCTTTTAACTAGCATGCTTCTATCATGCCTTCGAAACATGATCACATTAGCAAAAATCTGACTTACACAATCCATTTCTAGGAGATGTTGAGTGTACATGCTAATTGTTTAGATTTCATGTAATTCCGTGACTAACACTCAGCATCATGCTGCGAGGTGAAGACCTTGGGTCCTAAACGAAACCAGCTGATTTCACAATTCATAAATTTATAAGGGCTGAAAAAACAGAACTGCCCAATTCACAGGTCACTGAAGGATGCACAGATTCAACTTGGGTCAGGTGCAGATTTCTGCCAAGCTATCATTTTGGGGAGCTGAGTTCTATTCTATGATACAACGTAACTTCACAGTAAAACTCTGAAGAGTTTTCATCGAAGGGATGCTGGAGAAATATTGAAGTATTATGAGTAGATTCCCCAAACCTCATGAGTATATATGTACAAGGCGGGATTTATAATGCCCACTAGTAAAACATAAATCAGGAGCTTTCTCTTATATCACTGATACATCAGAGCTCTTTAATTTTCTGAGTTCCTTTGCTGAATTTAAAGTGTGATTTGCTTTAGATCTTCTCTGGACATACATCTGTTGGATACAGTGAGGTACACCTGCACTTCTGCATTCTGCAGACATTGTGTAAATGGTAAAAGAGAATAGAGAGTTTGAAACAATTTCCAGTATCCTGTTGCTACAGTAGTCTCTCAAGTAGCCCGTCAATAAGTACAATAAGTATCTTGCTACATAAATGCTTACACATGATATCACCAACAATGTGCTCAGTGTTTCTGGACCCATAGGAATAAGCTTCATGGATAGTCAATCATTTGTTAATCTGCCCTTGTGAGGCCATGTTTAATACCATTTGTTGAGATTTCTAATATCTCTAGTCTTCTTTTCATTCAAGGAGACAGGATATTTTTAGGTTCCACAGAGATGACTACAGAAATGTCTTCTCTTAGAGACAGATTCTTAAGCAAGCAAAGGGTGAATGCTTGGGGCCAGGCTCTGTGTTGCACATGAGTGTGTTTGCTTGCATGACTGTAGTGTACAAAACCACTGGCAGGTCAGTTATCTGCTCCAAGGTCAGCAAGTAAAGAGAGGAACAAGGGAGAGCTGAACTCTGAGTCCTTAAAGCCAACTTAAGAAATTTCAATCAAAGTTGAGGAGAAGGAAAGTGATAGAAGGTTACTTGATTCGTCCATGGTGTACCAAAGCTGAGAACAGCTTTAGAAAACAAAGTTAGAAATGTTTTTTTTGTGTGTGTGTAAAAACACCACACGAAGGCTTATTTGTAAAGAAAACACATTCGTACACCATAAACGAAAACCTAGAGCCTAAATTCCACCTGTAGAGAACCATAAAATGAAGCAGTCTTACTCTCAATCACACCTTTGAGATTTGGCAGAAAGCTTTCAGAGCCTGGGCCATAGATTGTGGCCATTCCCCTGAAATTTTAAATATTTACAGTTTATTTTACTTTCTTCTAACTAAGAACATTACTCAAAGGAATTTGAGCACCTGCTTTCCTTATAGAAATGATAATAATCTGCTTTAAGCCCAAGTGACTCATTTCCAAAGTTAGTTGAAGAAGAATGCCCTCCCACCGTAGAATATAGAAAAGCTTCAACCAAAGATAAACCCTGCATTTTTCTCTTGGTTATTAGGTTTTGGACTTCTAGAGGTAGGGTCTGGAAGGAAGGGCTATGAGGTTTGTGTTGCCTGCTTATCGGTTTTCTTTCAAGCAATAACATATTTGGTTAGGGGTTATTCTGAGAGTTCAGTTATGTCCAATCCAAGGAAATGCAAAGCCAACAGAAAATTACAACTGAAATTTTTAACAAGAAAAGCCACCACTATTTAGGAGCCATGACATTTAACTTTTTTTTTTTTAAGTAGAACTATTTAGGGATGCTAATTTCTTCATTAAATTCAAGAATAGCCACCAAAGTTGTCATTTTGTGGTTAGTTTTTACTAATCTTGATTTTTATAGGCACAGGCATAGAATAAGAAAAAAGACCTCCCCCAGCCTTATACTACCAATATACACATACCTAGATACTTAAAGACAACTTTAGAAATGATGGAAAGATTTCAAAATAAGACCCTTCGGACAGAGGAGCTAAGGGGGAAGAGGGAAAGGCTCATTTCTCATTTTGTTCGCAGGCCGTTTAAGAAAGCTGTGGCCTGCCCCAAAGGGTTTAGCTATGGATTAAAGCCCGGTGAGATTTCTATGCTAATTTGCTCTAATACATACGCAAATTGTCAATGGCTAGTATCAATTGTCCTGGCTAGTACCGGGATTGTTCTCGTAAAACAAACAGTCTAATATATGAAGCTCGTAGAACAGTGCCTTGCACACAGTAAGCACTCATAAAAATCTGAACTATTATTTTTATCTTCTGCACTACTCATCCAGGGCACTAAGCTTCCTGGTTGAGCCTTAGCTATCCAGAAAGCAACACTGGAGTTTTCAGCTGCAGGCCTGTAGACTTGGAGAAGAGTGGCCTGAGGCTCAGATCACGGAGATGACTCATCCTGGGGGTGGGGGAAGCAGGAAGGTTGGTGGTGAGGCTTGGAGGTACCTCAGCTACCACTTCCTTGAAGCATTCTTGGACCACCCCAAATTCATGCCAAGCGCTTTCCTTGAATTTTTAATCTGCCCACCCACATTTAAACTGGTCATTCCTCTTTCTGTCTTATGCAGCTTCAACTTTTAAACAAGGGGTACTGCTTTAAACTTATCCTAAATCCTGCCATGATCTCTGTTCAGGGCCCTTGGCTGGGATGGGCTTTGTAAGGTCCTGCTGTTGGAAGGGGACAGGGTCCAGAACACAGAGAGAATGGCCAGCAGAAACCAGAAAAAGCGTGCTGGGCAGATGGGCTGTGGTCAACTGTAAGTACTCTCCCCAGGCTGGGACACGCCAGATGCACCTTTCATTCCCAACTCTTGTTCACGCAGTGCACAGAACTGGACATGGAATTCGAGAAGTATACCAGGCCTCTGTCGTCCTCTGTTTTATGACCCCACCCCACCCCCCCTTTTGAAAGGGTTGGCCTTTTGTTGTTTCCTAACAGGAGAGGTATTCACCTGTGTAGGCGGGCGTCCAGCCCAAACCTTACATCACAGAGAAACATGACCAAGACTAAAAACAGTCAGGATATTTGAGACTACAGACCTAGGTCTAAGAAGGCCAACTGCTTTTAAGAAGTTGGCAGACTTCTCATGCTAAGCAGGGAAGGAACTGTTTACAACTGGGGGAGGAAAAAAATACTCCACAAACAGCCAGCTGCTTTGCCACGAGCTACCAAATGATTCCTAAACTCTGACTCCTCCCAAGAGCCACAGGTGGCCACTGTATCGATCACCACTTGTGATAACTATGGCAGGGCCACAGCTCTGGCTCAGGAGGCATGAAATGGGAGGAAAGAAAGGAGGCTCATGAAGGGGACAAAGGGATGTGAAGGTACCTGATCCCAGCCTAGGTTAAACTTTTGTGGTAAGTTAAAACCATTTTCAGGGTCTCCCATACTGTGGCGAGAGGCACCACTATTTGCTTCTAAAGGGGAGTGATACCAGCTTATCTCTGGGAGCAGACACAGTGTGCATATTTATATGAGCCAGAGGCTCTGTATTTTGAATGCTTTTCTGTATCCTACTGCATCCTACTGCTGAGCAACCTATAATCATATTCGGGTGAGCCATTGGGACATCATTCATCAGATCCTTGCTGTATTTCCCCAGAAAGAATCTGGACTGTTGTACAGAAATAAAGTAACAAGCCATCAAGATCATCATTCCTTATCTGTGCAATAAGACTTCTTATTTGCTCCCTGAACTGTACAGGAATTGCCTCAAAATATCTTTAACCTAAGGGTTATATATGCTTTTGTCTGTCCTGACAGGCCCCGCCCCAGGATTAAATGCTTTTAGTTTTCTCATTGGAAGACTAAAGGAGTTTGATATTTTACAAATCACAAACAGATGGGGGGCTCTGGAGGTCAAGCTGTCAAAATAACCACACTTTCTTGATAGTTTTCTTAAAATTGAGTGCCAGGGGCTCAGCCCAAAAAAACCACTGGTAAATCTCAGTAAGTGGGAACCTGGTCTGGTTGCAGGACTCATCACCGAAATCAGTTTAAGGGGTCTGGTGCCTGTGGTTTCAACCAAAGGCTGCGTGGAAAGGTATCCAAGGATGCCTGGGCTGCACTGATGGCCTCTGGACCCACTTTCCTTGCCCTTCCCACCTGTGCCAAATGGCAGGGATCTGGAAGTCGACTGTTGAGACTGTTAAGATCCGGGACTGACAGATTCCAGACCACTTAACTTACTAGACAGCACTTCTGTGTTATTAACCAAACAGAGCACCCGACCCGGCGGACCTCGGGTTTTTAACCAGACTGATGCCGCTCAGGGGGACTTTCTGCGGTGAAAGGCATCACTTGAAATTATTTCAGTCAGAAAACTGACCTAAAGGGCCACTGAGGAAACAGGTGCAAATGCTTCGTCCTTTCAGAAGCAGAAGGCTTGTGGGTTGCATTCCCGCCTCCCTTCTCTCCTCCGCAGCTCTGCAGCCGCGATTCTTCACCCCGGGTCCGCCAGTCCGCCCCGCAGGCGCCGGGGCCCCGGGGACCATCTGGCCCCCCTTCCTGGTTACTCATCCTCTCTGCCCACTCTGCGGTCGCCTGTGCGTGGGAAGAGCCTGGAGGTGCTGCGCCCATGTCCAATCGCGTCACCTGATTTGTCCCAAGCGCTCGGCTGCTCTGAGCCCCGCCACCCCCCGGTTGAAGGGCGCGCAGCCCACTCCCCCGCGCCCCCCGCTCAGGCAGACGGCACGAAGCCAGTGTCCTTAAGGTAGGGGTCCCCTGAAGTTGTGTGCTTGAGTTTGAACGTTTGCGGACAAGATCCACGTTTGCTGTCACATTCCCAGAGGGACCCGGGGTTCTGTAAAGAGTCGCGCCCGCTCGGAGATGCAGACCTTGAACAATAAGAGAAACCAAATCCCCCGGATCCCGTGCCCTAGCGACCTCTGCAGAAACCCGGTCAACTCCTCCCTCCTCCCCCCCTCCCCGTCCCCCCACCGTGGCCAGGGGCTCCCTCCTCACCCTGTTCCAGCCCTGCGTGCCCCCCATTCTCCCCCCCCTGCACCCCAGAAACCAGCCCAGAGCTGTCTGGCGGGGCTGCAAGTTGGTGGCGGATCCACTCACCTGCTGAGGTCGCTCACGAAGCTGCCGCTCTTCTCATCCACGAAGCGCTTCCAGCCATCGGCTGTCTTCACCCAGCTCTGCCCGGGGGACCGCCAGTCCTGCCCGAGGAACGGCATGGCGACGGGGGCGACGGGGGCGACGGACCGGTGGACGCGACCGGCCTGGCGGCCTCGGGGACGNCGGCCGGGAGCAGGGCGGGGGAGGCGACCGCAGCCTCCGGGCCTCTCTCAAGCCTCAGGCCCCCGCTCTTGGACGGAAGAGGGCAACCCTTGCGAGGCGGCGGCGGGGAGGAGGGGCGCCCCCCCCACCCCCGCCCCCGAACCTCCGTCAGCGGGTCCCCGGCCAGGCCTGTCTCGAGGGTGCCAAAGAAAGGACAAGGACAGGAAGGCCGGGCGGCATCTGGTGCCTGCAGGGTGGGAGTGGGGGGCAGGGACAGCCCCCCACCCAACTCTCAGCACCCTAGGCGAGCAGCGCTGACCTCTGGGGCACCGGGTCGCACGTTAGAGGTGTCCGAGCCCCTCTCCAGCTCCGGGGCTGTGCCCTCCTCTCCTTCCCGGTGTTAAGCATCCTCAGGGTTGTTAATTTCTCTCTGGGGAAATACCAGGCCAGGGGTTATGTTCTAGTTCTGGTGAGCATTCAGGGAGAGGGACCCAGGAGGCCCGCCACCCGACAGATGGGGGTTAAAGGAAGTGCGGTGAGCTGGCGGGACCCTCAGGGACTAGCGTGTTAACCTAATCCTCATAACCCCAGGCGAGCGAACGGCCAGTGTGGGCGCTACACGGTTTTCCAGATGAGGGCACTGAGGGCTCCAGAGAAAAGTTAAGCCGGGAATTTACCGGGATGGCAAGGCTAGCTTCTTCACAAGCCTGAGTACCATCTGAAATCACTCTGTTCAGTTTTACTTTTTGTTAGTTTGCTTGTAAGAATCCATCCCTCTCTGCAGAACATAAACTCCTTGAGCGCTCCTGGGTCGTGTGTGTGTGTGTGTGTGTGTGTGTGTGAGAGAGAGAGAGAGAGAGAGAGAGAGAGAAATCCCAGCATCTTGCCAGGCCAAGAGTAGACTTTCAATAACTATTTGTTGTAGGAATAGGCGAACGGATACGTGCAGATACCCTGCACATCAGGGTAGCTTCTTGCCCTTCATGACTTCTAGTTTTGACGCTTCACAGTCTGATCTGTTTGGCAATGGGATTGCACAAAGCAGTCGCAGCAAGTAAAAATTCCACATTCAAGAATTAGTTTCAAACTTGACCCCTCCATGTTCCTTCCTCTGTGGCCATCTACAAGTATTTTCTGTTCCACAGACTGTGCAGTCTTTAAGGCTTAGAGTAGGCAAAATGATTGTGCCTTAAGAGGGGTGCATGTCGGAGGGGGAAGGAGGTGCTTTTAATAAAGTCTGTTTTCAAGTAGCCAGAGTTTTCTGATTCAGATTTCCCACCATAAATAATTTATTAGTGTGGTAATAGTAAAAATAGCTTGTAAAAACACTGCAGAAGGTCCTAAACAAATGATAAACACAATGATCATGCTAACAGATGAGACAATGTTGAGTCTGGCCTTTGCTGGACAGAACTGATATCTGCAAGGGAACATAATTAAGGGATGTGATTATTAAAGATGCCTGCGAGTTACATGTCCATAAGCTACATCACTATAGAAACCAAAGAAGGCAGAAGATTTGAATTCTAATTCTGCTAAGGCAGCACACTACTGTCTGACCCAGATGAATGACTTAAATTCTGGAGGCTCAGTTTTTTGAGTGATCAAGAAGAAAACAGAGCCTCTAACGCCTCCGTTTCTGGATTGAAAGCGTTGTAAATGGGATCATCGGTACTCGTTCTTTCATCCTCGTTGATGATGTTACACATCCACAGGGCCCATGGCCTCCTAGTGTGTGTACTTCTCTGGTTCTCGATGGTGGGCTTGGCCACGTGACTCGCTTCAGTCAGTGGGATGCTGGTGGCTAGGATATGAGGAGATATGGTGTGCCTGCTTGTCTGGTTGCTCTTGTGTTCTTGTGTTTCTATGAATGCGTGGCAAGGCTTTACCCTGGGTAGCCACTGCTAGAGTCCTGGCCCCAAGATGGGACACATGAAGCAGATGTCTCACTTGCCCCACAGATATATCAGCAAGAAATAAATGCTTATTCTTTATTTTTAATTTTTTAAAAAATGTTTTATTTATTTTTGAGAGAGAGAGATAGAGACAGCATGAGCAGGGGAGGGTCAGAGAGAGAGGGAGACACAGAATCTGAAGCTGACTCCAAGCTCTGAGCTGGCTGTCAGCACAGAGCCCAACCCAGGGCTTGAACCCACTAACCGTGAGATCATGACCTGAGCCACAGTCGGATGCTTAACTGACTGAGCCACCCAGGCATCCCATAAATGTTTATTCTTGAATGCCACTGAGATTATTGTTTGTTACACAGCCAGTAGTGACAAAGGGTTGAGTGGCTGACTCCCTCTCTCTCTGCCCCTCCCCCACTCATGCTCTGTTTCTCTCTGTTTCAATAATAAATAAACCTAAATTTTTTTTTTTTTTTTTTTTAAAAAGGGGCGCCTGGGTGGCTCAGTTGGTTAAGCATTTGAATTCGGCTCAGGTCATGATCTCACGGTTTGTGGGTTCGAGCCCCGCATTGGGCTCTGTGCTGACAGCTCAGAGCCTGGAGCTTGCTTCGGATTCTATGTCTCCCTCTCTCTCTGCCCCTCCCCCAATCATGCTCTTTCTCTCTGTCTCAATATTAAATAAACATAAAAAAAATTTTTAAAAAGGGTTGAGTGGCTGAAAGTTCATCAAAGCCTTGTTAACTTCTAAAATTCAAGCATATGTAGGAAATCACTTTTTTTGGGGGGGGGGATGTTAAGAATTAATCCCAGGAAGCCTCAGTGTTTGTCTCTTGTACTGCAGCTCTATCTTCCTTCTGAAAAAAGAGTAAAAAAGAAAAGAAACAACAGTGGTTATCTTATAACGCAGCCTTCTTCTGAAGTATCAGTGACTGCTTTAGATTTCCCACACCATTAAAACTCTAACTTGACATTTCTTGAAACATATGGTTTCTACTAGGAAGCCTTTCCCTGCTGAGCCCCTCAGGATAAAGAAAGTGCTGGGCCATCTTTAGAACAGTTACTTTCATATCAGCTACTGGCTGGACTTTACAAAGTCTCTGTGATTGGAGGCCATATGGTGACTGAGCATTTGAGAACCATGAAGACAAAGTATCAGTGTCTTGGCTTCCTACTGAAGATACAAAGGCAGACGGATGCTCTGGGAGTTTCATAAGGCACCGACCCGGGAGGACCAGCATGGCCTGATGGCTTGAGCAGGGTGCACAATGCCAGTTCCTCTGCACAGACACTGAGTTATTGCCTTTCCTGAACAGCTTCATGCTACAGATTGCCCATGTTACATGCTGGGTATTTGATTTAAAAAAAAAAAAAAAAAAGTTTACTTTTGAGAGAGAGGGAGAGACAGTGTGTGAGAGCAGAGCAGAGGCAGAGAGAGAGAAGGGGACAGAGGACCTGAAGCAGGATCTGCACTGCACAGAGCCCGACACGGGGCTCGAACTCACAAACCGTGAGATCATGATCTGAGCGGAAGTCGGACGCTTAACCAACTGAGCCACCCTGGGTATTTGTTGTTTTGTTTTATTTGTTTTTTTAAATGCGTGCTTCTCCCCTATGGGGCTGTGAACTCCATGTTGGTAGGGCTGTGTCTTAGTGTTTTCATCACCACAGTGCCTGTCATGGTGTTTGGTATGTGACTTGCAATCAATAAACTCAATAAATGTTGAACTACTCAAGGATGCTGTTATTCCCCTGTCTTCACCTATTGACCTTTAATTCCTCCTTTGGACACAGCAGGGTAGAGAGGAGGAGGGGTGGGCAGCCCCGAATCCTAGCCTGCATGGCCGAATCCTCCACGAGTCATGCCTTACCAGTTAGTCAGGCAAATAGGGAAGAAGGTCAAAAGGTGGCATCTTGGAGAAAAATGTTTTAAATATTTAAACATTTGTTCCCCCCATGGCAGATGCTAGCCATGCGGAAGACACTGTGTCAAGCACTTCGCAAGTATAATGTGGTTTAATACTCCTCACAAAAGCCTCTGAGCTGCGTACTGTCATTCCCTATTTTACAGATTAGGAAGCTGAGGCTCTGAAAACTTAGGTAGCCTGTTGAAGATCAGCCAACCAGGAGGGTGAAACCCAAGCTTGTACCCAGGTCTGTCTCAAACCCCAATGGGAGCCAGACTGGGTTCGAATCATAGTTTCCTACTTAAATAGCTGTGTGACCTTGAGCAAGTTACTTAACCTCTCTGTGTCACAGTTTCCTCATTTGTGAAATGGGAATAATGATAGTACCCACCTCAGAGGGTGTTCTGAGGATTTATTGAGTTAATATGTATAAAGTATCTATAAAGGTGCCAGCACCAATGGTAGAGAGTATTATCATCTTTATGTGAAATTTGCCCCTCCGTCTCTTACTTGCTTAAGTCCATGTCCACCCACCAAATTTTAAGTTCTGAGGGCACGGAGCATAGCTTACTCAGCTAACTTCCAGATATGGGAAAAGCTGTCTATATTGGAGCAAATTGTACAATGAAATGATAGCTTGCATATTACTGGTTACAATTTATTGCACTTAAACTATGGAAATGGGATTTATTCTGTTCAGAAGACTATATTTCCAAAGGTAAACCCAGCATGATTTTAGCCTGCCCACTGCCTCATAAGGCTGTTTATAGAAACTGTTTGTAGGGTCGCCCGCATCGGGCTCTGTGCTGACAGCTCAGAGCCTGGAGCCTGTCTTCGGGTTCTGTGTCTCCCTCTCTCTCTGACCCTCCCCTGCTCACACTGTCTCTCTCTCTCTCTCTCTCTCTCTCAAAAATAAATAAAAACATCAAAAAAATTAAAAAAAAAGAAACTGTTTGTAGAAGGGACTGAAAACTTGATAAATATGAAGTGCACTGTTTCCACCCCCCAAATGACATTTGTTTATGGTTTTGGCCGAGGGACCGACTACTTCTTACAAAAATGCAATGGTATTTTGTTTTTTCATAGTTTCTCTTTCTGAAAGGGTATTTTAAAAAAAATACTTATCAGCAGTAGTTGTAAGTTAAAAATAACTTCAGCTTGTGGGTGGGGGGCAGGGGCTGGGATCAACCAAATCTGTTGGCTCACTCTGCCCAAGTTCGAGCGAATTTTTCCAGGGGAGGGGAGCTGGAGGAACTCAGGATATTAAATTCAACCTGTCAGTGCTGTCCCAGGACTGTGTGTTTAAGGCCACAACAATTTGCATGTGACCCTGCACCCAGTCTGTCTAGGGTGGGGCATCCATGAAACAGTGTGAAATACGTCTGTTAGGTGTGTTGGAGCAGGAGCTGCCGGCTGTGTGTTATTTTTGGGTCTCTGGATGCCAGGAGTCCTACCAACTAAATTAAAGTCGGTCAGACACATGTCACTGAAAATATTCTCATTACTTTAATGAGAATCATTTGGCATTCCTCAATTGTGGGCCTGGTTCTGTTTTTGAGAGAGGGTCAAGGGCATTTTGCTATAATCCTCCTTCTTGCATAGCCCAGTTGTTCAATTTTAATGAAAATTCTTTTTTTTTTCTTTTAATAAGCAGTAAACAGGATTTGGAGGCAAGGCTGCTAACTTTTGTACAATATAAAGAAATTAATGAAACCACAACACTTAAAATAATCCAGACTTCTGGTGTCTTTTTATAAAAACACGTTTTATTTATTTTATTTATTCGTATTATTTTTTAAATGCTTATCTATTTATTTTTGAGAAAGAGAGAGAGACAGAGAGTGAGTGGGGGAGGGTCAGAGAGAGAGAGAGAGAGACAGAATCCCAGGGAAGTTCTGCACTGTCAGAAGAGTCCTATGTAGGGCTTGAACCTGTGAACTATGAGATCTTGACCTGAGCCGAAATCAGGAGTCAGATGCTTAACCGACTGAGCCACGCAGGTGCCCCTAAAAACATTTTAAAATGAGGATCTTAGGGGCGCTTGGGTGGCTTAGTCGGTTGAGCGTCCGACTTTCGCTTAGGTCATGATCTCGCGGTTTGTGGGTTCGAGCCCCGCATCGGGCTCTGTGCTGACTGCCAGCTCAGAGCATGGAGCCTATTTCAGAGTCTGTGTCTCCCTCTCTCTCTGGCCCTCCCCTGCTCACGCTGTCTCTCTCTCTCTCTCCTAGAAATAAATAAAACATTTAAAAAAATAAAAAAAAATAAAATGAGGATCTTAAATTTGTTACGGATGTCAACTTTTAAATACAACATTAATGCCTGAAGTTGGTTAAAATCACCCTATCTATAACCTTTCAAATGGTATCTTGAATAGTTGAGTAACAAATTTAGTTCTGAGATTTCTCATATACAAAAATAGCTTGGACTGAAATTCATCTAGACATTGTATCTCGTGGCTTACTTATTATCACTAATGTTCATATAATTTTGCAAGGTAAGTATTTTTATCCCCATTTACTAGATGAAGAGACTAAGTCTTAGATATGTTAAGCATTTACTCAAAGGTCTGCTTAAAAATTGGAACAAACTTTTAGAGAGGTTACCTAATCCGATTCCTTCCTTTTACCCTTGAAAAGGCTAAGTCTCAAAGAAGAGAAACGCTTTTGAACACAGAGCTAGTTAGCAGCAGGCCTGGGATTTGGGCACCATGAAATGAAACCAACAGGGTTCGAATGTTCCATTAATCTTACTGTACTGATCAACGTCCCTGAGAAATGTAAACTTTGAAATAAATAAAATCCTCTGGTTTACACACTCCAGTGATCGGATTTTATTAGGGCTTCTCATCAGTGAGTTTGTTCCAGAAGGTACAAGAAAAACAACTTGATCCCCTAAAGATGCCACTCTTCAAAGTCCGCCAGGATCCTAGAGAAACAACAGTTGAAAAATCAGCATTTACCTGATCATCAGCTTGAATGCGGATTTACTGGTTGTTACATTTTGACAGATTGCCGTAATCACTGCAGGTTTTGACTGGTCAGCCATGGGGAATGGAGTGGTTTGTGAGTCATATGGAGTGTGTTTCCTCATATGAGTTAACCAGTGACTTGTCAAATCCTGGAGAAGTCACTTAACCTGTTTGGTTTTCACATTTATATACATGTGTTATAAAGATGGTTGTATGATTCTGTGGCATCATTGACTGAAGGGGGATCATTAACATGATTACAGATTTTCTTTGGGAAATAGAAAAATACAGCTTTCCCCTGTCTATCTTGTTGGGTGGCTGCCTTTCACCCCCATTAGAAAGCAAAAGTCCAGGGGCCCCTGGGTAGCTTAGTTGGTTAAGTGCCCAACTTTTGCTCAGGTCGTGATCTCACAGTTCGTGAGTTTGAGCCCTGCATCAGACTCTGTGCTGATAGCTCAGAGCCTTGAGCCTGCTTCCAATTCTGTGTCTCCTTCTTTCTCTTCCCCTTCTCTGCTCATGCTGTCTGTCTGTCTGTCTCTCTCAAAAAAGGAGTAAACAATAAAATATTACAAAAAAGAAAGCAAAAGTCTCTAGAAATGTTCTGCTCACTGCTGTCTGCCTGATGCCTGGTGCATATCAACGATCAAAGTGCCAAGGAGGGCTCAGTGTAGGTGGGACTAAATTTCTAAGTTGTCACCTACAAATTGTGGTCCATGAACTGAAAACCATTTTACTGTTTGTCTCAGATGATTCAATAAAAATAAAAATAACATGAGCCTGTGCTTTTTTTTTTTTAACAGCGGTACGTTCATTTCAGGAAGAAGAATGTAATTTTAAAATGAGTACAGAATGTTCATCTTCTTTCCCATTCTGACTACAGCCTGATTACAGTCCCTTAAGGGACATAATATTTTCAACCAGGGTTTACTGTTGATAGTAATTTAAGAAATAATTTAGTCTCTTAAACATCTGCTTTGCTAAAAATGGTACTGCATAAAAGCTTTTGCTAAATGTCTTCAAACTGTTTATCTATTGAAGAGATGAGGTATAAGTTAGATTTTTTCCTCTCCTCTGTCAACTAAGCCAAAGGAGTGGCTATCTTCAGTTATGGTTTTGATCATTTTACAGGCTGTAAAATTTGTTGTAGAATATCATTCATTCATTGTCTCGACAGGGCTATATCATGCCTCTGCTATGTTCCCGGTGCTCTTCTAAGGCAACTTAGGGAACGTGAAGATGAGAATTTACTCTCAGGGACTGTACAGGCCATAGGGAGAGAGACATACACAAATACGTATTCCTAAAACTATGTGGCAGGTATGGTGATTGGGATTTGCACAGGGTCCATTGGGACACCCACAAGGGTACATCACGTGACCCACCCTGGACTAGTCAGGCAAGGCTGCCGGGTGTTGCTCCTGAGCGGAGTCTGATAGGATGAGCAGGAGCTGATGAGGCAACTGGAGATAAAAGCTGAGAGTGGGGCTGGCATCCAGGTAGAGGAGACAGCGGGAACAGTGACAAAAGGGGTGGAACAGCCTGAGTTGCCTTGAAGGACAGGAGTGTGAGCAGGTGGTGAGAAGAGCTGGAGATGGGGAGGGGTGGAGGCAGAGTGCAGAGGGTTCCGTGAGGTCTGGTAGAAAGCTTGGGCTTTATCTGAAGTGGTAGGAGCCCCAGGGAGCTGTAAACAGGGAATGACGCAGGTCCGCAGGTCCGTTGTGCTGTAATAGATATCTCCTGGGGGGAGGGCGGAGGGAAGCATGGAAGAAGCGCACTGGACGGACAGGAGTCAGGAGGATGTCGCTGTTTCCAGGCAGCAGCTGGTGAGCATCAGAGCCAGGAGGACAGTAGCTGGGGCAGTGGGGGGAGGTGAGCTTGAGTCTCCTGTAGGGGCCAACACCCAGGACTCGGTGATTGATGAAGAGAGGGCATGCACCAAGGAGGGCCTTCCAGATTCTTCTCCCTTTCCTCCCTCCCTTCCTTCCTCCCTCCCTTCCCTACCTTCTTCTCTTCCTCCCTCTCTTTCTTTCTTTCTCTGTTCTTTCCTTCTTTCTTTTCAAAAATTTTAATGTTTTTATATTTTTAAAAAAATTTTATTTTTAATTTAATTTTTTGAGGGGGAGAGACAGAGTGTGAACAGGGGAGGGCAGAGAGAGAGAGAGGGAGACACAGAATCTAAAGCAGGCTCCAGGCTTCAAGCGGTCAGCACAGAGCCTGATGCGGCCTTGAACCTATGAACAGTGAGATCATGACCTGAGCCGAAGTCAGATGCTCAACTGACTGAGCCACCCAGGTGCCCCCCTTCCTCCTTTTTAAGTAAGCTCTATGACCAACATGGGGCTTGGACTCAACTTCAGGATCAAGACAGATTCTACTTTAGGTGAAAGAAGAAACAAACGGTTGAGTGAGAGGCTGAGGGCTGTCGCACTGTTCTGAGTGAGACCTCACTTTCACTCACTTTAGGGCCACGAACGGGACAAACTCTGTATTCCTCTTCCCTGGGGAGACTGCCTGTGTTGTGGAAGGGACTTATTTATAATTGCCAAGACCGGCCCACGAAGAGGAAGGAACTCCATTTGGAAAAACATTCAAAAGGGATCTTCTCTTTTGTCCTTCATTATCTAATCCATCTTGAATAAGATTTTTTTTTTTCTGCCGGTGGTTATAGCACACAGTCCTGTCTCATGAAATGAAATGTTCCATTTTCACGTCTTTAAAAAATGTTATGAAACATATAGTGCTATTCTCACTACAAATAAGAATGAAATTGCCTAAAAGCAGGAAGTGAATGAGTGGGCGCAGAAAATTTGTTTTATGTATATATTTTTACCATCCAGTTTGTACTGCCTTGAGACCCTCACGTTGGGGGGAGGGGATGGCTCAGGTACCATGTTGGGAGCTAGTGCGGACTTCCAAATCCAGGATCCAAAGGGATCTCTCTCCCTGCTGTGGTCCAGTCAGGGGAAGGTGTGTGACTTGGGCTGGACCAATCACCATCCTCTCCTGGAGAAGTGATGGAAGAAGGTTGGCGTTTCCTCAGTTGAGGGGTGCTGACCCTGGCCGGCCCCTGCTGCAGCAGCTTTGCTATAATCCTTGCTGTCTGATCATCTGGAGGCTCTCTCAGTTCTTGCCTCGATTTTCCATACCTTCTTCTTCAGCCTTTTGCTGATGCCATGGATCCAATAGTCTTCCAATAAAATCTTCACACTTAGAAGAGTCAGGGTTGATTTCTGTTGCTTGCAAACAGTGATTGCGACAGTATGGAACCTCCATGTAAGAGAGGCATTCAGGGCCTGGGTCACATATGAACACACTGTCTCCTCTGCCCATCACCCCTCCAAGCCCGTGGTCTCATGTGCGTATGTGTGTACTTGGGCCAACAGTTGAATTAGACCAGAGAGGATGATTTGTATGTATTAGGACTTACCTAAAGAAATCATCCACTGAGAAAACTGGACTTATGCCCAGATAGGGGATTTTGGCTTGCACAAAACTGGCAGGTTTAGAAATATGGAGACAGAGAAGAAGGCTGAGCTGTCCATGTGTGAAAGTAAAAGAAGAGGACTTCAAAAGCTCAGAGCTCTAGATTTTTCTTACAAATCCATGGCATGACCTCATCAGGGCAGCAAGGCTGAACCCAGAGAATATCTCGTAAATTCCCCTAAGGTGCACATTTTGTTACAATTTCCTAAATTGATGCTTCAAATGTAGAACTTAGCTTGAAGGCAGGAGGAAGGGGGTAATATTTATTGAATACCTTTTGTGTATCTTTTATCTACATTGGTTTATTTAACCCCTCCCCCCCAAAACAGCATAAGGTAGGTATTATAGTCCTATTCTATTCACAAGGAAATTGTCTAGTTAGACTCACACAGCTCACACATGGCAGAGCAGGGGTTTCTTTTTTTTTTCTTNAGGGGCTGCACCAGTTTGCATTCCCACCAACAGTGTAGGAGGGTAGAGCAGGGGTTTCAATCCAGGACTTTGAACTCCAAAACTTGTGCTCTTTCTATGAAACAATTCTGCCTCCCAAAGCTTACATGAGGGCAACAGGGAACATGAGGGCAGAGAAAGCAGACTTCTAGACCTTGGGAAGACTATTCTTCCCTCATGCACGTGCGACTCAGGACCGCAGATATGGCCGACTGGTTTTTGTCATGGAGGCCATTGTTAGTCTGGAGGGACTGCAGTTGTGTGGGTATTCTACCTCTAAATAACCAAGGGACTCATTTTATGACAAAAGAAGTATAGCACTAGGTGCTTGTGGTAAAATTAGCTGATTTGACTGTGTGACCCATCACTCAGAAGCTTGAAAGAACTGTAGAATGATCTAAAGACTAGTGGGGAATAACATTCTAAAAGTCTGGGGCTCCTGTCTTACAGAATGCAGTAAATACAGTGTTTCCGTCACGTCCAGAGTGGGGAGGTGGATGTAGCCCCATATCAGTTTAGGCTCAGTTTACCTAACAAGCCACCTTGAGAACTTTGACTTCCCACCCCTGAAATCTTGGGTTGATGGGTTTAGAGGTTCTGGTTTCCACCAGAGAGCACAAGACATGGTCCTATTAAAATTGCAGCTAAAACTGTCCCTTGTCCTTTGAGGCTCCTCCTGCCGCTGAATCCAAACAGGTGGAAGGTAAGTGTATTGACTAGAGTCATTGATCCTAATTATTAAGGGAAACAGGTCACTGCTACCCAATGAAGGCAAGAGAGACCATATCCAGAGCCCAGAAGACTCACTGGGTCACTTCTTAGTGCTGCCATATACAATAATAATGGTTAATCGATAACCATGCTAATCCACTCAGTACAGGCGACGGAGGGCTCTGATCCTCAGGAAATGAAGAGCTGGCTCATCCTGTCAGCTAACAAAACTCTAACCAGCTAAAGCGCTGAGGGAGAAGGGAGAATAGAGGTGGGGGGCGGGGGGATTGCAGATTTTTGCCCCATGACCAGCAAGCTGAAGCTGGGATCATTGTTGTTGGCATGTCTTCTCTAATTGATTATGGTTTTCTTTATGGGCTCGCCTTTCCACTGCCTCACATGAAGCGTATGTTAGTCCAAGTGAAAGTGTGACTGTATTGATCTCTCCTTACCATGACAGCAGTTTGTGGGACTTTGGTTCTCTGGGATGTAGGGGATGAGTTTCTTCATCCGGATGAGGTGCAAGATGGATGCTGAGTAGGTGCAAGGGGGAAACCATGCAGGTAACCGGCGTGGCTCCCCCCAGCCCCCTCCCCTTCCCTTCCTTCCAGTCTGTCCAGACCATCTCACCTGGGCTTCCTTGTGTTCTGGTTTCTAGTTGGGTTTGGTCAATGGAAGTTACTGGCAAAAGATGAGAGAGAGAGAGAGAGAGGGAGAGAGAGATTTTTCTCTCTCCCTTTTTGCTTTAACATCATGCACTTAGCCTTCCACAATTTTAGTTCCTGACAGGCAGCTGCTCTGCCTTGATTTCAGCTCTCACTGGGCTCTGCAAAATCACATTCTTCCTCTTGCCCCTAAGACTCAGAGGTAGTAACAGCTTCCTGCTGTCCTCTCCTCATGGAGGCTCCCTTAACTCTATCCACACCTCTGTAATGGATCCCTTTATTAAAACCTCTTAAGCTAAACCATTTGAGCAGAGTTTTATAACCTGCTGGGTTTGTGTGATACAAATTGGGAGACGATTTCATTTTACTGAAGCATAAAATGATCATTTTACTGGGGCAGTCTTTATTTTCCCGGAGGCTATGTAGTAGTGTCTCTTGAAAAATCAAGGGTTTCTACAGTATTTAAATTTTTTTTAATGTTTTATTTATTTCTAGGAGAGAGAGGGAGACAGCGTGAGCAGGGGAGGGTCAGAGAGAGAGGGAGTCACAGACTGAAACAGGCTCCAGGCTCTGAGCTGGCAGTCAGCACAGAGCCCGACGCGGGGCTCGAACCCACGAACCGCGAGATCATGACCTAAGCGAAAGTCGGATGCTTAACCGACTAAGCCACCCAGGCGCCCCAAGGGTTCCTACAGTATTTAAATCAATCTGATCTACAAATGTTTGATTTACATGGAGCCTTCCAGGAAAAAGCCATGCCAGAAATAATACAAAATACGAGGGGGGCTATGAAAGTCAGGCAAAGAGACTTTCCTCCTAGCGTTACTTCCAGCAAGTAACATCATTTTTATACTTTAAATGAGAAAGTTGATTTCTACAGACATGTGGTAGAATTTAGCTGTGACTCTACCTTTTTTTTTTTTTCAATTGCCTGTCATCAAGTTATAATCCTTTGCGATATGCAGTCTCCAAACATTCATTTATTCCAGATCCCTGGTCTGGGAGTTCACAGACTAGTGAAGGAGACCGTTGTTTTTAGACTGAGTGGCTGCCGTGTATCAGGCAAGGTGTTAGGCTCCATATGTTACCCCAGGATGACAATGAGAGGCAAGTATGGTTATCTTCACTCTCAGCTGTGAGAACTAAAGTTCCTGGAAGCCGAGTTATTTGCCTGAGGTCCCATAGCTGGAGTATCACTCAGGTATCTCTGCAGGGGACAGATGACGCATTCAGATGGGATAAGGGAGAACAGTTCAGTAAAGGGACAGCTTACAATGGCATTGGCAGGTAAGGGAAACCAATGAGGGATGGCGGGGTACTGTGGGGATGGCAGTGGAGAAGACTGTTCCCACTTCGAGGCCCCCGGGGGCAAATGGAGGGAGCAGTTACAGGACCCCGGAGAAAGGAGCCATGGTTGTAGCAGAGGGCCACCAGATAGGAGCTGTGGCCTTTGGTAAAGGATATGGCCAAGTCCCAGTGACTTAGGAGAAGGGTGTCAAGGACAATAAATACCCTGGCTGCACTCTCTTCCTTTCCTTCAGTCTCCCACCTGCCTCTCCTATCGAGAAACCCAACGGGAAGCTGGAGGGGAAGAGCGCCCACGGATGCAGCCTGCTCGAGTGCAGCGAAGGCCGAGAAGGGCGGAATGTCGAGTCTGGAAAGGCGGTTGGGAGACAGCCAGCGCAACCGGTGAGGGCAGGTTTAACCCCCCACTTTTCCTGACTGCATGACTTCTACTCACCATGTTAAAGCAGTAGCTCTCTCACATTTGCATGGCCCCGCTTCACAATTAGGGTGACTGCTGCCAGGAGTAAACGGCGCAGGAAGGTGGGATGGATTTCTGTTGTCTGACACCCGCCGACTCCCTTCTTGTGGCAGCGGCACCCTTCCTTGATGCTGAACCCACGTGCACATGCAGGTGACAGGGTGGCTCTGTGGCCCAAGTGAAGCGGTTCTCCACAGCACAGGGTTGGACTTGGAGAAACTGACCCTGAAGGTTAAAAATGTCGCAGTTTCGGGGCGCCTGGGTGGCTTAGTCGGTTAAGCATCCGACTTTCGCTCAGGTCATGATCTCGCGGTTCGTGGGTTCGAGCCCCGCGTCGGGCTCTGTGCTGACTGCCAGCTCAGAGCCTGGAGCCTGTTTCAGTCTGTGACTCCCTCTCTCTCTGACCCTCCCCTGCTCATGCTGTCTCTCTCTCTCTCTCTCCTAGAAATAAAAAAAAAAAAAGTCTCAGTTTCCTGTGATGAGCGTGGAAGGTATGCTCTCAGCAAAGGGAACCAGGAGGTTTCAGGCTGGAGGATGTGCTGGGAGAACCGTGTCTGTAGGCATCCCGTTTCCTCTTAGGAGAAACATTTGGGTTTGAGGTGACGAGATTCTGTCCGTCCAGGGCAAGGTCCTATCTGAAACTCCTGCAGTGTCGCTTTATATGATTGCAAAGAATGCCTTTGTCAAGAAACGTCATGTGGATGGGATATGTAGGTTCTGTGAACCATTTCTCACAGGGCCACCAGCACCATCTTGTTACACAGTCACATATCTCTCCATCATCTTACATAAATATAACTTATATGGTTCCAGGCAGCACACATGGGCATCAAATTACAGCCATGAGATGATGACCAGGCTGTGGACTCCTGTAGCCATTTCTCTAGAAGGCCTAGGAGGGGCTGAGCACAATCGTCTCTTGGATATAGTGAGGTGTTCAGGGCACGTGACCCAAAGAGACTGAAGTGCAGAACTTGTGCTGGTGATATTGAAAAGTCCCTTTTCTGCCTGAGCTGCGGAGAGGGAGGGACGTGAGAGAAGCTGGAGGGGATGGAGTTAACACAGAGGATGGCCTGGCTGAAGATATAGACTAGAGTGATCAACTGATCCCAGACTGTCCTGATTTTAAAACTCAAAGTCCCACATCCTAGGAATGCCCTCAGTCCTGGGCAGACTGGGACAGCCTTTACCTTAGGGACAGAATGAGAGTATGTCCTGATTGTATCATCTGAGCCCAACCCTGCCTGTGAACTTTCACTGCCGTCTGTATTTTACAGCCAGATGGGTCCTGACTGAGCCAGAAATGGGCAGTTTAGGGGAATAGGGGCGACAGTGCCAGTTTGAGCAAGTCACTGAGGTCTTCCAGGACTCCTTGGTTTGCCTACCTTTTGGATGAGTGGCTGGATGACTTTTCTGTTTTCTTCCAGCCCCATAAAGTTTATGCACGTGTGTCATCCCAGTCTTGCAACACCCCCCCCCCACCACCTTTTAACATCAAAACAAAACAAACCTGCTGTGCAGAGTGTTCCAAGATGCAACCAATGTGCTTGAGCCGATGTTATCATCCCTTGGCACAGTTTTACCTAGTTGAAAGTGAGGACTATTAAAAGATCTCCTTGCAACTTTTATGTGGGAAGAGGGCTGGAACCCTAGGCATGAAATGGTATTTATTCTGCTTGTGATAGGAAACAGCCGGAGAGTGTTCGTGGATCAGGTATGTGGCTCCTCTACAGTAATGGGTCTCGGGGTGGGACTTGGGCAGACAGCCTGGAGCAGAGCGTGTTCTAAGCCACAGCTCTTCAGAACACACAGAGCTTAGTCCCAGGGGCAGGATTCCTGGGTCCTAGAGTAATAACTTTATTACTTAGTGGTTTGGAGTTGATGATACATTTTAACATATGTATTCCCTCCATCTTTAGCATTCTTCTTCAGGTACTGGGTTTTATTTTACTAATATCCGTTTATTCTCTAGGTCTTTTAGGAAATGTTTTTAGGGAGCTTTTACTGGCATGCCTCTAGAACAGCTTGGTTTCCATGGTGATCATGGTGGAACAGGATAGATATTGGTTGTCAAGCTCACCATCTCATCCCTCCTCCCTTTTAGTGACACTTCCGCCCTTCCTTTGGTGGGAAACTTCCCCCTTTCTACGTGGTTCCAGTGGGGCTTTTCATCACTGTGCCCATTTACGTCCTTACGTGGGCTACCAAGTAACCAAGCTGGGTCAGTCATAGTTCCTAGCCCTCACCCCTTGTCCCGCACAGTGATTAGTCCAGTGGGACCAGTCAGGGTCTTCTCTGGAATTGATTTAGAGAGCTCTGGAGAGAGGGAGGGTCCTGGTGCTGCATCTGCTAAATCAGAAGTGCATGCATATAGGGATATCAGACACCCTCTTTCTTAGCAGCATTGAGAAAAAGATCAGCATTAAGGGAGAAAGAAGATAGAGCACAAGAGCACGGTGATGAGGAATGGAAGAAGGATGAGAGCCCTCTTTAGAGATGTATATATCCACATATATCCACAAATGGACACTTTTCAAGTGTTCGGTTCAGTGGTTCTTACTGTGGTCACAGGTTAGTGCAGCCATCGCTACTACCAATTCCAGAACATCTCCATCACCCTAGAAGGAAACTGTCACCATTGGAAAGTTACTCCCAAATACCCCCTCCTCTTAGCCCTTGAACACCACTAATCTACTTTCTATCTCTATAGATTTGCCTCTTCTGGACATTTCATCCAAATAGAATCATACAGTATGTGGTCTTTTGTGCCTGCCTTCTTTCACTGCCTATGTTCTTTTCAAGGTCCATCCATACTGTAGCATGTATCTGTACTTCCTTTATCTTTATAGCCAAATTATATCCCATTGTATGCACATACCACATTTTGTTTCTTCAATCATTGGTTGGTATACATTTGGCTTCTTTGGAGCTATTATGAATTATGCTGCTATGAAGTTTTCATAGCATCTTACGTAATTGTAATAAATTATTTCCATGACAATTTGTTAATGTCTGCCTTTCCCATCAGACTATGAATCTATGAGTGCAGGAAAGCTTACACAATGCTTAAGAGCTAGTAAGCTGTTCAATGTTTACATATTTGCTGAGTGAATAAATGGAAGACATAGGAGTATGATCCCCATTTTATAGATAGGGAAGCTGAGGGTCAGGGAGATTAACTTGTCCAAGACATATAACTACTGTGTGCATCACAAGTCCTAATTATAAACAACAGAAACCAACTCTGGCTGATTTAAGAAGAAAAAGAACTTACTGAAAGCCTGCTGGGGAGCTAACAGAATCACCGGGAAGACCCAGGCTTACAAAATGAGCTGGAACAAGGGAGGCAAGATGGCAGCAGGGACCCAAGCCAAAATGGTGCCTGAGAAGCAGCCTGATGAGGACATGGCTGACATCCCCACCTTCCCCCGAACAGAGGACAGTGCCAGCATCACCCTGCCTAGCATCGCTGTCTCTGGAGAGCAGATGTTGCTGCTAGTGTTGCTGGTCTCACCAGAAGGCCTTTTCCATTGGACCTACTTCTTTGCATTACCAGCATCTGATTGAAAGCTCGTCTGACTGAATGTGGTTTAGCTGCAAGGGAAGCTGGGAAAATGAATGTCTGGCTTTGTAGGCTTTTATGATGGAGGTGGGGTCTGCTTTATTCTTGGTGGGAAACTCTCTAGGACAGGAAGGTTTAGTGTTGGGTAGAAAAAAATAACTTTATGTTAGTAATAGGTAGAAAGTCAGGTCTCTCCAAACTGAATACATTATAGTTCTTTGATAGCTTCTGACAAGACGCCCAGTTCACTGAACCTTTAGAGTCAGTGAAAGCCTTACTGTGTTATTTTTCATCTACTCCCCACTTTCCACATGTCAAGTGTCAAAACTATGACAGGTCGTCATGTACTGAGGGAGGCCTATTAATTTCTTATCTATTCCCCCACCTTTTATTTTAAAAGCAAACCCTGCCAGAGCACAGTGCCTTTTTAAATGTAAGAACTGAGTGCCTAAAAAAAAAAAAAGGAAGGAAGAAAGAAAAACCAAAAAACAAAACCAAAAATACCTAGAAGAACACAAGGATCTCAGCCTCTGATCTGGCCATGCCCTTGTGAGTGTAGAGTTTCCCAGCTGCTTTAGACCTTGAGAGGGGTGGTCTGATGACTATACCCATCTGCCACCCTCTGTACCAAAGAGGACTATATTGAGAAGCACATGGCTTTTTCTTTGGTTAATATCCCCAGGACTTTTCAGGAGTGAACTACCTGTGCCGTTTCCTCAACATTACCTCAAGGGAAGCTAGCCCCAGACCATCCATGTAGTGCCCATGGAAATAGTTGCTACCCCATCTGAGAATCAAGCAGCTTTTGATTAGGCTCTCCTTTGCCCCTGGGCACATAGATAATTAAGCCACCTAATTATTCACAACCGCCAAGGAGACGTTAACCTCCCTGTGTTTAAGCCAAGAGACCTCAGGTTTGCTGGAACACAGGGGAAGGACATTCCAGAAAACAAGGCTATCTCTCCTTATTATCTTGGTATTCCAGCTGGGGAGATCTGAGAGAGAATCCAGTTCCACCCTGACTATTTTACAGAAACTGGGGCCTGGAGAGGTAAAACACTTACTCAAGCTTACATAGCTCAAAAGTGACAGGGCTGAGGCAAAGCACTTTGGTTCTCCATCTCCAAAACGGAGGTAGTAAAAATAATAAAATATTCATTTGTGAATCACAAGCTTGTTATAGCAACAAAGAAGAAAATATATATGGAGGCAGCGTTATACAAATATTAGGTAAATTTAGCAGATGCAGAGCAAGTGCTTAATCTCTCTGTGCCTCAATCTTATCACCTGTGCAATGGGAATAATCTTCTCAGTCCTGTGTCATCCAGTTGTGTGAAGATGAACTAAGTTCAAATGGGTAAGTTGCTCAGGATAAGAGCATTATTATGTGTGCTAAATGAATGCTAGTTATTATGCTGGTTTATTGAATCTGTCTCCCAAAGGAGCCTTCAATTAGGTCCTGCTAACCGATCAATTAAAAAGTTAATTAAGTGGCTAATTACTCCCCTCCAAATTTTCTTGTGGAGATCTGTCCAAAAGCTAAGGTCTCACTGTCCTATTTTAATAAGCTCCAGGAGCAGTAGAAGGGGCTGACATGGAAATTGAGGAACTTGGCTGTGCTGTCTTTCTAATCATACAACCTCTGGGTACTGTCCTGAGTGGCGAACTTGTTTCAAATCCTGGCTCTCTCAGTTGTTAGCTAGGTGCCTATAGGCCGACCCTTTCCTTTCTTTGGGTGTCCATCTCCTCGACTGTAAAAAGAGATCGTGAATAGTCTCTACTCAATTTTAGATGTCTCTGTCAGAGGTATAGACATTGGATCTGATTTTATTGATTTCCTAGAACAGAATGATATAAGTTAAGCTTATGGATCCTATGGTCAGAGTCCTGAGTGCAAGGGCAGTCTGCGTGACTAGGCAACTAAGACTCCAAGCCTCAGTTTTCTGATCTGTAAAATGGGGATGATAACAGTATTTCCTTGAAAGGTTGTTGTGAGTGGGCACCTGGGTGGCTTAAATGTCCGACTTTGGCTCAGGTCATGATCTTGTGGTTCGTAGGTTCAATCCCTGCACCAGGCTCTGTGCTGATGACTTGGCGCCTGGAGCCTGCTTCCAATTTTGTCTCTCTCTCTGCCTCTCCCCTGCTCATGCTCTCTCTTTCTCTCTCTCAAAAAATGAATAAACAGTAAAAAAAAAAAAAAAAGGTGGTTGTGAGGAGTAAGTTAGATAGTTCCATATATGCTATTTTGCATGGCATCTGGTGCCCCAGGAGCTCCTAGTAAGGATTAGCCATAATAACAGCCACTGGAAGGTGTTTGTTTCTAAAGCTAAACCAGTCTTAGCTTCTTTCCTCTGTGGTTTTAGTCTTTTCCTTTGAACTCAAGTACAAAGTTTTGGGTAACTGAGAGTTCTGGCTGGCTGAAGGCTGGTTAATAAAGAGTTGGCTCCTTTCCCATTATTGTGGTTCATGCATATTTATGGATAGAATTTGAGAGGGGGATGCTGGGCATCAGATGGCACTTGTCTTGAGTACATTCATTATGAGGGAAGGAAATCGGTGTAGGTTCCCACACAACGGCCACCACTCTGAAACCATTAAGACAAGTTGGCTTCTGGGAGATTCGGGTTGGGTAATATCTTACCAGAAGTAGGAGCAACTTCTTCAGAAAGAGAAAAATATATCTTATATCACATTTTGTCTGAGTGCATCAGAGAATGTATTTTTCTTGGAGGTAAATCAAAAGGAAGCAACTGCACCATCCATACGAAAGTTATCAATAGTTTTGAAATCTCTTGCAAACAGCCACTTCTTGGTAACCTGGCCCCAGAAGATGTGGGTTCAAAGTCAAGGGTAGAATGATATTAGATGTATCACATAAAAGCACAAAGAACATGGAGAGCTGGTTATGGATTTATGACATGTTTATGAGGCAGAATATTTGCTTTTTTAAGAGCTTCCTTCCCATGGCTTTGCAAGGAGAGGCAGCTCTAGGGATAGTTTCTCCTTGGCCTCCTGGAGGGTGATGGTGGGGAAAGAGCGGGGAGGAGGCAGAGGGGTGGTATATCTGGTGATGGAAAAGCAAGTGAACAAGTGATCTTGCTTGAGTCCCAGCTCCTTTGTATAGGAAGTCAAATCAAGGGTCTTAGGTCAGCATCTGGGCAAGCAGTTCTTCTGGAAGAGAGGTCTCACAGCGAGTCCTGCATCCAGGTAGCTCTTGGGTTCCAGGCCATGGAGTCTGTGGCATATTGGTGATGGATCCATTTGTCTTCCACAGTTCTCCTTACATGGCCCATGGTCCATTCTATAACCTCCCTGCCCACCTTTCTGGCCATCCAGTCTCCTAAGAGGACCCTCTCCTAGGCCTTCCTTCTGTGCATTCTCTGCCCTCACCATCTTCCCACTCATGGAGCACATCACTCTGTCCCAGATCAATCCATTTTAGTGCCTAACTACTACTAATACCGCACACTGAGCACTTACAGTGTGCGCGTTGTTAGGTACTTTACAAATTATTATCTGAAATCCTTACAAACCCCAGAGATATGGGTATTCCTGGTTCCATTTTTCAGATGAGAAAACTAAAGGTTACTTTGTTACTTGATTGTGCAAAGTCTCACAACTAGTCAGTAAGAGAGTCAGAATTTAATCCCAGACCCTCCCTCTCTCTAAGATCTGGGCTCTTTTTACAACCCCGCGGTCTTCAAACTGTGTGGCACCATTGAACTTTTCTCAGAACAAATATGTCATACAGAAGACAAATGGCTGGAGGTGGAGCTGTTCCATGGAGTTCAGGGATGGGGGCTCATCACATGCTGATGGCTTTTTGTTTTGTGTTCACTTTCAAGGTAACTTTTATTTATTAATGGATTCAGTGGGATTGAATTTTTGAGCATATACCTTCTGATTGTAAGCAAGTCCCTTGTTAGCGGCTAACTTACCCTCTCTGTGTTTGTAAAATGGAAACATTAAGGCCTCCATATGTTGCAGCTAGGTTTAAGGTAGGTAACGGTGTAAGGTGATGGTATGTGGGAGACACTCTATAAATGGCAATTATTACTATGATTTCACAGTTGATTTTAGTCAAAATTCCGAGACTATACGGACTCTGATTTTTTATTTGTTGAATGACCTAAGAGGGTGTTGCTTTCTTTAAAGACATCAGAATCCAGGTGGGTCTTAGAGGCTCTCCAGCCCTGCATAGCAGGGAAGGTTCCACCCACCTGGGAAAACATAAAGGGTGCTGGTGAATGTTAAGTCTGGGAAGAGATGTGCACAGCTGCTCTCATGAGCCAGCCAAGCATACTACCAGCGGGGGATTTTGAAATGGGACATTTATATTCCAACTTCCCAGGTGCTTTATAAAATTCTTTAGTTCCATTGCTCTTTATAACAAGTCAGAAGTCTCTGATTCTGACATCATCCTAGACAGTGGATGGCTAGGGAATGGTTATTTCTCCTAACTTTCTTTCTCACTGGCTGGATGCCCTGAAGGTAGTATTCCTGCTTCAGGTTACACTTTAGGGAGTGTGTTTCCCGTGGAACAGAGCCATGGGTTGGACTGCAGAGAGGGACTCGGGCCAGGAAAGCTGTGTTAGGGACGGAGCTGCAGGAGAGAGGAAATAACCACAGGCTCTTGCAGCTGTCACTCAAAGAAAGAAAGCTGTTCTTTCTTACATCCTCTCCCTCCATATGGATGTCCTTACAAGAGCCACGGAGGTCTCCAGTTACCCTGGAGCATTTCTTAGTGTTCCCAGCAGATACACAAGAAGTAGGGTTGCCAGAAGGGGCCTCTGGCTACATAGACATTTCCGATGCAGAATAAATGACTTGGGGAAATTGTGTATGCTTTTGGGCTGAGCTAGGTCAAATGAGGCCAGGATGTACGAGTACCTGCTAGGGCATATAAAAGCTAGAAGGGTCTCCTGCGTCCCAACCACTGACTTAAGTCAGAGCGTTTGAGAGCTGGGATTCAGGACACACTCCAGGGCTCTGGGAAGCTGTGACTTGCCCTGACAGGTGTCTCCTGAGTCTATGAATCAAGGCACTTGGCTGCAAGAGAAAGAAACTTGCAATTGTTTAACAAAGAATAAAAAAGCAGAGGGAATTTATTGGCCCATGTCCATGAAAAGCCCAGGGCTGGCCCGTGGGCTTGGGCGTGGCTAGAGATCCTCTGTGCCTTTGTCTATCTCTCCATTTCACATGCTTGCTCACCTCTGTGCCGGCTTCAACACCAGGCAGGCTTTTCTCCATGGTGACAAAGGTAGTCAATGAGACCTCTTAACTTTAGTTATCCTCAAAGCTGGTGATCCTAGAAATAAAGGAGAGCGTCGTTTCCAAAATTCCAGCCCATATACCAGGAATGACATGATTGACCTGGCTTGGCTCACATGCCCATTTCCTGAAGCAATTGCTCTACTGGAAGATAATTCTGATTGGTACCATCAGAAGCTCAAGAGGATGGGGCTGCCCTACCTGAACTGTGTATGGGGGAGGGGAATCCCTCAGAGATGCTGGATAGACCAGAAGCCTCCTCCACAATGAGTACCTCTGTGCCATCAGCATGACAGAGCTGTGGGCCCATGACACCCACTCTCTAAGATCATTGCCTCGTCTTTCTTGTACAGAGATAGAATTGGTTGCCCGAGGTAAGCAGAATAAAGCTCCCCCAAAGATGTCCATACCCTACTCCCCAGAAACTATGAATATGTTATGTTACATGGAAGGGGGGAAAATTCAGGTTACAAATTGAATTAAGGATTTGAGTCAGATGGCCTTAAAATAAGGACATTATCCTGGATGATGGAGGTGGGACTATGCAATCACAGGAGCCCTTAAATGGGGAGGGGGAAGAAGGTGGCAACAGGGTCAGAACTTGATAGATGGCTTTGGCAGAAAGACTTTCCTGGCCAGCACTGGCTTTGAAGGTGGAAGGGACCATGACCTAAGGAATGTGGGTGACCTTTTGAAGCTGGAAAAGACTAGACATGGATTCTCCCCTAGAGCCTCCAGAAGGGAACCCAATCCTGCTGATACCTTGGTTTTAGTTCAATGAGACCCATTTCAGCCTTCCGACCTCTAGAACAGCAAGATAATGAATTTGTGTTGCTTTAAACCATTACATTTGTGGTAATTTGTTACAGCAGCCATAGGAAACGAACATACTGGTCAGAATTAAAAGGACATTGCTTAAGCTTCTTGCATCCGCGGGTGGCTAGGACTGAGTCCTGCGTGCAGGTGGAGCGGATGTGTGGCAGCCCCTGCGAATCTCAGGCAGTAGGCGGTGCCTTCTCTCCTCCTTCTTCATCTCTTCCATCCTGCTGCCTAGACCCGGATGCCGATTGGACCATACCCTAGAGGAGGGGGAGGTATGAGCTGGAAGCGGCAGTCACAGGGCAGCCTTGAAATTTCTATCTTTACACTTTGACTTGAATGAGACATACATTTTTATGTTGTTCAAGTCACTGTTATGATGGGTGTGTTCAAAACTCCCAGCTGGAGCCAAACCTAATTATTTAGGGGAAAAGGACGTTAACACTGACCTTTAAGGAGGTCCAACAAATCCAGTCTCTATAAGGTGAGAGCATCCCAAGGGTGTTCCAGGGATGATTCTGGAGCTCCTCTCTGATTGCTGACTTTGCCCAANCGGCGTTTTCCATCAGGTGCTGCCGTCTTGGCTTTGCAGCCCTCAAATCCATCCTGGCCCCTGCCTTCGCTGTTGGTGTCTGTTCTTCACAGCAACCCTAAGCAATTCTGATTCGGCTGGACCCTCTGGTACTCTGAACCCTAGGCTGTTTTAGTGAGTATCTATGAGCCAGTTCTGGCCCCAGGAAACTCACTCCTACCTTGGCTGACCCCTTCCCCCCAACATCCTATCCAGATAAATTTAAGTAGGAATGCAAGATTTAATTAGCTTTGAAGACCTTGTCCCTAGGTTTCTGTGTATGACATCAGAGGAGATTATAGTTACAGCAGTTAACATTTATTGAGCACTTACCATGGGACAGAAAATTGGTCAAGTGCTTTATATTTTAACTGCATTTAATCCTCAGAACAACACTAGGGGAAGGTGCTAGTGTTATCTCACCTGACAGGTAAAGAAACTGGGGCGCCTGGGTGGCTCAGTCGGTTAAGCGTCCAACTTTGGCTCAGGTCATGATCTCACAGTTCTTGGGTTCGAGCCCCGCATCAGGCTCTGTGCTGACAGCTGGGAGCCTGGAGCCTGTTTCAGATTCTGTGTCTGCCTGTCCCCTGCTCACACTCTGTCTCTCTCTGTCTCACTTTCAAAAATAAATAAAGATTAAAAAAAATTTTTTTAAAAAGAAGCTGAAGCTGTATTAACAGAGATGTTAAATAACTTGTCAGAGGTCATTCAACCCAGGCAATCTGATTTTGGGGCCCATGCTGTGATATGTTAGGTGTGCTGCCTTCCAAGCCCAGCTACTTTCGTCTTCTGAGTAGCACTTAGCAAAATGTTAGGATCGTGATAATGATAATGGTTCAGGAAATCGGGTAGGGTTGCCTCGTATGGTTGTGTGGACTGTGCACTGCACAGCTGAGGAGGTGCCATTCACATTGTCATCTATGTTAAATGTAACCCCTGGAGTTGTGCAGTGGACAACCTACACAACTGTATGTGGCCACTCTGAGGCCTTGGGGCTTACATAAGACAACAGCAGAAGGTCACATGGAAATGCCAGGAACTCAGTTGGGGAGCTATAAAAAACTGTGCTTGGGTGTTAGTGTTAAAGATTGGGAATCAGCGAAACAAGCCAAGGTAACGGGAGACAGAAACGCAGAGGACTCTTGCTGGGGCATCTGACAAAATCTGCTGGATGGTTTCTTTCACGCCCAGACCTGCACTAGATAACTCTTTAAAAAGGGGGGAGGAGGTGGTTTTGTTGTTATCATAAAATTAATACATGCTTATTGATGGACATTTGGAAAATACAGAAAAGTTTAAATAACAAAATGGTAGTCATCCATTGTCTACAACCCAGAGAAAACACTGCTAATGTTTGGTTATATTTTCTCCAGACTGTCCTCTCTGTTTCTTGATGGATGATATATATGTAATCAAGAGAGAGAAGGCGAGCGAGAGAAAGAGTGACATATTTGTCCATGGTTGATCGTGTTAAAATATTAGCTCATACTATTTGTATAATTTTCACCCAGTCTTCTAGAATAGTTCAGATAAGGACTGGGCTGACTCTTGCTTGTCCTGGAGCATCTTGAAGGCTCCGCCTGGCTGCTAACACAAGCTATTCAGTGATCCTTTTCAAAACTAATAGGATTGAAGGGAGGAGTGGGGGTGATTCTTGGGACAGAGAATGCATCACAGTCAAATCCAGGGGTCTTGAGTGTTGAGGGTCTGCACACAGAGTTGGGAGCCTGGGGACCTTGCAGGTGACAGACTGGTCCTCCTGAAACAGACCTTTGAGACGATGTGGTGCAGCCTCTTTCTTTGTCTTCATCACTCTCCTGCTCCACCTTGACAGCACAAACACATTTTCAATCGAGGAAACTACGACTTAGTGAGGTGACTTGACCTTCTTGAGGTCATGGAACAAGTCAGTGGTATGCCGGGATCAGAACTTGGGGCTCCAGACTTCCTTCTATGAATCTAGCATGTCCCAAAATGCATGCTGGCTAAGGCCAGACTTACTATATATTCTGGAATAAAGACATGTTCCGTGCTTAAAGCAGCATTTTGGTCAAAGGCTGCACACTGTCACCTGCTCAGATTCACAAGTATCTTAGCTTCGTTAAAGCTCTAAGAAGTCCTGCAGCAAAGAAATCTATTGGAATGGGCTCAGTTCAGTGTTTCCTGAGCTAGTCACACCCTGAGGAACATCCTTGGGGAGAGAAAGGCTCTGGTACACTATACTGCCTGTTCACTTAGGCCAGAAAGGATACCTGAGGACATAAGCAATGTCACACTGGGTCAGAGCCACAGTTCTTCTAGGCCAGGAACATACTCTGTGACAGGGCCACCAAGGAAAGTGTTCCAAGAACATGTGGCTGCCCTCGACTGAGGCCAAGCTTGGAGGCCGGAGACTGGGTTCTCCTTAATTTGGCCTAATAGCTTCATATGACACTGTTATCCTCAGCTGGATTTAAACTTTTGAAAATTTCAAACAGCTTATACTAAATAAATTCCATTGAAGCCAAGTTCTTGTGTGTCTTGTTCATGTCTGTATCCCTAGTGCCTAGAATAGTGCCTAGTACACAATAGGTAATCAATAAAGACTTGCAAAATAAATGGGATTAAATTTCCAATTCCTTTTGAGAGTGACCGCTTTCCTCTGGGTGACATAAAAATCTTTAACTTTCCCCCTCCCAGGCTCTGACCTACAACTTAGGATTCAGATGAAAAAAATTTGTTAATTTATGTTTGTTGAGTGCTTAATGTATGTGAACTCTGACCCAGACGTGTTCCAATATAAAGAAACTCTTATTTAAAACTTTCAATGATCCTGGAAAGTATGATCATCTCCGTTTTCCAGGTGAGGAGGCTGAGGCTTGGAGGCGTTAGGTGACTTGGCTAAGGTGTTATTCTAAATTAAGGGGCAAGGCCAAGATTTATGACCCCATAGCCAGAGCCAGGCAGAGCTCATTAATGACACTGGCCTTGGGTGACCAGGTACACGTGAGATGAATTGAGAGGAGGCAGCCCCAGATGAAGCTGCCTCCCAGTTATAAAGGAAGGCATTTCCTCTTCTCTGAGAAGTTGTCTGCAGCAAGGACTGCTCATTAAGGCTGTCCTGGGTGCTAAGGAGGGACCCTGGGCCACCTGTCATATCTTTGTGTGGAAAATGATTCTGCCAGAGGCAGAGTAAGTCTGAGAACTGAGAAACATGAATAGGTCTCAGCTGATAGAACAGCTGAGACACTAAAGCCTGCCCAAGCCTTGGTTACGGCAACACAGTGTCATAACACTGCAGCGTGCTATGCCCTGTCCACTCAGCAAGCTGAGAGTCCTCCTGCCATTCAACCCTTTGAATGCTCAGGCATTGATCTCGTTAGCCTGAGCCTTTTTCAGATTAATTTAAGAATCAAAGAAAACCATTATAACACATGGTCACCCTCTGAAAACGGTGTCTCTTCCTCTGGGCTAGAGCACAGAATGACTAATTAAACTGTATTCAAGGGAAAGTGTCTAGTTGGATGGGAAGGCCAGTGGATGGAAGATTACATCTCAACAGAGTCATAGGATATCGGAGCTTGGAGATCATCTGGTTTTTTATCTTACAGAGGAGGAAACTGAGGCTCTGAGGGCACACAAGCTCACCTAGTTATGGACTTCAGACTCAAACCTCTTGATTTTTGGTGCAGTTTTCTTTAATCTACAACATCCTGCTGTCTTGAATACAAGCTTGGCTCCATCATTCACGCTTTCTGATCTAACACAAGTATTTAACCTCTCTGTTCTTTGCTCATTTGTAAAATACAGGCAATCATAGTTGCCTACCCCATGCAGTTATGGTAAGGAATAAATGAGACTGCCTGAAAAGTACTCTCCCAAGTGCCTGGCACACATAATACGAGATTTATTAAGCAGTAAATTTGAGATTTAAAAAGTTCTTAATGAGATTGTTAGTATTCTTCTGTATTTTAGAACAGCATAATCTCCCTAGAGAATGGTCTTATGGGAAAGAAGGGGCATCTGTGTCTGTCTGATCCTCACAGCTTGGAGTGTGGCAAGGGCACATCAATGACATTTGTAGTTGGGTCTTTCCTGCATGTCAGTTTTCATGCTTTGCCAAACAAACATTGTATATTTCTTGTGAAGCCCTGGGCATTTCCTGTCACTCAGAAAAACCCACTCACATAAAGGTGACAGTGATGTTTTACGCTTCTCAGAATGCCTGGAAGACACATTTAATGCAAAGTAACTCATTTCCAAGAGGGGAGAATCTCAGATGACAGTGCACAGTGAGTGAGAGAAAGAATTTGGACCTTGGGGCTTGGTCTTCCTGGAGCCCCTTCAGTGAAACAGCAGGAGGTGGTTATCTGCTTGGTCCATATCGGTGGCTCATCTTACTCCTCTCTCCCCACCCTCCTGATATGTAATGGGCTCCACATTGAGGGCTTCCAGTCTGGACAAAGCTGGTTCTTGGTGGTGGGAGGGGAAGTACTGACCCCTCACCTGAGACAAAGCCCCTGGGATGTGGGCTGCACTGCAGAGCCTTGAATGTGCAGCTTGAATACAAGATGTACTGTCTCCTAGACTCCTGCCCCGGTCTGTGTGTGCATAGCCTGAGCTCAGGGTTCAAAATTGGAAGCTTCCCACAGTGAGATGAGCTAAGTGAAAACCTGGGTGCACTTTCTCTAAGTGGAGCTATTAGGAAATCAAAGCAGGGAACAGATCACCATAAGCACTGATAGTATGATCCATCCACTTAAATAGCACACATAGGTTTCAGTTTTATGTCAGTGTGCTAATTTTATTCAAAATTTGAGGGGTGCCTGGGTGGCTCAGTCGGTTAAGCGTCCGACTTTCGCTTAGGTCATGATCTCGCGGTTCGTGGGTTTGAGCCCCGCGTCAGGCTCTGTGCTGACTGCCAGCTCAGAGCCTGGAGCCTGTTTCAGAGTCTGTCACTCCCTCTCTCTCTGACCCTCCCCTGCTCACGCTGTCTCTCTCTCTCTCCTAGAAATAAATAAAACATTAAAAAAAATAGAAAAAAACCACAAAATTCGAATAAATAGATGTCCTTTGTACAAGGCACAACCCTGCACAAGCAGAAACCCAGGAGTGGTCTTGTGTCCTTCTTCTTCACCCCTGTGTCCAGTCCAGTGTGGAGTCCATGATGCGTTTCTGAGTCTCCTAAATCCATCTACTTCCCTCCATCATCATTACTGTCACCCCACTGTCACCCTGGCCCATGCTGCAGGGGCCTCCTGTGTATCTTTGCTGAGTCCCTCCTAGCCAGTCTTTATTGAGTGTCTCTCAAACTTTGCACACAATATGATCCATTGAGGTGTCTGTGGAAAGCATTAGAATTTTGATTTTTTATTTATTTTTAATAAAAGAAGGAATAAAGCTTCATTGATATTCAAAAATGGATTGACCTTGACCTCTCACCTAGTCCTGGAGTCACATGTCATGTTTGGTTCAAGAGGTATCCTGGATGCATAGGAGCACATGTACCCCAAAGTTCATAGCANATCCTGGAGGCTATAGCTCATGACGGGGTTCAGGGGGTGTCCTCAGGGCTTCTGCTCTTTGGTTTGTTTTTTCCCCAGTTTTACTGACGTATAGGTGATGATTAAAAATGGTATATATTTAAGATATGCAACTTGATGATTTTATATACATAAACATTATGAAATATTCAAAACAATCAAGGTAACTAAGGTATCCATCACTTAGGATAGTTACTTTTTTTCTGTGATAATACTGAAGATTTGCCCTCTTAGCAAATTCCAAGTACACAATACAATACTGTATACTATAGTATAATATATACACATTGTTATACATGAGATCTTTAGAACTTACTCATCTCATATAACCAAAACATTGTACACCTTGACCAACATCTCCTCATTTCCTCCAGCCCCTGGCAATCACCATTCTACTCTGTTTCTATGAGATTAACTATGTTAGATTCCACATGTAAGTGAGATAATGCAATATTTGCCTCTCTGCATCTGGCTCATTTCAGCTAGCATAATGTCTTCTAGGTACATCAATGTTGTTGCAAATGCCAGGATTTCCTTCTTTTATAAGGCTGAATTACATTACATAATTATATATTACATTTTCTTCATGCATCCATCCATTTATTCATCAGTGGACTTTTGGGTTGTTTCCATATCAGGACTATTGTGAATAATGGGGCAATGAACATGGGAGTACAGATACCAATATCTGTATTGATATGATTGATCTGATTGTATATGATATTCCATATCCTGTTTTCATTTCCTTTGGATATATACCCCAAAGTGAGACTGCTGCATCACATGGATCGATTTTTTGAGGAACCTCTATACTGTCTTCCATAGTGGCTGTACCAATTTACATTGCCACAAATAGTGCACAGGAGTTTTTGTTGTTGTTTTTCTGGTTTTGTTTTTTTTGTTTTTTTCTACATCCTTGCCAACACTTGTTATCTTTGGTCTTGTGATCATAGCCAGCCTAATAGGTGGGAAGCAATATCTCCTTGTGGTTTTGATTTGCATTTGCCTTACGATTCGTGAAGTTGAGTACCTTTTCATACATGTTGGCCATTTGTAGGTCTTCTCTGGAGAAACGCCTATTCAGATCCTTTGTCCATTTGCTTTCAGTGTGTTGCAATGTACTGTGGCTTATATCTTCCCCAGGGGAAACCCGCTTCTGGATTACATTAAATAGTTTTAATTAAATGAACTTTCAAAAAATGGAAAAGCAACTTAAAAGGATTCCTGCATCACATTTGTAGATTGAAGATAACACTAAAAGTGAGTAAGAGGGAACAAAAAGCTAGAGGCTGAGCTGTTACACATCCTAGAATCTGTAAGCACGGTGATTGAACTAATTAAATCTGACACTAAGTTGGTCCCCCAAATTCAGAGTGATCAAAAATATCAAATGAAGTATAGACAGACATCTATTATTGTTGATCACAAACCTCACCCTAAGTGTATATTATGCTTTGAGATATTAACTAATGATAGGAGGCAGTCATCATAATAATTTTTGAGATGGAAAGAAAATCTTTTCTTTGTGGACATTTTCAAACATATGCAAAAAAAAATATATTGAAACTCCATGTGTCTATTGCTCAGCCTCAATGATTATTAGCATTTTGTCAAGATAAATCTTTAGAAACCATTTTCAGGGGCATTTGGGTGGCTCAGTCAGTTAAGCATCCAACTTCAGCTCAGGTCATGATCTTGCAGTTTGTGGGTTCGAGCCCCACGTCAGGCTCTGCGCTGACAGCTCAGAGCCTGGAGTCTGCTAGGGATTCTGTGTCTCCCTCTCTCTCTGCCCCTCCCCCGCTTGTGCTCTGTCTCTCTGTCTGTGTCTCTCTCTCAAAATGAAATTAACATTAAACAAATATTTAAAAAAACATTTTCATCATTAACTCCTTTTAAAAATTTCTGCATTTGTATGTTTTATAAAGTACATAAGCTTTATCGTGTATACAAACATGTAATACATAAATTTAGACAAATCAAAAGTGTGTACTCAAAACATTTTCACTCACGAGTACTTATGTAATCAAATGTTTAGAGAAGGCTGCTTCCCGATGCAGTCAGACCTTTTCAATGAGCAAATCTGATTATTCTGCTCTGTGCTGCACACCCCTTAGTGGCTTCTCATTGCTTTTAAGGAAAGCTCTACAAGGACCCACTTAAGTCTCTTGCCTAACTCCCCTTCCATCCTCCTTTGCTCTCTCTACTCTGGCGCCAGGACCAGTTTACAGTGCTGACTTTGCACAGTGCACATATTGACCCGTGTATTCTTTAGCCCAGGGCTTTTACACATTTTTCCCCTGCTATCCTTCTCAACTTCTGTTCCGCTTTCTTTGGGAATCATTTCCTTCCTTTCAGCCCAGTTTGAGTTTCCTGAATGTGGTCCATTCTCATGGAATTAAATTATTTCCCTGCACTTATTTCTGTCTAATATATAATTATAGGCTCATTATATAACCATATAGACTCTATATAACAATAGACTCCTTGAATGACGGCTAATGTCTGTCTCTTCCTATGGACTAAAGTCTCCAAGAAGGCTTCCTCCCTTGTATTTAATGCGGTGCCCAGCATGTAGTAGGTATTCAACAAGTTGTGGACTAAATGAAGCCTATCTTGTAATGCAAGGTTAAAAGAGTACAAGGGTAAGAGGTGATCCCTATAGAGCAGTTGATAGATGAATCTTTATCAGTTCAACATTGCAAGAGAAAAAGAACAATGCAAGACAAAATATGAGTTCAAAGGCAGTGCATGGTTAACTGCCCAACAAGCGTAGTGGATGTCAAATGCACCAAGTTCAAAGAGAGAACACTCTCTGTGGGGTGGGCTGGGCTGGCTTCAGACAGTATTATCCTTTGAAATATAAAAGCCACATGTGAACAAGCATACTGACATCCTGGAAGCTGCAATTCTTGCTTGTGATACTGCAAGTCTAATTTAATTTCAATTTACAAGAGTCTCCAGTTCGACCCTTAAGTCATAATGATAATGTCATCTTCCCAGATCATTTCAACATGAATGAATCTGCCCTTTTCTCAGTCTCTGCATTCATTATAGCCTTGAAGATGGAGCTGTGATTTATTAGCAGGAACATCTTTCCTTAGGTCTTGCAACAGTTTCTTCCAGTTTGACTTTTGACTGGGCTCTCAAATGGTATTTTTTGTGGTTTTGTAATAAAGGGACTTGTTTTCATGAAATCTGGTAAATAGAGAACCAACTTTTGGTACTAATTTAGGAGACTGTAGGATGATTTGTGAAGCCGAGTCTGATAATCATATGATCTGATTTTCTTTTTGCTCACGAGAAGTCTGTTTCCATCTGTTTTAGTTTCAACACACTCTTGTTTATTTTTCTATTTTGTACTTGTCTCTCATCATTAGAATATAAGCTTCATGAGGTCAAGGGCCTTAACTGTTTGGTCTCCATTATAATAACCTCAGCACCTAGGACAGGGCTTGACACAGCAGGTGCGCAATAAATGTTGAGTGTTTTCAAAATCTCTAAAGCTTGTAAGTAACTTGAGGAGAGAGGACATTTTTTTTCTATCCCTTTATTTCTTATGACATTGCCTAGTACCACATACTTGTTCATAGTGGTGCTCAGAGGACATCGGCTAAATGGAATCAAAGAGATTCTGCTTAGTTATTTGACCATGGTAGAGGAGAGAAGGAAGAGCAGGATTGGCTTTAAAATGGATGGACCTACCATGGAGTCAAGTTCCCTTCTCATTCACTGAGTGACTTTGGGCAGATTATGGGGTGTTTCAGCCTCAGTTTACTCATCTATATAACAGGATTGTTAACACCAGTCATTCTCATCCCAGGGCTCTTGTGAGACGTTCTGTCTGGGACGGGTTCTGTAAACAGTGAAATGCCTAGAGATATGAGTTGTGTGGACTCTGGCCAAAGCGATTAGGAAATGCTGGAGATTCCCATAGGGCTCTTGGCAGTGCCCTTGGCCTTCAGACAGACAGTGGCCTCAGAAGTTGAACCTGCTGGGTCCACATTTCCAGGTCTCTACCTCCATAAGCTTCTCTTGTCATCACTTTCCCTTTCCCCTGCTTTCCCCTATGGCTTTTTCCTCCTTCCCCCACCTCTAGTCTCCTTTTATGCTGGCTCATCCAGCCCGTCTGCATTGCCAGATGAAATGTAACTCGATAGCCTGAGTTATCTAGAATTACATTCCAAAAACATCTCTGCGCTTCCTCAGGGGAGAAAGGAAAACAGAGACCAGGGCAAAAGAGGGCATAGAGGATACTCTAACCATGTTCTACTGTTTCCCTTATGAAATTTGGCCTATGGTCTCCTAAAGAAATTTCCTCAATCAATGCCAGTCCTGCAGGTGGAATGAGTCTCCTGTTGGGTGTGATTTGAGGGGAGTTGGAAGATCCAGCCCCAGTCTCTCTTACTGGCATGAAATTCTCCCATTACCTGCACTTTTGGTTTTGAAGCCAATATATTTTCACTGAAGATCATAATTAACTGTTATCACTTGAGCTCCAGTTAGGGTTGTGGATCAGACTCTATAGGCCTGGGACACAGAAGACAAAAAAGACACAATCAGAAAAGAAAACCTTGAAAGGACAACAATGACAAGAGCCCAGAGTAGCTGAAGGCATATGGAGCCTCATGAACTAAGCTAGAGAAAGATGGAGAAATGGAGATGGGATATTGGGAGAAAGGGGTGGAGATCTGGTTGTGCATGGATCTGTGTAGGTAACTCTACCCTGCCCTTAAAATTTTTAAGCCTCAATGAGCTGCCTCATTATTGTTCAATTATTATTAATTAAGGTTAGTGGAAGTGTGAGTTTTGTTTTTGTTTTTGTATTTGTTTTGCTTAAATTTCAAGGTCCTCTTTGTTTTGTCAAAATGAAAACAGTCCTATTGACTTTTTGGATTTTCACAATATTTCATGATCATTATAGCATAGTTTCATTATTATGAAACAACGTAGTGAAGAGCATGGGCTCTCAGAATCACATCTGGCTTCTGTGCCTTATATTCCATCTTTGTGCCCATGGTTCTGCTCCCTGTCCTGATCTAGCTCACCTCTACATCTTTGCCTGGGTTTTTCTTTCTCCCCTGAGTGCCCTCACTCTCTCTCCACCAGTACCTGTTGGAATTCCTCAAAGCCAAGCTCAGATTTTCTCAGCCCGTGAAGTTTCTCATGATTTCTGTGCCAGGTCCTGAGCTGTGCTTATGGATTTTCCTCTCATGCACCCACTTCACTCTCTCCACCAGAGGTGAGAGTGTATTCCTTTTCCACTCAACTCCCTGCCCCATCACCCTGGCGGGGTGAGGTACATAAGAGACTGTCATCCTTATGTTGTAGGATATCAAAGAGTGCTTCACAATGTGTGTTGAGTTGATTGTAGGCAGCTAGTGCACAATGAATCTCAGTAGTGGTCTCAGAAGCTACAAGTGGAAAGCATCCCATTCCCCGTCGATGACTGAAATCCCCCTTATAACTCATGTAAGGCTTTCATTTCATTTCCAAGCAATGTTTACTTATGAAAAGGGCTATCAGGTTTTCAACTCTCCTGGAAGATCTGAATTATAGATCAAGCATCCTAATCACAGAGGTCTGAGGTGTTCTATATGAAACATATACTGTTCATTGGAGCACCTGGGTGGCTCAGCTGGTTAAGCATCTGACTTCAGCTCAGATCAAAAACTCATGGCCCATGGGTTTGAACCTGGTGTCAGGCTCTGTGCTGACAGCTCAGAGCCTGGAGCCTGCTTCAGATTCTGTGTCTCCCTCTCTCTCTGCCCCTCCCCCATTCATGCTCTGTATCTGTCTCTTTCTCCCCAAAATAAATAACCATTAAAAGAAAAAGAAACATATACTGTTTATCTAAAAATATACACTGTATTCCATATGCTAGACTGAGATGTTGTATAGTGTATCAATCAGTCAAGTTGAGTTCTGAGACCAGTCCCTCTGGGTTCAAGTAAATTGTTAATCTGTATAGCTTGGGTCACATAGGGATGTTGTCATATTAAAAGGGTTAATGGTTGAGTTCGTAAAGTTGAGTAGAGCGGTGCTGACACATGGTTGGTGCTCAGCTGGTGAAGTTGTTATTGTTGTGGTGGTATTATTGTTATTTTTCTTTTAATCTGAATGTGACTGTGCTCCTTTGGGAAGCCCCTTCTCTTACTCTTTACCTACCTTAAGACCAAACGCAGCACCTTACTGGATTCCCTCCTTCAAATCAATTTGAACTACAGAAGTTTCGGTGAGAAACAGACTTTACTGAAGATTCCTTGGGGAAATCTGGATGATAATACTGTATACAACCAGCAAAACTAAAAAAAAATCCTCTTTAAATGTTCCTGTTCTTTCCTGAAAGCTCTTCTCTTAACACTAGCAACCTCATTCCTCCCCTCCTCCTCCAAAAAATATTTTCCCACCTCTTTTGGTAGCTTGTCCTGCTACCTGGACACATCCTCTTTAGGACTCCTCCTTCTTGGAAGGCAAATAATCTTTTCCCTTCTCATGTCTAGAATGCTACTTAACAGAAAGTGCTATTTATTACATATGTCAGACTAAGTGTGAAGGCTAGATGTCCAGAGTTCCTGGGTGATCCTGACCTACAGAACTCATTCAGGTTACCTGCTAAGACCAGTGGTGTGCTGGAGCCAGTTCACACCAGCTCAGAATGCCAACTGTGAGCATCTCTTCCCAGCTCTGCTTAAAGCGATGTCACATAGGTAACTTGAAATTGGCCATGGTGGGTGTATTTACACCATGGGAATGGGCAAATGCTTTAAACCAGGGCTTTCTGCTGAGAATGGGTTGTTAAACATTTATTAGGACACCACTATTGCAGCCACTGACACTACACCTTTCTCTGGCTCTCACACAAGACCTCAGGGGACCCCTGGCTTGGCTTTCTGCCTCAGAGTTCCTGGTGTTCTGCAACAGGCAGTGAATTTAGGGAGCTAAGGAGACTTGTTTTCAGTTCTATATGCTCTACCTCATCTGGTCATCTTCCCTCCTTCTCTTTCTTGGCTTTACCTCTTCTTGTTTTCCTTGGAATCTGAGTTCTTCTTCTTTCCTGGTTAATGAGTCTAGATCACACCTCAAGCTGGTTCAGGGTCTCCCTCGCCCTCTTTCTCTTTCTTTTTTTGTCTAAGGTGCCGGCATGCTACATGTTAGGAGTCTTATCAGATATGGAACAGAAGGTGCAAGATTTGATCACAGGAATGAGTGGGTTGGTGAGTCCAGAGAACAGACATGAGTGAAAAGATTGGGGCTTCTAGGAAGTCATGATTTTGCTGTCCACTGGGCTCTCACTGTGGGCCATGAGTCAGTGGTTCTCCACTGTAGCTGCACATTAGAACCACCTGAGAAGTTAAAAACTCCCAGTGCTCAAGTATAGCCCCAAACAATTAAATCAGATGGACCCAAGTGTCACTGTGTCTTCAGATCTAGATGAGATTGAGGGCCCAGGCTCCTCCCCGTTACTATTGATTTTATATTCTCATGGCCACTTCTGTTGCTGAAGCCCTCCCTCTGCTATGTTGGTTTGGTTCAGGAATCATTTTACCAGACTACAGGATCTTCTCTGCTCTGTAAGTACAACTGAATACCACTCTCTCAGGGAAGCCTTCCTTGACTCTCTAGACCAGGTCAGGTCTTTTTGTTACATATGTATATGTAACAGATATCTATCTATCTATCTATCTATCTATCTATCTATCTATCTATTATCTATCATCTATCTAACTACCCACCTACCTACCTACCTACCTACCTATATATAGGTAAATAGGTATTCCTGTGATATATACGTATCTATCTATCATTCTGTACTTTTCACTTTTCTGCACTATATGTATCACTCTGTACTTTTCTTCCATAGCAGTTAAATCAGTTTGTGATTCCATATTTAGTTTTCCATTATTTGATTAATTAGACTGTATGCTCTATGAGAGCAGAGATTGTTTCTTTTTTCCCAACACTTAGGCCAAGTGCTTAGACCCTCATGCTTGGCACACAGTAAATGCTCAGTGGATAATTGTTGAATGTCGAAGAGGTACCTGTGGGGGAGAAAAAGACCAGGCCTTAGGAAGGGGATGCAACAGGGAACAAAAAGGCCAATCCAGACATCTTAACCAAATGTATCTGGTTCCTCCTCCTATCTCTGAAGCAGGCTTCTATGCTTCCCAGTCTACTTAGTAGGTAAGAGGAAGCCACCAGACAGCTGCTTAGTTTACATCACTTCTATTTAAGAGACCAGCTCAGACTGAGCTAGATTCTCTTAGTCCCAGTTCCCAGGTGAAAGAATGTGTTGGCTGCATTTGGTTTGGGCATCCAATCCTGGTCTAGTCAACATTGGTGAGGGGCTGGGTTATGAGGTATGCTGGTAAGTGGTATGCCTAAGGAGTCACATAAACTGGAAAGCTACCTCAAAATATGTCCCCCATAGCTTACACAAAGAGTCATCATCAAAAATAAAAATTAACCTGCAAAACATGCTAAAGAGAGAGAAGAGGCAGATGGGGCCTGGTAGCCCAGCAAAAGCAAAGAATCCCCACCAAACAATAGGGGAATGGGCTGTTAGCTTGTCTCCCTGGATCAGATTTTTAGACTCTAATCCCAAGGGCCTGAAAAGGCCAAACATTCCCAAGGCTGATTTCCTGGCTGGCTTTGGATGTCTCATGCCAGTGGAGGGGAGAAAATCAGATGGACCGGTGCCCAGTCTGTAGAGAGGAGCTGGCTGGCTCCGGTATGGGTTGGCATTATCCAGATCTCCTCTGACTAACATGGAGTTGTTGACAGTGAAGGAGGGTAGAAATTCCTAAAAGAGAGAGCGAGCCCTAAGAGACATGGAGCTCTCAGAATGAGAGTCTGCTGTGGAATGAACCTCCTGGGCTGTGGGCCTCCCTACTACTCTGTGAGCTCTGAGAGGACAGGGCTCTCTATGTCCCTCTTCCTGATTCTGTAAATGACAACTTACTGAGGACAGGGGATATAACAGCACACACAACATAACCTCTGCCATCATGGGACATAGTCTAATGGGGACACAGAGACAAAAATCAAATTGTTATAGGACAGCGTGGTTGGTGACTGCTCTGAGAGGGATCAGGTGCTGAAAAGGCACGGGGATGAGGAGAAGACTCCTTGGAGGAGGTGACGTTTAAGTTCGGACAAGATGAATTGGATTTATTCAGGTGAATGTGGGTCATGGTGGGGAGAGGGGTGAGGAATGGGATTTCAGGTCGAGGAAATAGTGTTTACAAAAGCCTACAGATGAAAGGAGCATGGTGTCATGCAGAAATTACAAGTTGTTCAAAAGTCCAGAGTGCTGACCAACGGGCCTTCCTGCTGTGGTGCTATGCGTGTTGTGCTATTCTCTCATGGTGTCATGGATGGGAACCTATAAATGGAGGGCATCCCAAATATCATGGGCTTTGGTTTCTATGAGCACAGAGCACAAGGGAGTCACAACATCTCAGTTGCCTCCTCTGTAAACTGCCCTGACAAAGAATGTGAAGTCCATTTTCAAATGGAAGGGAATATCACTGTTTCTCTTGGGCTCCCCTGAGTGCTGTGCTGGAGGCTGTACTGTCAACACCCTTTGGATGGTTGAGTTGTTCATTTGACCAGATCTGTTTTCTAGAGCTGTTCTCACATCCTGCCCTGGTGTATACATGGCCTGCTCATCAGTGCCCCTTGTGGTGCTAATGCCATGGCCTTCTCTCTGTCCCCAGAACCTGCCCAAAACGACTTCTGATGGTTCTGAAAATCTAGGTGCACTGAGCTTCACTTCTCTGGGTGTGAGGGGTAGTCCATTCTTTTGTTGGTGACCATGGATCAGCAGGGTTGGTAGGTGGGGCGGGTGGGTGTCCCCTCTCTCCTACTGCTGTGTGCATGCCATCTCTGGAGCTGCAGGTCAGACATAGAGAGGGTCAAGACGGAAGAAGACAACCTTCTCTGCTCTGGGAAGCACGGTCTTTGTCAAGGCTGAGGAAGTAGTTGTGTTCCTCTCTAGAATCTCATCATCTCCCCAGGCTCCAGTTTCCTTATCTATAAAACAGGGAGATTAGGTAGCTGCCCTTTGACTTGTTTCCTGACCTCCTGCTCAAGAATCCAGGACAAGCTGAGCAGAGGCATCTGGGCACAGTGAAAATCCGGAGCCCACAGGGAGGGGAGGCCCATGGGCAGGGTGAGCCAACAGGAAGGCTACCTATAAGCTAGGATGGTCTTCAAGTCACAGGAATTGAAGTAATTGAGGGAAGTAGAGTGAACTCCAGTTGTTCCTTCTAGATGGAGCATGAGCTCTCCAGTTCTCCATGGTCTCCTCCACAAGCCGCCCCCCACCCCATGCCTCCTTCGTTCCATCTGGCCTCCATGATTGAGGCTATACAGTCAACTCTCTGGCTTCAATTTCCTCCCTGACATCCTTGCCATCCCCTCTCCCCGCTTCCTCGTGGTCTGACTCTGGGAACTTTTCCAAACCCTCTGAATCACAACGGCTACCTACATTTGTTGAGCAACTTACATTTGTTTTGTCTGGTACTGCACTAAGATTTTCCATACTTTATTTCACTGGAGCCTTATGAAATACCCTCTCCTCATATTTGTGTGGCTGCTTTGTTTCTATCATTCACTATCAGCTCATTTGTTTCTTCTTCTAATGTTTCACCACCCCCTTTTCCCCATCACTTTCCCTTACACTGTCCTGTTTTATTTTCTTGGTAGCATTTCTTATGGAATTTATCCTACACATTTCTTTATTGCTTATCACTCTTCCCTAGGATGTAAACTCTCCAAGAACAGTGACTGTGAACGTTTTGCTCACCACTGCCCCACCCCACTCCCAGCATCTAGAAGAGCACCTGGAATATACTAGGCATTCATCAACATCTGTTGAATGACTCAATGCCATCATCACCATTTCAAATATGAGAAAATTGAAGCAGAGAGAGGCTGAGTAACTTGCATTTAATACAATAGCAGAGCTGAGGTTCAAACTCAAGTTGCCTATCTCCAGAACATCCCTTAATCCTGATGCATTACTGGCCTCATGGTGTTGTGACCTTTCCCTGTCAGGTTTCTTCTTCCGGACTAAAATGAGCCAGATTACTTTTCTGCCTGGCATGCTACCTAACTGGTGCTGGGCCTTATTTTTCTTAACATGGAACACAATCTCCCTGAACTGTGCCTCTCATCTCTCCCTGCCTCCCTCTGTGTAAACAGTCCTTGGCGAGGCCAAGCAGTTTTGCCATAGGCCTGGAAAACGCAGGAACTAATACCACGTCTGTATCTCCAGAAACCTAACTTGCAAGGGGTCTTCAAATCTGCCATCACGTTGGGGCTTTCCTCCTTAGATATGGTGGTGCTGAGGATGAATATGAAGGGATGGGCATTTGAGTCCTTGAAAAACAGAAGAAAAGAGCGAAAATCCAGAGCCCATTTCTCTTGGTTGTTTTTAGAGGAAAACGCAAAAATAGAAAATCTTGTTCTACTAAAGAGCTATTTAAGGACAAAAGTACAAGGGGATCACGTATAGAATTGGGTAAGGGAGGCGACCACAGAACGTGGAAGCCCATCCCAGTTCTGGGAAGAATCAGAGGAAAGGGCTGTGTGTAGTTCTGTCCTTTCTCACGTTTGGTATTTCTGGCATATAAATAAAGAGGGGGTTAGAAGAGGAGAGATGGGAACAAGGCAAGAATGCAGGCTCCCAAAAGATACTGAAATGAGATTTATGAAATCCTCACTGCAACCCCAGAAGTGTTTGTGTCTCAGAAAATCCTAGACCTATCCCAGTACAGCGGGATCCAATGCCTTGACCTCAGAATCAACATGGGAAGGAAGCTCTGTGTTTCTTGGGCACCTCCCACCATGTCTTCTTCTTATGAGTCCCCTGTCCCCGGCATATTCAGGCCTGATACGTGCTTTACATGAGCCATGTTTGAAACAAGCTTCTGTATTTAAAAATCCCATCCCCATTGAGACATGAAATCCCTTAAATAAGAGCAAATAAAATCCCAAGGAAGTCTGGTTTAGAAATAGAGTCTCCCACGCATTTTTACCCCAATTTCTCTTTTGCTAAGGGGAATTTCTTTAAAAAAAAAAAAAAATCTCAAGAGGCTATATGGTTTGAAACCAAAACGAGCCACTGGATTGTGGTAACTGAAAGTCTGCCTGAGACAGCAGAGGCCTGGCCCATCACTTGCTCATCGGTGTTGCTGCCGGAACTCAGCTTGGGTACAGGCTGTGAGTTCATCAGTGCCCATGGCTGGCAAAGGGTGTCTTTTTTTTAGATCCTGGAGGTGCAAACTAGGCCCTGGAGGAGATTGGGTAGATACAGGAGGCACCCTAGGAAAGACGATTCCCCAAGTAACTTCCTTGAACATTTTTCAAGCTCAAGGAAATACTCTCCACGGACGAGATGAAGGAATGGCAGGAAGTTGTTCTTTATATCTTGGAACGTGCCTGGGAGGGCACAGAGCCAGAGGATAAACTGGCCCAACCTCCCAAGGTTTACTATTTAGGATTTGGGAAATTTATTTGCTTTTTGTTAAAATAAATATATATACATAATATAGAGCAGAAGGCAAAATCACATGGACTTTTAAGGTAAAAGAAAGCTTCAGAAACAGGCACTGGGGCTCTGCCTCTCCCAGGGGTCACCTGTTTCCATGGCGCTAACACTCTTCTGCAGCTCAAGACCACTGGTGTGTTTGAGAAGCATTAACACAATTGACAACATTGATGTCTCTAGGAAAAAAAGTGTCCATCAGAAGGGGAACCATTATTATTCGGCGTGGGCCAGAGGGGAAGGGGCTGGCAGCATCCAACCAAAGCACTGTCCATATGCAGGGATTTTCCTGGCATTGGGGAGGTGCCTCAGTCTTTCCCAGGCTACAGCCATCAAATATTTAAACTAAACTATATATATATATATATATATATATTTCTTTTTTTCTTAAAAAAAAACTGCCTTTGTTCTGACTTCTTGCTCTCCCAGCAACCTCCTGTTATAATTTGGTTGCCTGTGCCATGCTCCTGCAGGGACAGCAGTGACGGCATCTGGCTTTCTTGGCAGTTACATTTCTCACTGTAAATCAGGGGTTTCAACTGGGGACGTTTCTGGCAACATTTGGCAATAAGCAGAGACATTTTTGGTTGTCACAGCGGGGGAGGGATGTGATACTGGCATCTGGTGAGTAGAGGCCGGGGAGGCTGGGAAATATCTATAGTGCTTTCCCCCCCCCGCCCCGCCATCACAGGCCACAGAGAATTATCCAGCCCAAACGTCAATAGGTCGATAGTGTGGAGGTTGAGAAACCCTGCTGTAAATGATAAATGAGTCTCTCTCCCTCCATCTCTTGCAAGCTTAGGTGGCTTGAATTTGCCGCTAACACACTAAGCAACTCTTGGTGTGATGTAAGCATGTGTCTTGGCCTGTCAGGCTGCACACCAATACCTGGACTCTCCCAGGATGAACCAGTTAGAGCTCTGGGCCTCTCCCTTGTCTCCCTCGACTTAAAAGTTCTTTCAATTGCCTATTTTAAAATACTCTTATTTTTCTTTCCCTTTCAAAAAATTTAGTAAGTGAAATATGAACACATGTTGCAAACTTTTAGACAACAGAGAAGCAACCCCTGTCTCTTACACATTTGCATTCCCGCAAAGCAGAAAAATTTTAAAAACATTCACAAGATCACACTCTATACTATTAGGATACTTGCATCCTTCATTTATCCTTGTGTCCATGACAAGGCGAAGAGATTCGCTTCCTTCTTTCTAACTTTGCACATGGTGGTGTCCTCAGCTGGTCTCACCATTTCTTGATGGATGGGCATTTTGGTTGTTTAGTTTTCTGCTACTGTAGACATCTGTATGAGCATTTTGTCCATACATTTTTGGGCAAGGATGCGCTTACACACATGTCCTTGTGCACACGAAGGATTTGAATTCCTCCCAGCTGCTCTACCGGAGTTTAAGCCGGCACCTACTCCAACCAGTGGTGAATGAGCGTGTCTCTTTCCTCACATCCTCAACAACACTGGATTTTCTCTGCCTTGAAGGTGAAAGAAATTTGGAGAAATTTTGACAATCTGACGAGTGAAAAATGGAAGCATGAGGTTGCTATGTCAATGGTAACCAGAGAACTTTCCTACGTGTAGGGCCATTTGCATGCGTCTTGTATTCAGAAGCCCTCAGTTCATGAGAAAGAATAGGACTCACTTGTCTGGTTGGACTGCCAGGGATCTAGGTGTTAGGAAGACGAAAAATGTCCGTTAGTTGTCTGACTCCTAAAATAGCCTGACTCTAGGGAAGCAGGGGGCAGGGAAAGGATTTCTGTCTGTGTCTGGACCCTGGGCTCTGCCTCAGCCTTGATCTGGCTGGAGCAGGATGATAGTTGGGAAGAACTGAGGGGGGTCTTTAGGGTCCCAAACTTCCGAAGAAGTGGAAATTCCTTGCCTTCCAGAACATTACTCCCCATTGAGGAAGAGCTCACACCTGTAGATGGTTCTACTTTCTGCAGTCTTGGGTAATTGCCCTTTACGTAAGTTTCTCCACTTACTGTGTTTATGTTGTGATGTAATCAGCCATGGCCATTTTTGTCCCTCATCTTGATCAGAAGCCCCTGGAGTTATCCATCTCTCCATCTCAAGGCCTCACACTGTGTCTTCTGGTACTTGTAGCTGCTCTATAACTATTAGTGCGATGGGTGTTTTTCTCTCTCCACCTACAACAGAAAGGTCTTTAACTAGAGGTTCTCAGAGCCATTGGCTTTGTTTTCTGAAAGCATACAGATCTTGATTAAAAAGACAGCAAGCATTAGTTGTCTGAAAACAGACACCTATAGGGGTTTTACAAATGTCCTCAGAGAAAAAAATATATCGGAAAGGATGGTTGTGTACGTATGTGTGTGCATATTCATGTGTATGCTTGTGTCTATGTACGCATGTGTATAGATGTTCACACACATGGATAGATAGATATTTATATATATAAACACATTTTTATAAGTTTTGGCCTTTTAATTTTTCTATTATAGTAATAGTACATATTCCCGATTTAAGATTTCAAGCAGTATACTACTAGTATACTAGTAGTATATTTCCATGGTAGTATGGAAAATTAAAAAGCTTTCTGCTTTACCCCCAACCCTTTACTGTGTACCTCTAGTTCCTAGAGGGGTACACTACCCCACCTCCTGATACTAATTTTTACAAATTAACCTTATGGCTACAACCATAAACCTAAATGTTATTATACTCCTATTTTTTAAGTTTTATATATTTATTTTGAGAGAGACAGTGTGAGTGGGGAAGGAGCAGAGAGAGAGGGAGAGAGAGAGAGAATCTGAAGCAGGCTCTGCACTGCCTGTGTAGAGCCTGATGTGGGGCTCTATCTCACAAAGTGTGAGATCATGACCTGAGCCAAAACCAAGAGTCAACACTTAACCGACTGAGCCACTCAGGCTCCCCTATACCTTTATTCTTTGATTTGTCAATATCATTTTATTAACTGGACAATACCTTGTGGCATCTTAACCATTGTAGCTGAAATTTAGCACAGTTATACGACCTACTTCTTTCTTTCTTTCTGTCTGTCTGTCTGTCTGTCTGTCTGTCTGTCTCTGTCTCTCTCTCTCTCTCTCTCCCTCCCTCCCTCCGTTCCTTCCTTCCTTCCTTCCTTCCTTTCAAGACAGAGAGAGTGTGAGCAGGGGAGGGGCAGAGAGAGAGGGAGACAGAGAATCCCAAATAGGCTCCATGCCATCAGCGTGCAGAATCCCATGTGGGGCTCAAACTCACGAATTGTGAGATCATTACCTGAGCTCAAATCAAGAGGCAGATGCTTAACCAACTGAGCAACCCAGACACCCCATACTTCCAACTATTTCTATTTTCTTCTCCTTTCCCTGCCTCATTTGTTTTTCAGAGTCACTTCTTGATGGTTGCCATCCTCACCACAACCAGGCTCAGGGAGACAACTCTCAGAAAGCAGGCAAATTCCAGGCCTGCCAGGTCATTAGGTAGAAATTTCATTGGGTTACCATTTCCTGCCCCTGGAAAGGTAATAAGAAAAGTAGTTTTGGGCACCTGGGTGGCTCAGTCGGTTAAGCATCCGACTTCGGCTCAGGTTGTGATCTCACAGTCCGTGGGTTCAAGTCCCACGTCAGGCTCTGTGCTGACAGCTCAGACCTGGAGCCTGCTTCAGATTCTGTGTCTCCCTCTCTCTCTGCCCCTCCTCCACTCACTCTCTGTCTCTCAAAATAAAATAAAGACATTAAAAAAATTAAAAAAAAAAGAAAAGTAGTTTTTGCTTGATTTATTGTATTTCCAGTGGAAGGTGCTCTAACCTAAAATGTTGTCTTCATCGGACTGTTGACAACAAACCAAATTCCACTCTTAGGTATGAAGGCTCTCAGCTTCAATGAAATAATTTTCCTTTATTAATATACTATCATTCACTTCCCCATGGAACCAGCTCCTACTAATGATTACACTGTTTCCCCTCTGTAGGTTTTCTAAAATCTAAAAATATTTTAAGAGATGGAGGTTTGGCACTTTAAAAAGTTTCTAAAAAAAAAACAACTTAAAAATACTGATTAAGAATCACATTAGAGGGGCACCTGGGTGGCTCAGTCAGTTAAGGGTTCAACTTCAGCACAGGACATGATCTCACCATTCATGAGTTTGAGCCCCACATTGAGCTCTGTGCTGACAGCTTGGAGCCTGGAGCCTGCTTTGGATTCTGTGTCTTCCTCTCTCTCTGCCCACCCCCCAACCCCATTTGTTTCTCTCTCAAAGATAAAGTATACATTAAAAAATTTAAAAAAGTAAATTCTACAGATACTCAAGTTGAATAGATAAAAGTGCCATGGTCAGAGACATGAAGGCATAAAGTTTTAGAGCAATTAATTTTGGGTCACAAGACAGAATTTAAAGATGCTGATAGATGTTCCAGAGTGGTTATTTGTTGGGGGTTATTAAGAACCATTTCTCCTTTGAGGACACAGCCAGAGCTATGAGACAGAGCCATAGGTATAGCAAAGGGCTTATGCAGGGTGCTCTGAGCATGAGTGCCAGGGTTCGAGCCCAGCTCTACCATTGTTAGCTGTGTGATTTGGGGCAGGTTATTCAGCCTTTTTGTGCCTTGGTTTCTGAGTGGGTCCTTGTAAATATAAAGGAAATAATGAATTTAACAACAATGCTTGGCACAAAATAAGCTGTTATGTTTATAAACATTGTTATTGTTCTTATTACTTTTGAGGCAATTAACACCAACAGTCTATTTTATGTAAGATTGAGAACAGGCTGGAGCCGACCCGAGGATTAGTTGAACTTGGCTGTATAACAGTGTAGTGACACCGGTATTTAAGTTACATCTCTGAGCTTTGTTCTAACATTATGTTGTTGCAAGAAGAAGCTGAGATTAACAAAGGGATGCATTATTCAATGAGTGGACAGCAGCTCTGTATTTGGTTAGAAAGTGTATTAATTTAGTGTTAGGATGCACATCCCTACTTCTCAGTGTTAGAGGTGTCAAGGTGCTGAACCTATTAACAAACGCACCTGTAGGGACCACTCAGAATTCAGAGAGTCTAAATGGAATTAATGAGTCTTGAAAAGTCATGGGTTGTAATGTCCCCAATTTTTCAAATGGTGGGTGACCCAAACACATCCTACATATCCTATTCATTGAATATGAATTACTTTGCAACATTCTCTCAGAGACATACCCACCTGAGAGAGTAGCTCTGTAGAAGTATCACCCATGGGTCAGATGTTATGGATCCAGGCTAGGGCTCTGTGGGGAGGTGTGGAGGGGGAGGAGTTGGAGTAAGAGAAAGGAACTACAACTGGAAGAAGAAGGAGATAGCATGCCTGGGACCTTAATTTCTAATCTCACCTGAGGAGGAAGGAGGTGGGTGGAATGTGAAGTGATTGGGGCAGAAAGTAGGGTTTCTTTGGACTCAGAATCAACCAGAAGCCCTGTGAATTCAAAACTAAGATATGGCAGTTCCTATACAAGTTGGCATCAGATAATTTAAATATTTGCCCTTGCATTTTATTGTTGTTTTTCCTTTTTATTGATCATCAAATTAATGTTGACTCATTATAGAAAGCTATAGAAAAGTTACTAAAAGGAAAAAATTCATAACACCACCATGTAGACAATTATGTCAACTCTCTGATAGTTTCTTTCCAGCCTCTGTTCTAATATAAGTATTTTTATTTGTTGTGATCACCTTTTATGTATAACATTAAGTCACCACATTTCCCTATAGCTTTATGACCTCTTTGTGAACATTACTTTTAGTGGCTACCTAATATTCCATCATATCAATGAGACATGCTTTACTCAGTTATTTCCTTAGTGTTGAAACTTAAATTGCTTCCAATTTTTTTATGGTTATAAATAACATCAACGTGGATATTTTTATACATAAATTGTTGTCCGTATTTCCCATTGCTTGCTTAAAAGATGCTTGGAGTGGGTCAAAGGAAATCCAGAGTAATGTTCAGAAAACTTACACCACTTTGTGCTCTCAGCTGGTTTTTATAAAGCATGGGAACTTTATAGGCTCTATTTAAGAGCTTTCTGAAATTCTCAGCTCCCAATTGCATCTCTCCCTTCGTAAACAGTCAAACCCTGCTCCTTTCTTCCTTTGCTTTTCCTGCTCTGACTGGGAGACATATTGGAGTCATTGTCCTCTTATAACATGAAGCTTGGCTACTACTTTCTTAAAGCTTGGGATTATGGTATATTTTCTCACATTCCCTAAGGACCTCCAGATGCAGCCAGTGAAGAAGGAGGGAGGGTTCTCATGCTAAAACAACAACAAAAAAAACCTCACAAAACCCTGAAGCTTGTATACATATAGTTGTCCTAATTCTGCAACCTTTGCCTCCTTACTTTCTAGTTCATCTGAGAAGTAGTTGAAGGTCACAAAAGAATGAGAATAGCTGTCTTTCCTCCCTTCTTCACTTCTTTCCCTCCCTCCTTCCTTCTTTTCCTTCCTTTTTTCATTTATTCATTCACACACTGCTTATCTGTTAGATGCTGGGTACCCTGCTAGATGCTGAGCTTAAGAGACAGATGAGAACAGGTATGTCACTCAGAGTTCCTAGTTACAGCCCATAAGCTGACTTGAGCTAAACTTATTTATAAAAGGGATGTGTCAGAAGGATACTGGCCACTTCTCAGAGTTTATGGGGAGCTGGAGAGGAGGGCTTGGGCAACAGTCAGGGCCCAAGGAAGCCAGGTTGCTAAGAACACAGCCAAGGGCTCACTCCAGGGGCAGTCTGCTGGTTAGGACTCCCTGCCAGCACCACTCTGCTGGGCAGCTGACACCAATGTCTAGAGCATGAATAAGCTCTGAGTGAACCTGCCCCTTTACTTTCCTCCCTCTGACTGGGTAAGGCTAGGTTATGTGGTTATAACTTCAAGGGAAGGTCTGTCTGGCTCTCTTGGCTTCTGCAGTCAAAGGCCCTGCCTTTCACCAATTCTCGCCCAATGGAGGATCTTCCCAAAATAACAAGGGAGTATTCAGATTCTGGAAATTACCTCCTTCTTCTCCCTACACACACACACATGCACACACATACACACACACACACATACACACAAATAAGGGTCAATATCTCAGGTCTTTGCCATCACATGACTTGTTGTTTAGCTGGAGAAGCAGAAAAGTAAATCAATGACTATAATACAACAGGAATGATGGGTGCCACATTCCTCAGTCCAGGTGGAGAAAGAGAAAACTGAACAGGTAAGAGATGGTAAGGAGACAGGACTTGGAGATTCATTGAAAATGGGAAGCAATAGAGAGCAAAGGAGAACTGATATGACACCCAGATTTTGGGACTAAGCAAGGCAATGGATGGTGGAATGAATCAGCAAAATGGAGAACACAGGTTTTGAGGGGAAGATTGAGTGGTTTTATACTTTCTGAGTCCAAGAGAGCCCAAGTGAAAATGTCTAAAGGCCGCTGGAGGCAGGTTTATTTATTGATTCAACAGATATTTATTAACCATTGGTTAGGTTCCAGGCACTGTTCCAGGTACTAGAGATGTAGCAGAGAACAAGTGACCATCCTTGCTCCCGTGGAGCTTACATTTTGGGGGAGCTCAGGTTAGGAGCAGAGGAGAACAGAAGGGCTGGATGTCTAGATTTGGGATTCATCCACACCGGGGTGGTGATGGACACCTTGCGCGTGGATGGGACAACCATCCATGTATAATGTAGAACATAGGATGTAGAATGGAAGAGAAGAGGGCCTTGGATGGAACATGAGACACGTAGGACTTAAGGAGGAAGAAGAAACAACAAAGGAGTATGAGAAGGGGCCATCATCTTCCATTTGTGGCCTCTAGTTCTGAAAGCTGTGGCTGAGATCTGCTTGAAATAGGTTAAAGGAGAGCCACACAAGGGTCCAGGCACTTCTAGACAATAGCTGGTGAGGGGCAGCCTTCTTGTGAGTTGCTGTGGTCCTTGGATGGATTTCAATATCAGCCTGTTTGTTCCCTCTCTTCCTCCCTCCTCCTTTCCCCCAAACTGTTTTGCAGAGAGAGTCTCCTCATCTCTTCAACAGCAGATGCTCTGATCTTTAGCAACACCTCATCAATCATGAGCAAAAAACCCACTTCCTGCCTCAGGGATCACAGTTTTATAATGTGGCAAGTAGCTGGGGAGGTCCCAACAGAAGATGGCAAAACTTGTGCAATGTGAAGCTGTCTTTATAACCTCCCATTTTGGATTTCCTCTTGGCTGCATTCATATCAACTTATCTCTCTCCATACCCCCAGAGTACTTGGTGTACCAGTTCTGGAACTATTGGTATTTATTGCTGTGCCGAAGAGTCCCATTGCATAAGTTCTTCTCCTGAAAGAGGACATTGTCCTGATCACTTTGACATCCCTCCCCTGGGGAGCTGCAGACTGAGAAATGGACTTAAACTTCCCCTCTGCTATGATCCAGACTTCTGGCATCTTAAAACTGGAAAGGTGTTTGGGGATTGTATTAGCCAAGGCNGAACATTGGGGTACATGTGCCCCTATGCATCAGCACCCCTGTATCCCTTGGGTAAATTCCTAGCAGTGCTATTACTGGGTCATAGGGGAGTTCTATTGTTAATTTTTTGAGGAACCTCCACACTGTTTTCCAGAGGGGCTACACCAGTACGCTTTTTTTTTTTTTTTTAAAGCAGTTGTCTCCTGCAGTTGTGGAGGCCTGGTGAGTCCAAAGTGAATCTGCAGGGTAGGCTCGGCTGTAGGCAGAGACCCAGAGAAGAGGTGCAGTTCACATCCAAGGTTGTCTGCTGGTAGAATTCCCTCTTGCCCACGGGAAGCCAGTCTTTGTCTATTCAGGCCTTCAATGGATTAAATGAGGCCTATCTACATGATGGAGGGCAATCTGCTTTATTTAAAGCCCACAGAGTAACTGTCCAAATGCCCTCACAAAAACATCCAGAATAATGTTTCACCACATACCTGGGCACTGTGGCCCAGCCAAGTTGACACATAAAATTAACTATAACAGGAGTCATTGAGTCCAGTCCCCTCCCCTGATGGATGGGGAAACAGGGTCAGGGAGGCGCAGTGATGTGCGTGGTGGAGTCATGCAGTGACTCAGTGGAGGGGGCCAGGTGGAGATGCAGGCCTCCTGGCTACAGTCCTGCACTCTTGTACTGCACTGCTTGCCAGGGCATCTCCCCCCTGGGGCTGACGGGAAATAATAAGGAGATTGCCTGTTGCTTCAGTACCAGATAAAAGAAGTCTTGCCACAGCAACATTCATATATGTTGGACTGGCTTGTTTATAGAGCTGCAGCATATGTTTCACAGAAGAGCTCTTTGGAAAGCTCAGTGTGTGTCTTTCAAGATCCTTCAGCTTGCTACCTCAGTCCAAATTCCAGGAAATTAAGTAACTGAAACATGAGAGTGTTTTTCTGAAATGAATGCTTTTAATCAAGCCATAAATCACCTCTGCAGTGTATATCCCACTGTCTCCCTTATTTTCAAGGGGAGTTTTACAGTACAGTTTTGAACCATATTCCTCGATACATAACTGTTGGGTGATGAATAATGTAAAATCAGTCTTGACTTTCAACCCAAGATGGGAAGACAGGGTGTGATTCTCTACCATGGTCCCGACTCATCTTCTGAATGGTGAATCTAAGTTCTGCCTCTTTCTCCATGTAACCTACCAGACACCTGCTTCTCTACCAGAGTCTACTATTCCCCTCCCGTATTGGGAGCATACCAAGTCAGAAGGAAGTGTAGTCTCTAAGTCATTGAAGGTGAGTGGACTGAGAAGTAGAGGGTCTGTCTATGCCCTTGTGGAAGAGCTGAACGTAGAAGCAACAACAACTGTGTCATATAATGATAATAATAACCGCCTTTCATTGAGGAACCACTAGGGATCAGCCACTGTGCTACCCATTTTCTACGTATTTGTTCACAGATGAATAACTCTTCTTTGCCTTTACGGGCAATTGTGAAAATGGGTTCTCAGAATCAGAAGTTTTTTTTCACTGAAGCAGAGCAGAATGCCCAGGATACAACCCATAATGGTGTTAATACATCTTAGAGATATGAGTCATGGGTTGGCCAAGGGGGCTGTAAATATGGTGTTGAACTGGAGGAATCTCTGAGAAGCATTTTCTGAGCCATGCAGGGCTAAAGGCCCTTCATTTGTGAATTGTGTTGGCATCCTTTGTAGAAGAGACCCTCTGGAAAATAATAGAGGGACTCAGCTTTCCTGTGTATGGCCTAATCCAAAGTAATACACTCATGAAGCCCTTCTAGTATCAGAGATGTGGCTCCCTGTTCCAAGTCATGGAAAGAACAATTACAGGAGCTTGGAGAAAATGTAGCAATAACTAATATCATTGACTCAATTAGGGATGCTTTGGGTTGTGAGTGACATTTGATCAACAGTGGCTTAAATACTCAAGCATTTATTATCTCACTTAAGAACTCTGGAGGAAGGCATTCTGAGGTTGGTTCAAGGAAGAAGGATGAGAGAAAGAGTATGTGTTCACATGTGTGGCTGGGAGCACTTATGTGTATTATCTCATGGCTGTCCCCTTTATAGTAAAGCAAAAAAAATTTCCGGAAGCTCCCAGATGACTTCTTTTAATTTCTCATTGGCCAGAATTTGGCCATTGGTTAGATGAACATTCCCAGGCACAAGAGAGTCTGGGAAGGTGAATATCTGGCGGGGAGGATTAGGATCATCATGACTATATCAGATCAATTTTAATTCATAGCCTGGGGGCAAGCACAGTGCTTTCTTGAACAAAACTGGGGTTTTGTTCCCCACAAGGAAGAGGAGTGTCTGTGTTGGGATATCTTCCATAATAATACCGAGAATCATCTCGTTAAATCCTCACAATAATCTTTGTATTGGGAATTATTGCCATCCCCATTTCACCACAAGGAACCTAAGAGCTAGAAGGTGTTGATTTATCTGAGGTCACACAGGATATCAGGGTGTCCTTATGGGGTGTCTTCATGCCCTTCAGGGCCAGCCTTTATACTTCCTCTGCACTCCTCTTATGTAGTGCATAAGATACATACCTGTTGGTATGTATTATTATGTATTATTGCCAANTTCATGCCCTTCAGGGCCAGCCTTTATACTTCCTCTGCACTCCTCTTAGTGCCTATGTAGCTTGGCAAGCACTCACTCAAAACTTGCTGGTTGAATACTGGAATGATGGCATGTCCACTTAAGTTAGAGGGTCATGTATTGGGATCATATACGGGGAATATGGGANATACTTCCTCTGCACTCCTCTTATGTAGTGCATAAGATACATACCTGTTGGTATGTATTATTATGTATTATTGCCAAGCCTATGTAGCTTGGCAAGCACTCACTCAAAACTTGCTGGTTGAATACTGGAATGATGGCATGTCCACTTAAGTTACAGGGTCATGTATTGGGATCATATACAGGGAATATGGGGTCAGCAGACTTTTGTTTCACTGGAGAGAGTTGCTTCCCTTGACAAAGATGTCCTGGACTTCACAGAAATAACTAGGTAAGGACATTCCTTGGGAAGGGGTTTCTGACCATATGCAGAGGGTCCGAGAGAGGCTCCTAGATCCCGAGGTCATTCTGTATGTGCTGCTGCTAACTCCCAATGGTCCCCATGGTGTGAGTGGTACAGTCTCCTGGTGTGCTTGACAACTCTGGAGAGTCTCTGCTTCACTTGAGGGAAGCTGTCCTGTGTAGAGGAGTTAACTTCCTCTGGGTCTTTCCTGAGAAGAGAACTAGAATAAATCAGAATGAGAACCAACTTTTCAAGGAAAAGAGTGTTTTATTGGGCAAAAAGCATAGATGTTGGCAGCAGAAAGATCTGTTTTTGAATTTTGTTGTTGTGAAGATAAAGTGAAATAATACATGTAAGGTGCTTAGAACAGTGCGAGAACATAAATGTTCCCTGCCTTGAATCAAATTAAGGCTGTCCAAGTATAGAATAGAATGCCAATGAGACTGAGATTTCCTTATTACCCAAGCACTCAAACATTTAACGCATCATTCAGCAACCACCAACACCAATCAAATCAGCCAACAGTTATTGAGTACTTACTCTCAGTGACTCTGTCTTTTACTGAATATTTATTTTGTGCCAGGCACCGTGCTATGCATTTTAATGAACTTTTTCACTTGATTCTTTACAGGATTCCAAGAAGTAGATACTATTGTTATACCTATTTTATAGGTGAGAAGACTGAGGTTAAAAGAGGTCAAGAGGTTAAAACTGGCCAAAGTCAGTTGGTAATGGAGATGGGGTTTGAGGCTAGATCTGTCCCTTGCCATGGCTTCATTGTTAATCAGCAGCACACATGGTTCTCTGAAATGGACCCTTACATGGATAAGGATTGCATGAGATAGTGGTTCCCAGGCGTTCCTATGTCTTATCAGTTATTCTGTCAAACACCAGGAGCCTATCATGACAGATCCAAAAAGTACAGTTTCCCCAAGGACTATCATATCTTTATAGACATTAGAAAATATATTCAAAGGAAGATAAAATACTATGCCTTATTGGAGCAAACTCTATTGCTATGGCTTTAAAACACAAATGAAAAGAATAATTGCATTGATAGTTGAAGATGGTGATTACAGGGAATGAGAAGCTTGCTATTGTCTGTGCTCCCCTCCTTGCGCAGCTCAGAGCCATGGTCTGCTGTGGCGGCCATCCCCTTGCACCTTCACCCCCTGTTAAATTCAGCTGATGAAGCTCCAACTCTCCTCTGATTCTTTACCTGCATCTAATAGCTGAACAAGACTGGAGGAAAGCACTCTGTACGTTGGCCAACCTCACCTGAAATTGGGGACCCTAATTTTTAAGAGGGCCCTCAGGCATCCATAGCCATTCTACTGCATTTCTCTGGTCAGTTTCCATCCCATTCACCCAGAGGGCTATTTTGCCACTTCCCCCTTCCAATCTCAAACACCCCGTTTCCCACTCTCTGATTGAGTCAAACACCCCGTTTCTCACTCTCTGATTGAGAAGATAGAAACAATTGCGAGAGAACTTCCTCTTCCTTCCTTCCCAAACCTATGACCTCCTGGTCATTGTCCCCACATGCTCTGCCTTTGTTCCCCAGGTCCTTGCTTCTTGGCCCAGGGGCACCCTTGCAGTCAGGCATTGACAACTGCTCTCATCACCTTCTCTAGAATGTAGCCTTTAAATACTTTTCTCTTCCTACTGGATCACCACATTTCCCTCTCCCTTCCGGATAATTTCCTTCACCATATGCATACACCATAGCATAGACCATCTTAAAAAAGAAAAAAAAGTATCTCCCTTGACTCATCATCTGTCTCTGGCTACATTCCTGTTCTTCCCTGAACAAAGATCATGGAAATAGGTGTTTACCTTCACTGGCTCATTTATGCTTTTCCCATCCTCCTTTTTCCTCCATGGGGAAGATAGGCTATTGTCAAGTAAAAGGTGAATGATCACGACACTTTTATATAGTGAGGAGAACTACAGAGGAATAAAAGTGATGGAACCTGGCAAGTTTAGCCTGACTGATTCCAGAGGCCTCACGAGGCAGTGACTTCTGACAGTGGCCCAGTCAGTGATGGCATAGGAGGTGGCCAGTCATAACCATGCTCGAAAAGGTTTTCATTTAATTGCTCTTCCCGATTTCTTTTTTAAATGGTAAGATATAACATTCATGAGTCCTTAAAATCTATATACAACACACACACACACACACACACATACACACACACACACACAATTTAAATAATAATTATAAAGCCACCCTTCATGTAATCAAAAGCCAGGGCAAAGAGTAAGATATTGTCAGCATCTCTGAGTCACCCCATACACCTGCAATATACTCATTCCCTTCTCGGAGTTTTTTCTATATCTTGTTTTTTTCATAATAACTTCCTTGGTTTTCTTTCTGAGTTTTATCACTTAGGCATGAACCCTTTAAACAATACATTTTTATTTTTCCTGTTTTAAAACTTTCTATGAGTTGAGTTGCATCCTTTTGTATCTTATTTATTTTTATCTTATTTTACTTTTTAAATGTTTATTTTTGAAGGAGAGAGAGAGACAGAGCGATATCAGGGGAGGGGCAGAGCAAGAGAGAGAGACACACAGAATCCCAAGCAGGCTCCGGGCTCTAAGCTGCCAGGACAGAGCTCAATGTGGGGCTTGAACTCATGAGCTATATCATGACCTGAGCTGAAGTCTGATGCTTAACCGACTGAGTTACCCAGGTACCCCTGTATCTTATTTATTTTAAATGCTTAGCATTATGTTCGTGGTATTTTCCCATGTTGTCTCCGATTGTCTACTCATTTTCATTGCTGCCTGTTAGCCTATTGTATCAATATACTCCAGTCTGTTACCTATTTTACTATTGATGAACATTGGATTGTTTCCAGTTTGGGGCCATTGTGAACATTCTTATTTATGTTTTATATAGTACACGTGCACTACATTTCCTCTGTGGTAGATTTTAGGAATGGCATTGCTGGATTATGTGTTATGCAAATTCACAGCTTACCTATTAATGCTAACTTTCCCCCATTCTTCCTGTCTTGAAACTGCCCTTTTAAGAGTATTTTCGAATTTTTAAAAAATGTTTTATTTATTTCTGAGAGAGAGAGAGAGAGGCAGTGTGAGCAGGGGAGGGTCAGAGAGAGAGGGAGACAAATAATCTGAAGCAGGCTCCAGGCTCTGAGCTAGCTATCAGCACAGAGCCAGACATGGGGCTTGAACCCACGAACTGTGAGATCATGACCTGAGCTGAAGTCGATGCTTAACCAACAGAGCCACCCATGCGCTCCTAGAATTTTTTTAAAAATGCTTATTTATTTATTTTGAGAGAGTGAGCATGAGTGGGGGATGGGTGAGAGAGAGAGGTGGGGGGCAGAGAGAGAGGGAGAGGGAGAATCCCAAGCATGGAGCCCGATGCAGGACTAGATCTTGTGACCATGAGATGATGACCTGAGTCGAAATCAAGAATTGGAAGCTCAACTAACTGAGCCACCCAAGTGCCCCTAGAGTATTTTCAATCTTAAAACACTCTCTTCAGGGTCACCAGCTGCCTCCATATCGCCAAATCTAGTGACCAATTCTGAGTCTTCATCTTGACTTATTAGCAGCTTTTGACACAAACACATCCTTCACCTGGACTCTGGCTGATTCTTTTGCCTATTTGCTGGACTGATGTCCTGCTCCCAACCTGTAAAGTCCCACGTGGGAATGCCAGGCTAGTGTTGTCCAGTCCTCCAATTATTCCAGGAAGCTAGAAGCCTTACATTTGTGTGAAATTTCTCAATTTTTAATGTTGGATATGAATTTACAAACTTTTAAAAACACTAATGTATCTGTTGACCAAGGGCCTCTTTGAAATAATTGGGAGAAGGAGACAGAGAAGATGTGGTCAGACAGGTAGAAGGAGAACCAGGAATTTAGTATCATTAATCAAAGGAATGGAGAGTTTCTAGGAGGAGGCTATGAACACGAGTCAAATATGAGAGGGAAGTTGAGTCAGCTAAGGTCTAAAGATTGACTAGTGGATCTCTTATTTAGGGGAACACTGGGGATTGAAGAAAGAATGAATTCAGTGGCATTTGGGGCATGCACAATCCAAACTGCAGTGTGTTTAGGGGTAAATGGGTATCAAGGTAAAGAAGACATCAAAATGTCCGTATCAGTTAGGATGTTTTCAGCTATAAACAATAGAGAACCTTATTTAAAATGCCTTTAAAAGTTAGGGGTACTTATTAACTCCTATAACAAAAGTCCTAAAAAAGGGGTAATTTCTGGATTGGTTAATTCTATGGCTCCATATTGTTATTCTTGACCCAGATTTCGTCTGTGTTTTTCCTTTGCTACCCTTAGTGCATGTCACTCAATCCAACTGACATCCATGTCACAAGATGGACACCAGTTTCAGAACACACATCCATATACACCAGTAGTGAGAAGCAGAACTCCAGTGTCTCTTCCTTGTGTGTCTTTTTAGGAGCTAAGAGGTTTTTTTCCATAAGCTAATTCTCTCTATATCTCATTGGTCAGAATTATGGCACGTGCCCATGGCTAAACCAAGACTGGCAAGGGCAGTGCAATAAGATCTTCCTGACATGCTTGGACCAGTCCTGACTCCTAGCTTGGCCCTCCCCCACTTCCCCCTACAATCTGAGGGCAGATACCTGGAAATCAGGGTACTGTGTTCAGGGGAAAGGGAACATGGCTCCTGTGTAGATGGGTCCTCTCAAGGTCCTTATAGGAACTTCAGGAGGCAGTGCCATATTCCAAGGGAATGATTTTCATAGCACTTGCTGAACTTGGGGAGGAGCTATTTTGTTTTGTTTTTTGTTTTTTAATTTTTTATGTTGTATTTATTTCTGAGAGAGAGAGAGAGAGAACATGAACAGGGGAGGGTCAGAGAGAGAGGGAGATACAGAATCTGAAACAGGCTCCAGGCTCTGAGCTGGCTGTCAGCACAGAGCCCGATGTGGGGCTCGAACCCACGAACCAGTGAGGTCATGACCTGAGCCGAAGTCAGATGCTGGATGCTTAACCGACTGAGCCACCCAGGCGCCCCAGGGAGGAGCTATTTTGAAGGAGTCAGGAATACCTTTTGTCTCGAGCTCACACCATTTCTTATGGTAAGGTGGCCTCCCCACCTTTTCATTAGGCTAATTCTGGGAGACCTTAGCATAAGCAAATAGCTCATTTTATTTGATTTAAAAACTGGCTTTTAAAGTCCATACTCACATGTGTTTCATCCCTTTGAATTGTCTGTGGATGGTGGTGGTCTGATTAAAATGTTCTTCCTAGTGATTCAGTCTCAGTTGGTGGGGGTAGGGGCGGAGGATGGTATGTCTACCACAGGGAAGGTCAAATTCAGCCAAGTCAGATGTATTTGTTCCTTTCCAAACTCACAAAGCGAAATGAAAAGCTAGGGACAATTATTTCAGGAGAACCAGTCTCTAAATCCTAGTTCACAAGGAAGAGAAATCCTTTTTTTTTTTTTTTAAAAAAGACTGAATTGGTCCCAGGTGTTTTCCACAGTTTTGAAACTCACTAAACAATTTCTCTGCTACTGACAGAGCCATCTTGCCATTTTAGTTTAGAGGCTTCCTTACCTTCCTTAGATTTGGAACTGGTCTCCAGTAACAGTGCTTTTTTTCTTTGTTCTCTGATTGGGGGTGTTTGTTTTAAAATTAGCACCTATGAATCCCAGATCACTTGCACCCTGAACCCTAGGTTACCTGTATTTTGAATCCCAGGTCACATGTATTTCTGGAACTGCTTCCTGCCTCAACAGGAAGTTTAAAAGATTCTGTAGGCTCAAGCCTTAATGTAGCCTATGGCCTTTGTCCATGTTGTTCCTCTCCCTCGGGTGCCTTTCCCCCTTTTTGGAGGTGCTGTCCTATTCATCCTTTAAGGCCAAATGCATTTGCTTTTTGCACACTCTGCCAAGACAAGTGGCCCAGAGGGTGAGTGGTGCCTGAAATTTGGCCCATGGTCTTCTCACCGAGAGTTGACTCTGTGTCAACCCATCAGTAGGAATCTCTTTTCTAATTTGTATCCCTTTCCCAAATGTGTTCAGACCAGCTGAGGCCCTATAGATTGACCTCCAATATTGTTCCCCTGCACTGAGCCTTCCCTGACTGTCAGGCAGAGGACACTTCACTTCTGTGCTTCTACATCATTTGCTCTTCCTGGATTAGAGTCCTTAGGAAGTTGAATGATTTGGTCTGTACTCCTGTGTCTGTCTTATTCATCATGATGTGTACCCAGCTCCTAAAACGTGGCCTAGGCAGTAAGAGTTTGCTCTGTATTTGAAACCTTTGTGTGCATATCTGATGGCTGATGCTGGGACTCAGATGCATGACTCCCTAAAACCGTAACTTGTTATATCTTGGCCTGAATGTGACCCCCACCCCCCACCTCCTCCTCTACTCTGGTATGTATGCTTCGCTTTCGTGGAGACTCTGTTCTTCAGCTGTGATTAACCTGAGAACTTGAGTTTATCCAGACCAGCCCTCTGGCCTGCAGACACTCAGGATATAGGATGAATATGACCTGGGACATCATAATGCAGATAAATGATGCAGGAGGTCTTCCCTGATTTCCTTCTCCTTTGTCTTTCCATGAAATGAGTCTGGATTAGATATTTTTCTTCTGGGCTCCATAGCACCTGGAGCTTATCTATTATAGTGTTTTACAATAATATATGTAATAGGTACAGTCTTTTTTCTTATTGAGATAGTAATTGATATGTAACATTGTATTAGTTTCAGGTGTACAACATAATGATTTGATATTTATATACATTGTGAAATGATCACAATACATGTAGTTAACATCCATCACCTTACAGAGTTATATAGTTTTTTTTCCCTTGTGATGAGAACTTCTAGGCTCCATTTTGTTAGCAACTTTCAAATATGCAGTACAGTATTATTAACTATAGTTGCCATGCTTTATGTTACATCCCCATGGTTGATTGATTTTTTTAAATTAAGAATGACTGTCACCCTTTTTTGTTTCATGAAGAATCATTAAGAGTTGTCCTCTTATTTATGTGAATGCAAAGCTAGTATACACCCGTGGTCCAAGGAGCAGATGTAGGAGGATACTTTAGCAAAAACCATCTTTCTCCTAAGACACAAAATTCTTGGGGAAGACGTGAGAGACCTACCTGAATAATGAGTGGGACCCTCAGGGAGGAAAGGGGCTGATATCTCAACTTCTGAAGTCTTGAGACTGGAAGTTAGGGAGCTCTCACTGGATAGACTGGGATTGCTCGGATCAAAGCTTGCAACCAGAAACGGAAGGGGCAACGTGGCTCTTGAAATAAAATTACCTCAAGCAAGGGGGCATCTAGGTTGGGCCTCCAGCTTCATGCAGGAACTGAGAGTTGGTGTGGGGGGGTTGGACCAGCACTGTCTTCCAGCTGATGCTGGAAGTTTCTCTAGACCAAGCATCCTGGCCTGGCCCAGGGCTTAGGCTTTGGAGAACAGTGGCTTAGCAGAGGTATGGAAATCATAGAGAGGCACCTGCTCAGAGGCAGCCCCGTGGGGTGGGCAGGATCCATGAATGCAGTACTGTGACAGCAGACAGGCACGATCTGCTCAGCTGTGTGGGGCCCGTGGTCCACAGCAGCCCCAGAGGAGTGGGAAGTGGAGGGATGGCTTCAATTTTTCTCTGCTTGATATGGAAAAGAATAGATCCTGGTAGCAAGATTCTGCCCCTTCCCCCCAATCCCTTTAGACTAAATCATGTCCTGAAGAAGGAGATACCAGACTTTCTGCCAATATTGGCATGCGGGGGCTGAGTTACTAACTGGGAAAACAAAAGTAATTATGAGCATTTGACAACCCTAAGTTGATGAAGCAAGTTATACTGAATAGAGCTGTACATATTTATAATAACCTGCGTCTGTGTCTTTTTCCTCCACTAGGCTAAGACTGGGAAGGCAGGAATCATGTCGTTTACATCTCTCAATCCCAGCACCCAGTATGGTGCTTGCCCCTTAGTAGGCTCTAAATAAATGTTTGTAGGACTAAGATTAATTAATAAATGTTAGCTTGATTTTTGCAGATTTAAGCCCATGGATTAATGGCTGGGGAGAATAACATAGGAGTGTGCCACCTGTGTGTCAAATGCTTGTAGGTCCTACGGAGAATAGAGGGGTGAACCAGCTCTAGTTCTTCTTGACACAGACTCTTCTTACTAAAGTATGATAAGATCTATAGTAATAAATCAAATGAAATATTATGGAATACAGCAGGAGCAATTTATTGCAATCTGAGGATTATGGAATCCTCCAGGGTTATTTTGAGCAGGGCATTATAGGATGTACCTAATTTTAATATGTGATGAGGAAAGGCATTTTAGGCAAAGAAATGGCCAAGCAAAGACATGAAGGTATTATTATTCAGACGTATTTAAAATGTATCAAGGAAGAATGAAAGGCAGGTGGCAGAATGCGATCACTGGCAAACTAATAGACTAGTTGAAAGGCTGGAATATCTGTCAGGAATAGAGAGTGTATCAATCAAGATAGGCTGTTATGCTGCAGTAACAAACAACCCCAAATCTTAGTGGCTTATAGTAACAAAGATTTATTTCTCACCCATATTATATATCTACTGTGGGACACCTGGAGGCTTGGCATCCTGTTTACTCAGGATGGCAGAGAACTTACCAATTTGGGTGTAGGTAATCAATGAGGCAGAAGGAAAGTAAACTTTGGAGGGTGTCATCTGGTAATGTCTCCTGGAATATGTCACTTCTGGTTACAACTGCTTATCTGGAACTGGTCAAATGACTCTACTGCCCACAAGGGGGCCAGGAAGTACATTCCTCATGAACCCAGAAAGTGGAGAGCCAGAAATATCTGGTCAGCAGCACTAATGTGTACCTTGGATGACGAGAGGGTAGGATCAAGGGCCTGAACTTTGTTTTCTGTTGGTGGGGTGGTAATGGTGGAGGATTTGTGTGTGTTGAGATGATACAGTGTGCAAGTGTATGTGAGGGGAAAGGGAGGCTTGTCTCCTTTTTAAATTTTTAATAGGATTTTACAGTTTCTTATTGTTATATTTTTGTACCAATGGCTAACCAATACACCTGACTTCATTTTCTTCATCATGGCCATTCCTCATCTGAACTTAACACAATATTTTCAGCTTTCCCTTCCTCCCTTCTTTCTTCCATCTTCCCTCCCTTCCTGTCTTCCTTCCTTCCATTATTGATTTCACACAAACCTTTTATTTTGGAATAAGTTTAGATTTACAGGAAAGTTGCAAAGATAGTACAGAGAATACCCATGTACCTCTCACCCAGTTTCAGTTTCCTCTAATGTTGCCATCTTACAATTCTGTGGTACTTCTTTAAGTTTTAGCTTTTAAACCCACTGAGGATTACATCCTGCATGACCTATTATTTCCTTAGTGTCTCTCAGAAAACTGTGGTTGGTGGTGGTCGTAGCTTGAAGGTTAAGCATGTCTTCTGTTGATTGCAGACATGTCTGGGCTTGTCCAGAGGCCAGTGAGGCCAATCTTCCACGGGTCTGTGAATAGGAGGGATTGAGGGGCCCTTTGGGAATGAGAGAGAGGGAGGTGGAGATGGAGGTGGCCAAACAATTGGTTCAAAGGCCAGGGATTGGTGTTAGAAGGAAGGAGGCTTCTGAACTCAGCAGGAAGTATGTGGTTCAAGAGCTTTCTCTGTCTTGGCTCTTTTTTTTTTTTTTAAATGTTTTATTTATTTCTAGGAGAGAGAGAGACAGCGTGAACAGGGGAGGGTCAGAGAGAGAGGGAGTCACAGACTGAAACAGGCTCCAGGCTCCGAGCTGGCAGTCAGCACAGAGCCCGACGTGGGGCTCGAACCCACGAACCGCGAGATCATGACCTAAGCGAAAGTCGGACGCTTAACCGACTAAGCCACCCAGGCGCCCCTGTCTTGGCTCTTTGACCAGGGGGAGGGGAATGGTTACATGACAGAGTCAGAATCTGACCCTGTGAAGAGCACTGAGCACAAAGACTGTGAAGCAGAACTCAGTGGAGCATGGAAGCAGTGTGGGTAAGAGGATGCTATGAATCTGGGAAGCAACAGGAAGGGGTGGCCTGAGCAGAGGGCCAGACCAGCCTGCATCTGGATGGAGAAGGAGTTCCAGGGCCATTGCTTTGTCAGGAGACAGACTCCATATAAGAGCCCAAAAGACAACGTTCTCTAGCTCACATGAGCATGTTCTTGAGGACAGTCTGGGAAAGAGCTTGGTGGAGGTGGCAGATTCAAGGAGTCACAAATTTCCCCTCAAATTCTGTGTTGTTATTGTTGCCATCATTGGAACCCTGTTGCACTCTCAAGACAGAATGGCTGGGCAAATCTGAGCGACATGGATGTTGGGTTCGGGATATTTGGTAAATATTGTTGACTCACCCTTTCAAGTAAGGGAAAGTCCCCAGAGGCCAGAGCCCAAAGAGATGAGTGTTTTCTTAGCCTGTGCTCCTCAAAGATGCAAGTCACTCACTTGAGACAGTTGGGCACCACCTGAAGGCCAGTAGTAGACACCAGTGGTCTGACCCCAATGCTCTCTGGCTGAGAAGAGGGGCTTTCATGCAGGAAGGGAACACCAGGCCCACCCAAAGGAGGAGCTCAGGAGGTGGGGAGGTTTGATGAACACCACCTCAGGAATGAAAACAGAGATCCAGAGCTTCCAGGGACTTTCAGGGACTATCCCAGAGAGGAGTCAAAATTAGGTGAAATTCTGTATATTTTAGAAGATTGTCTGTATTGTTGTTTGTTGCCTAGTGAAGCTGTGGGTTTGTCTTTGGGAGCAGCAAGGGGTTTGGACACCAACCCATTCTCAGCAGAGGGTAAATGTGTAGGGTTGGCTGTGGTGCAGCAGTGTGAAAGAAAGAAGTCCCTGGACCTGGGCAGGAAATGCTGGATCAGGCAAAGATCTGAACTGGAGGCTCTTCCTTCTTTGCAGGTGTTGATCTGCAGCAACTCAGTTGTAGCTGGAACCCCTATCTGCTCCCAGCCTATTCATTCTAATTAGTTAACACCATCTTGGTCAAGGACATCACTGTCTCTTAGTTTCCTAGGCCAGAAAGCAGAGTTTCTTTTATGATGTGCCCTTTAGTACATAACGAATAAACTTGTACCGAGGGCCAAATATACTATACACTGTTCTGAGTGCTTTACAGGTATTTTTGTTTTACTTCTCATAAGAATCTGGTGAGGTGGGTATTATTATTCTTATTTTACAAATGATGAAACTAATGGTAACAGAGTAGATAACTGATTCAATCTTAAGGCTAGTATGTCTGACATCAGAACTCACATTCTTTCCACAATCCCCAGGCTGCTGCTTACTGGTCTCTGTCTTTTTCAAACTATGAGATCAATGTTTCTTCAGAATGGTCTCCAGCTACCTGCCTCACAATCACCTAAACTATTGTTAGGAAGACTCACTGACAGGGTCCAGACCCGTGGAATCAGTCTCTGGGAGTGGAGCCCACTCTTTGCCAATGTAGCAAGTTCTGCAGGTGATTCTGATGTCATTCATGTTTAAGTTCCCCTCCTGTGGCCAATGGGCATCTCTGAGCCTGGTCCAATATCTAGGATTGATTTAAACATTTTTGCCACATGCTCTGTAGCCTATTGTAAGGGAAGAATGAAACAGATGAGCCATGGGTCAACACCCTGTGGGTGGTCCTAAGTGAGACCACACAGAACTGGAGCTGCAGGGTCACCCAGACAAGACACTGGTCAACAGGGTGCTAGGTGCCATACCACCTGGAGACCATCTTTGTTAACCATCGTCACCATTTAGAGAAGATGTTACACAAACTCCAGCGAGGATTTGGAGATTATTTCAGTGCAAACCTGGGTCCACAGATGTGGCTTTTGAAATCAGCTATACTATTTATTGTTTATTATCTGTCAGCTACCATGCTGTGAAATGTGCTTCACATGTATTACCTAACAATGCTAGGAGGTGGATATTGATATTTTCTCATTTGGTTGATAAAGAAACTGAGGTTTGGAGAAAAAAATTGAGTCACTTGTTTAAGGTATTGCAGCTCATAGATATTGGAGTCAGAATTTAAATCCAGCCCATAGTACATAATGTTTAGAAGCTGTTTGACTCTACTGTAGGATATAAAGTCTTGGGCTCAATGAGGTCAACTGCCTCCTGCTAGTTATGGCTGAATGGATCAACTGAACTTTCAGCCATTTGGCACTTACATTTCATTGATCCTGAGGCTCCACTATATGTGGCGGGGCCCCCACAGGGTAAGAAGAATTACTTTCTCTCAGATACAGTGTAATTAAGGAAACAACTCATGTGCAAGAAACTGATAACTCACATGGGTTTGCTGGGAGTTTTGTTCTGTGGACCCATGTGTGTGAGGGTATGTGTGAGTGTGAGTATATGTGTGTGTGTGTAATGGGAAAAAGGGTGTGGGAAGAGAAGGCAGCAGTATAGGGGAGGGGAAGTTATGCGGCTCTAGAATCTGGTTCAGAGGGCACAGGGAACTCAGTGTCCTCCCTGGATGGTGAGATAAGAGGATTCCATGTGTGGAGGTGATGTTCAAAGTCAGTGGCAGCACACTAGAATATCCTGGGAGCTTTCAAAAATACCAATGCCCGAGCCCTGCCTCAAGAGACTGATTTAATTGGGCCAAGTGGGGGATTTGGGATAGATAAATAGTTTTTAGAAGTCTCCTTTGAGATTCTGGACTGGACTGAGAGGTGGGAAAATGCATGCTTCTCCAGCATCTTCTGGGCTCTCCCCTGTTTTGAATCCAAGCCACAGATCTTTCAACAGACTTCTTGGTGCTGGGCCTCCTTGTTCTCCCTTTCGTGTGACTGAGAGGTCAGATGACCACGTGTGTGCCTGCAAGGAGAGGCCACCACCTGTTGCTGTAAATCTGGTGCAATTTCATCATCTCTTTGCCCCATGTATTTTCAGTATCTCATAACTACATCTGGATGGATAATCTGTTGTTTTCTGCTTTGTAGCAGCTTGTGCAGTCACAAAGCAATGTGTGCTGGGGTGTTTGCCCTGTAAATATAGACTGGGTGAGTTTATTTATAGGAAGCTATGAAGATTACCTTTGATTGTTATTGACCAGAGCAGATTTTCACGTATCTCATTTGTCCTTAATTTGTTGTTGGGGAAAGACTTTCAAATAAATAACTTTTACAAAGGCCAAATAAATTCTAACTACTTTAGAGAAATTTCCCTATGTGGGGAGCTTTAGTGAGCTCTGAGGGCAAGGTCAGAAATCACCAGGGCAATTAGAAAGATGGAAAAGCTGGGAGAGAAGAGCTATGTCAATGTCTTTGACAATGCATGAAGGCAGTGATCCTCAATCTTGGCTGTACATTAGAATCTTCCAGGGGGCTTAAAAATCAAAAAGAAAGACAACAAAAAGCCCACATCCCAGGCTGTACCCTGGAATAATTGAAGAGTCTCTAAGACATGGGAGCTGACATCAATATTTTTTAAAGCCTCAGATTATTTCAACGTGCAGTCAGGGATAAGAAGCACTGTGTGGATGAATAAGAGGGTGCCCCCCGTAAGTTGCAAAGAAGAAAGAAGAGTAAGAAGTCAAGGTTAGAGACGAGTCACATACTACAGCTTTGAAATGTAATAAAGTCCAGCCAGCTCCAAGAACTCAGCTTAGTCTTAAGAAACCGATGGCCGATCTCCAACCATCCTTGCAACCCCCAGTTCACGAGTCATTTGCATCACGAGGCTTGGGGTACATGTGAGGGCTGATGATGAGAGCAACACCTCACTTATTCTGTGCCCCTTGGCCCTGGGAGGAGGGGTGAGGGGACTTCAAGATCACTCTGATTCTCCATGCAGTCAATCATCCAAATGGATAACTGCCAAAGAGAGTTAGGAAAGTGCTGGGGGTGGGGAGGGTGTGATTGCTTTTCAGGGGTATGGCTGAGAGAGCCCTGGCAGACAGATCAAGGGACACAGACAAGGCATAAGTCCATCATCCGAGGCTCTAGTGAACAGGTGTAGTCTGTTTGGTCAGGATGTAAGCAATCACCCAGGGACACTTTTAAAAGATGTTTCAGGGGCGCCTGGGTGGCTTAGTCGGTTAAGCGTCCGACTTTCACTTAGGTCATGATCTCGCAGTTCGTGGGTTCGCGCCCCGCGTCGGGCTCTGTGCTGACTGCCAGCTCAGAGCCTGGAGCCTATCTCAGAGTCTGTGTCTCCCTCTCTCTCTGACCCTCCCCTGCTCATGCTGTCTCTCTCTCTCTCTCCTAGAAATAAATAAAAAATATTTAAAAAAAAATGTTTCATTCTGAGATAATTTCAAAGGTACAAAAGAGTTGCAAGATTCTCCTCTAAAGAACCTGCCCCCCACTATCAGCTCAGATTCAGTGCTTGTTAACTTATAACCACATCTACTTTATCATTCTCCCTCTCTGTCTAGATGTACACATATTTTTCCAAACCTTTGCCCCTAAACACTTCAGCACATGTTTTCTATGAACAAGGACACTTTCTCATTATAACCACAGAACTGTGGAAATAAAGGAAGACCCACCAAATGAGAAAAGCAAAGGCTCTCTATTCTGACTATAGCAAGGGAGTCGGCCACCATCACTTGAATTTTAGTGGAGACTCCAAGGTAGGCAGAGGAATGGGAGAGCTTTATCAGGGAGCAAACAGAAAACTTCAGGCATGCCCTGACTGGAGGCTGTGGGCAGGAGGAAGCTGGAGGTGGGCTATAGACGTGAAGAATCCATGTTGGTCGGCAGTGCATGTTTGACTTTCTCTGCTTGGTCCTAAATTGGAAGCAGGGACAAAAATCAGGGAAGCTGTCAGATATTGATCAGGTCCTCACCCCTTTGGGCCAATTGTTACAGAAGTTATTACTGGGTTTCCTGGTTTGTCACTGGAGATAGCAATCTGGCTTCCTGAAAGTCTGACTTCTAGGGCTGTTTACTGAAGATAAGGGGTTGGTTCCCCAGGCAGGTGGCTGCGGGTTGTCAGCCAGAGTTTTATTTTTATATACAGTCTGGCCACCGTCCATTTGTATATTCAGTCTCACAATATAATGATCAGCTTCAGATTTAACTTTGGGTAAAAACACTGTTATCTAGAATACACTCCAATATGCCAGTAATTTCCACAAAGAAAGAGTGATTCTAATTGTGGTCATTTAGTTGTAAATCTATGTTTAATCCATTAACAAATAATTGATACCTCATGTATTATAGAATAAAGCAAAATCTACAAGATACTGTAGAATTTCTTGATTCTGATAACTGTACTGTAATTATATAATAGAATGTAATTCCATAAGGGAATGCCCTGTTTTTTAGGATGTACAAAATGAAGTGTTTACAGGTCGAGGGGCCTGACATCTCCAATTAAGTCACAAGTGGTTCAGATAGGAGAGTAGGAGAGAAAGCTGATAATACATCAAAATGTAAGCAAAAGCGAATCTGGATAAAGAGTGTAGAGGAGTTCTTTCCACTTTTCTTACAACTTTTTGTAAGTTTAAAATCATACCAAAGGAGGAATTACACATGCACTTGTGCATGTACATGTACAACCAGGCAAATTGAATCTAAAATTCAATGTGAAAATTGAATGCTAAAATTCAGGGTGATTGTTATCTTGGATGGCAAGAGTGGAATTGGAAATAAACAGCGACAAGAAAGGAGAATAATGGAGTCTTCACGGGAAATCTCGATGTTCTATTTCTCAATCAGCTTGCTGATTAACAAAAGTATCATTCACTTGACGAAATTTCATCAAGTTGCGCATCGATGATCAGTATGTATATGCATTGTCGTGTTTTCTGTATGTATGTTACCCTTTCGTCAAGTTCAAGAAAAATACTACCAAAAGAGATGAAAAATAGAATACACTCCATATTCAAATTTTCTCCGTTGCCCTAGTCATATTCTTTGTTGGCAATTTCCTCTCCTTGTCCAAAATGCAATGGAAGATGAGGCATTGAATTTAGTAGTCATACCTCTTTAATCCTTTTTAGTCTGGAACAGCTCCTCAGCTCTTTTTTTTTTAATCTTTCACAACACTGACCTTTGAGAAGTATACAGGCAGTTGTTTGTGGTGGGGACACCCTGGAAGACACGTGTATGTATGTCCCTGCTGACCGTGCAAGTGTGTCCACAGCCAGTGGCCCTCCGGGTCTTGCTCCTTGGTCCTGTCCTAGAGACTCTGGGAATTGCTTGGGTTTCTGCAGCTCTGGTATCCAGCTAATCAGCCCTTTAGCGAGGACATAGAAAGTCACGTCTCCGTGCAGGCAGAGGAGAAGTTTGTAAACAGAGATTGGTACCCACGGTCATGTCCTGTAGCAGCTAATCCTTCGCAAGGCCAACAGCGTTTGTGAAATATGTTTTGGTTCTGTTTGCGGAAATATGTTCTTTCACTAGCTCAGCCTCCCTCTGCACTCTGCATACGTAGACACCGGGTTTTCCCCCCTTCCTACCTCTCCCCTCGGTCTCCTTCCTGCTCCAGTTTCCCATCTCTGCAGAGATGCCAGAAACATTTTCCAGGCCCCGAGGGGAGAAGGTCAGGGTGCTGTCCCTACAGGATGGGTACAGTAGCAGCCATTTGTCCCAGGGCAGTTGAAACTGACCTGTGTGTGTGTATGTGTGGTGTATGTGTGTGTATGTGTGTGTGTGTGTGCGCATGCACGTGCGCATGTTTTAAAGAACATCAGGGACACAGAGAAAGTTTTGTTTAGGGCCTGAATAGCTTTGGGGGCAGGCCTGCCACTCTGAAAACATTCACCCCTCAGTCACTCCAAGCTGCTGTCAAAGAGTGATTTCTGGGTCTGTCAACAGCCTGGATCGTAGTTAAAATTCCCTCTATCTTCATCCCTGCTAATACACTGAGCAATAACAAGCTTTTATTTATAGGGAATTGGACTAAAATAAGTGTGCTCTGTGTAGCCGTAAGATTACAGTCTTTGGCATTTGATTGTCTGGCTTAATTCTTTTCTTTGCCATCTCACAATGTGTCCCTGAGTGAATTGCTTAACTTCACGCTCCTTAGAAGTGAAATTGGGTGATATTAGTTGTTTCACAGTGTCACAGTAAAGATTAAATGTCATGATAAATGATGGCATTTAGCACAGTGGTTGGCAAAAAATAGGCCCTCATCAAATGTTAATTGTTATCATTACTTTGCTTATCACTTAAGTGGAAAGTTAAAACCCATTTGCTAAAACTTATTTTCCATGGCCATTGTGGAAAGGATGTTTTCCTGTCACTCAGGTATGGCTTTAAATCCTGGCTGTGCCAGTCACTGGCTAGATGACATTTGGCAAGTGACACTTCTCTGAGCCTCAGTGTCTCCCATATGGAATAGGAATAATGTCTTCCTTGCAAACTAGTCGTATCTAACAAGAGAACCCAGCACGGTGCCTAGTGCAGAGTGGAGTTGGGTATTAAGTTACCTTAATAAAGGTAACTGCTCATTATTTATTCCCCTGCCCCCTTATCAGTTGAGTCTCATTTCTCAAACAGAAAGGAGAACAGCTATATTGACCTGTGTCAGGGCAGTGATCATACTAAAATTCCTTGGGTTCATCATTATTGGAGTTATTTACCATTTAATAAGTGTCTATGAGGGTCTAAAAAGCTCTCACCAGGACCGATTTCTTGCAGTTTTTCTTTAGGTCCAGTCAAGGAAAATAATGGGAAATGGGAAAAATTAGTTTGTTTGTGCCTTGTTCCTGACTCCCTTTCCCTGTAGTGCCTCCAGCGTGGGGGTCCAGTGTCTTATGCTTTCTGCTGGTCCAGCAGGGGCCTTCCACCAGATTCTTCTCCTTCCTTAAGAAACCCCCATCTTCTAGATTATTCCCTTCTTATCACTCTACTTAAAGTACTGGTCTTTTGCAGCATCCTCTAGGACCTGTGAGAAAATGGGCAAGCTAAGCCATGAGGCTCATTTGGGCTAAAGGGTAGTAGGTAATAGTTGATTAATATGTTGATTTTTTTTCCAGGGAATTTACTTGTATTTTTAACAGAGGCCTTTAATCTTGGGTTCCTAGTTATTTTAGGATTAGAGACTTTTCCAGGTTTGTACTCCTCATTTTCCTGTGAAGGTCAAGATCCCACAGTTAATAGCAGAATGTGGGTCAGAAGTTAGGTCTTCTGATTTCTAGTCCAGATCTCTTCCTGCGAGAACAGTCACTATGGGAATCTTTGATTCCAAGGTAGGTGAGCTGGGAAAAGAGCTTTGGTCAACTGGACTGATGCCGTGCCTCCTTCTCCATGACGAGCCATGGCCAAGGGCTACAGTGTGCCTTGAACTTGAGCCACCTACCAAAACTTTGCCAAGAATCATCCAGTAACAGCTTGGGGGGATTAATGTCAGAGTTCCATTTTTTAATTTAATTTTTGAGGTGGTTTTATTTTCTGGATTAAAAAAAAACCTTTTGTTAATTTGCACAGGGAAAAATAAATAGATTCTAAGTTATCAGAAAGATCATTTTTATTCCAAAATCCAGACATATTCTATTACACCCTCATTAAGAATGAAATCTTCCCTTTCCAGTAACTAAGTTTTCTCAGGGACTCCAATGTGGTACCTGTGACTCGTCTGAGCCTCTACACATGCCTGGCACTGAGAGGGGGCCATGCATTGCTTTAAACCCTCTCAACTCACTGCCAGTGAGCCTGAAGCTTCAACCACTAGGTGCCCTGAGGAATTCCATCTTTGCTGAAGGCTAATAATAAAATCATCACCTATTAGTGCAGGGGTGAGGCAGTGGAAAGGGTCCTTAGGGCATGAGAGATGGGAAGGGTAGGTTTTGATGGAAGGGATGGGTTGGTTAACAAAAGATTGAAGGGACAGAAGAAAACACTTCTAGAGCTTAAGTTATTTCCTGATTGAGCCACTTCTGGGTGGGGAACCTTAGTTTGGGGAACAACTGAGGAATGGAAGGGCAGTATGAAGAGCAAAGGCAGTATGAGGAGCAGTCTTATTACGAACAAAGTTGAGAGAAGGCAGCCGAAGTGAATTTTGCCCACTTTCTAAGTTTGTAGGAATTGTCTTTGTGGTTGAAAGCTCAAGGCTCCTTCCTCTGAGACCCACCAAATGCCCCCTTCCATAGTATTTGTTTTTTGGGGCTGGATCTGAGAAGAGATGAATAGTACACCAACTTAACTTGCAGAGATTTTTCCCCCTCTCTTTTTCTTGTTCCCAAATAAACCTTCAAGCAAGAAAGAACACACAGACCTTGACCCGATTCATGTCTCACCAAAGCAGGACTGTGGGAGTCCAGTGCCTATAAATCAGGTTTCCTCTCTGAACTCCTCAAAGAAAATCTTCCCCAAGGCAATCTCCTCATGCCAGAGTTCACACACACTGACCAGCCCTTTGAAATTCTGTCTGAAGATAATGGCAGTCACAGCTGGCCTGTCTAACTGAGAGAATCGTGTTGGCTACGATATAATCCAGAAGAATCCCCAAGGTGGATGGTGAGATTTTCCTTTTGGAGGAAAACATATAACAAGGACTATTTTACACTTAACATTGTAGTTTAAAGACATCTTTAGTCTTGCAGCCCTACATATTTCAGGATTCTAAAATTAGGTAGATGATTGTCTTCAAGTTCAATTTAGAAGTGAACTGGGGGTTAGTGAGAATTCAAGTACCATCTTCTCTACTGAGTTTTACATTGACATGGGCTTTTCTTAACCTTGGGGTCCAATCAGACTTCAGGTTACAAATAGCTAACACTGGATTGTCAGGGGCTCAACTCAAGGCCAGTTTGGGGACACAGGGTGAGGGCAAGTCTAAGTATAGGTGTGTGTTGGCTCTCTAAGTTGTGTTTCCAAATCATTGTTTTAGTCCATGATAACAGAATCACTGGGGATGCTTGCTTAAAATATTTGCTTAAAATATTACCAGGTTCTACCCAATCTGACTGGTTCAGAAATTTGGGGGAAAGGTAGCAGCCTAGAAATTTACATTTTTGAAATAATAGTCAAACCAGATTGTCAAGTTGGTTTCCATATAACTCCCAGTGCTCATCCCAACAAGTGCCCTCCTCCATGCCTATCACCCCCCTTCCTCTCTCCCCCACCCCCATCTGCCCTCAGTTTGTTCTCAGCATTCAAGAGTCTCTGATGTTTTCCCTCCCTCCCTCTCCCCCACCATTTCCCCCCTTCTCCTCCCCCATGGTCCTCCGTTAAGTTTCTCCTAATCCACCTATACATGTAAACATGTGGTATCTGTTCTTCTCTACCTGACTTATTTCGCTCAGCATAACACCCTCAAGTTCTATCCATGTTGCTATAAATGGCCAGATTTCATTCTTTCTCACTGCCATGTAGTATTCCATCGTATAGATAAATCACATCTTCTTGATCCATTCGTCTGTTGATGGACACGTAGGCTCTTTCCATGATTTGGCTATTGTTGAGAGTGCTGCTAGAAACATTGGGGTACATGTGCCCCTAGGCATCAGCACTCCTGTATCCCTCGGGTAAATTCCTAGCAGTGCTATTGCTGGGTCATAAGGGAGTTCTGTTGTTAATTTTTTGAGGAACCTCCACACTGTTTTCCAGAGGAGCTGCACCAGTTTCCATTCCCACCAACAGTGCAGGAGGGTGTCCGTGTCTCCACATCCTCGCCAGCATCTAGAGTCCTCTGATTTGTTCATTTTAGCCACTCTGACTGGAGTGAGGTGGTATCTCAGTGTGGTTTTGATTTGTATTTCCCTGATGATGAGGGATGCTGAGCATCGTTTCGTGTGCCTGTTGGCCATCTGGATGTCCTATTTGGAGAAGTGTCTGTTCATATCTTCTGCCCATTTCTTCACTGGATTATTTGTTTACTGGGCCTGGAGTTTGGTGAGTTCCTTATTAGACCTTTACATTTTATACAATTTCTCCATGTGAATCTAATGCACATCAAGGGGTGCTTTTTATAAGATTCAGCTCCTAAAATTTTCAATACCTATTTATCCCCAACCTAAATTTCAAATTCTTGGGAGAAAAAAACTATGATTGATTTCATGTTCCAATGATCTTTTGCTGAACAACAAATTACCCCCAAACTCACTCCCAAATTACCCTCAAGTTGTGTAAAAAACAATTCTATCTCATGATTTATGGGTCAGGAATTTAGGCAGGGTTCAGGTGGTGGGGCTGATAGCAGGCTGAAGGATCCATTTCCAGGCAGTGCATTTTCATGACTAGCAGGTTGTTCCTAGTTGTTAGCTGGGAGGTCAGCCAGATCATCAATGGAGAGACCTCCATCTCCCTCATATGGGCCTCTTCATGGGGTTTTTTGGCTTCCCCACAACACAGTCACTGGGTTCCAAGAGCAAACGCTTTGAGGGACTAAGATGGAAGCTGCCAGCTTCTTCTGACATAGTCTTAGATATCAGACAGCATCACTGTACCATACTGTTAGTCAAGAAATTCACAACTACCAACCTAGATTCAAGCGTAGAATGAAACATTCTTTCCCCACCATGATGTGAAGAGTGGCATGTGCATAGAGAGAGTAAATAAATCAAGGGTGCACATCTTTGAAGACTTTCTACTATACCTTGCTTGGGTCAGTTGTTGGCTCCTGCACCAATCAATCAATCATGGACACAAGAATGAGGACATGATACAGATTTAGTCACTGGAGGCTCAGCCTGGCATATTGAGGAGGGCACCCATTGAAACAGGTACTCTAAGGGATGTCTGATGACTATAGAATCTTATAGATCATCCAGCTTGAGCATTTACTCAAATTAGGAACTACCCTTGGGCATTGGCTGTCTTTTCCATAGGGCACCATGTTCCATTTTCAGACAGTTATAGCTATTTAAACCTGATTCTGGTTCTCTGTAATATCCATCTATTATCCATTAGAATAACACTCAACTATGGATTGTTTGTTTAGACTGCAAGTTTCTCCATCAGGCTTAAACTCTTTAAGGCCTGGGCCTTTGCATTTTATGTATCCAGCCTCAGTCCCTGGCATACAGCAAGTGCTAAGTAAATGTATGTTGAACGTTCTTGAATGAATAAACATATTTACTTTCCCCATCTACATAGATAGCACAGTTGAGTTTGATGTGGATATTGGGTTCTTATCCAATAGTTCATTATTGTTCCCATATTTTTTTCCAAGCAAAAATCATCTGAAGTAATTTATGGTTAAAATGCAGATGATAAATCAAGTGAACACTGTCATAAATATAGGCAACTGAGGCTAAATTCTTTAAAATCATAGGAAAAAAATTTATCATTTTGGAGCCAGGATTGAAACAGCCATATAAACAAAAGCATTCCATATGTTTGCACGTATAGGAGGATTAGGAGGAACTTAATGGAGGACTGTGGGGGAGAAGGGGGAAATGGGGGGGTGAGGGGGGAGAGGGAAGGAGGCAAATCATGAGAGACTCATGAATGCTGAGAGCAAACTAAGGACTGATGGGTATGGGGGGGAGTAGAAGGGGGTGGTGGGCATGGAGGAGGGCACTTGTGGGGATGAGCCCTGGGTGTTATATGGAAACCAACTTGACAATAAACTATTTTTAAAAAATAAACAAAAGCATTATGTGCTTTGTTGTTGTTTAATTTAAAGAAAAAATCAGCAAACTATATCCCCTACCCCCTGGCCAAATCCTGCCTGCCACCTGGTTTTGTAAGTAAAGTTTTATTGAAATACAGCCATGCCCATTTGTTTCCTTATTGTCTATGACTACTTTTGTGCTTCAACAGCAGAGTTGAGTAGTTGTGGCAAACTATGTTTTCTCTCAAAGCCTAAAATATTTACTATCTGGCCTTTCACAGAAAAAGTTTGCTAACCTCTGATAAAGGGCTTGTCTTACTCTATTTGGTGTCATGAGAAAAAAGCCATAAACTGGGTGACTAATTAGCAACAAACATTTATTTCTGGCTTTCTGCAGGGTGAAAGTCTGAGATTAGGGTGCCAACGTCGTTGGGTTTAGGGCTGTCTTCCAGGTCATAGATTTTCATTGTATCCACATAAGGTGGAAATTGGGCTAGGCAGTGATATGGGGTCTCTTTTATAAGACAATCCCATTCATAAGGGCTCCACCCTTAGGACCGAATTACCTCCCAAAGGCCTCACCTTCTAATATTATCACATTGGGCATTAGGATTTCAACATGTGAATTTTGGAAGTGGAGGCAGGGACGAACATTCAGACCATTCTAGGGCTCTTCATGATCCTTTGATCTTGGTTATTTTACTTGGCAATGTTGAAGCAGTCTTATCTCCACATTTCTAGACATTTTTTCCCAGCCAAAAAGAACTCTTCTTCATCCATGGTGGGATCTCTAGTAATGCTAAACTTTTAGGTAAAAACAAAGTAATAGGATTTTTAAAAATTGCTTTACTTGAGCAATTAATAAGGATAGATCAGGGGAACCAGCTTAAGGAGCAAAAGACTTTTAACTTAAGAGAATGGGTTTGGGACCCGTCCAATTAAACCCTGTAGTAGAAATCTATTGTTCTTGGTTGTCTAGGTTGCATCTCTCCTTTCTTTGAGTAACAGCAAATTTTTTTTAGAGTTTATTTATTTTTGAGAGAGAGAGAGAGAGACAGAGCGTGAGTGGGGGAGGGGCAGAGAGAGTGAGAGAGAAACAGAATCTGAAGCAGGCTCCAGGCTCTGAGCTGTCAGCACAGAGCCCAACCTGGGGCTCAAAGTCAGGAACGACAAGATTATGACCTAGCCCAAAGTCAGATGCTTAACCAACTAAGCCACCCAGGCACCCCAATAGCAACTTATTGACTTCTGGGAAATTACCTCTTCCCCACTAAGTGCTGTCTTGGTTTAATCAAGGTACCTTGCCCTGCCCTCCCCAAAGTTAGATATACGACTCAAGCTAGGGCTCTTCAACCCATGGATGAACAGAATGTTGAAACTGACTCATCCTAGTAATGGTGGCCTACAAAACATCCTTCTCTTCCTGTTGCCTAGGGTCCTGGGGATGCTCTAGTCCTTGCCAGATTTACCAAGCTTTCCTTTAATTCTGTGAGCCTGTATTCTTTCAATACTTCCCTCTCTAATTAAAATTAGTCAAATTCTATTTCTTACAACCAAAGACCCTAAATGATACAAATACATACATAATAAAAATCGTATGAAAAAAATCAAAATGCAAATCAAAATAAGTATTTATAGCCTATAAAATTAACAGAGATGCAACCCATTGTGTCAAGGATGTAGTGAGATAGGCGTTCATGCAAACTTTCTCTGAAATTGTTAATTGGTGTTTCCTTTCTGGCAATTATTTTTTTATAACATGTGTCAAGAGGATTAAAAAAGTTCATATCTTTTGACCTAGCAATTCTGCCTCTAGGCACTTGTGCCAATAAAAGAACAAGATATGGAGGTATAAATTATGTAGAAAGTGTTCAGTGTTGTTATAGTAACAAGAAATAGGAATTTACTTAAATATTCAATATATTAAGAGGATGGTTAAGTACATGAAGGAGGTTGTATTAGGTAATAATTTTAAAAGTATGGCCTCTGGAGTTGGTCAACCTGGATTTAAGTCCTATTCTGCATCTGACCAGCTGTGCAATCTTGGACCAATTGCTTAGATTTTCCTTTGTAAAATGTAAACAAAATGATTTTATCTAATTGTGGTTGCCAGCCTTCCAAGATAGTCCTCACTGATTACTGCTTCCTGGCATTCATGTCCTTCTGTAGCTCCCTCTCACATTAGAGAGGCTGACCTGTGTAACCAGTAAGATATTGTGAAACTGATAGAATAGAGTTTCTGAGTGCAGGCCATAAAAGACACGTGGCTTCCATCTTGCTCTCTTTTGGATTACTTGCTCTGGGGAAATCCAGCTGCCATGTTGAGAGGGCACTTAAGCAGCCCTATGGAAAGGTCCATGTGACAAAGAACTGAGGCCTCCTGCCAAAAGCCATATGTGTGAGCCATCTTGGAAGTGGATCCTTCAGTCTTGATGAAACTTTCAGATAAAACATGCCGGGTAACTGGCTGACATCTTGACTAAAATTTCACGAGATACCTCTAGCCAGAACCACTCAACTGAGCTACTCTTAAATCCCTGGCTGTGAAGTAACAAATGTTTATTGTTGTTCAAAGCCATTAAGTTTTGGAGCAATTTGTTATGCAGCAATAAATAACAGGTCATTTAACTTCTCTGAGCCTCAGGTAGTTCGTTTGATAAATGGGGACAGTGCTGGCTGCCCTAGCTTTTTGTGTAGAGCAAATACGATTAGTGAAGAATTACAGGTCTACTGTTATTATCTGAAATCTTAGGAACATGATATGTTTGGGTATTCAGAATTTTTCAACTTTTATTAAACTAATAAGATGCATTATGTACTATTTTCTGAAACAGCCCATTGGGGTCTGATTCAGCACTCATAATCCAACAGTAATATTCTGGCATGAAAATGCATGAATATTCACCTGAAATGGAGAAATAAAGACTAAAAATAGTCTCATGTCAGTTTTTGCTGTCAGGATTTGCTGCCAAATGAATTTGCTGCCAATATGCAAAAAAGAACAAAGAAGCAGAATTGGTTTTCAGGGCTTTTTGGATTTCAGAAATGTGGTAGGAGACTGTGGATTTGTATGGTTTTTATCATCTAGGTTGATTTCTTTCCAAACACTAGCTCCCTATCTTATATAGTTGATCTCTGGTTATCTTTCACCCATTTATTTAGATTAATGATGAAGAGACCAATGTGGCTTACATAACCCTTTGGAAATCCAAGCAGTGGTAGGTTGAAGCACTGTAAAAACCAGAGTTCCAACAAGAACATCTCTCTCCTTATGAATTTAGTTCTCATTTCTTGGTGAACACCTGATAGTCATGACCCCAGAGGAGATCAGTGAATCATCCAGTCATGGGGTTTAGAGATGATTCAGCAAGATTGAAGTGTTTTTGGCTGAAGATCTGGAAGGTACTGATTACACATCCAATTATGCAACTGGTCCTGAGGCTCGCATTGTGGTACAACCTGATGTCTCACTAAGCATGAGACAGGGCCCTCACCTGGTAGGGCATGATTTCCTGGTAGATCCCAGACCCTGGGAGTCCAAGGAAATTGTTCCTGCCAAGCCGGTTCTCTTTTCTCCCTGTAGAGAATGGAAGATGGACTGAGAGCCAGCCCTGTGCATTTTAACCCTCTCAACATTGTCCTCTTCCTCTGAAGCAATGCCAGGGGTGATTTGAGGGAACCAGAAACAATTTCCTTGTCATATCTTCTTGAAGTGTTGTCTACCTTTATGATATGGAGGCAGTGGGGAGACTTCTCTTTGCTGAATCAATTCCTAATGTCCAACATTCAATAATTAGAGACTCATTCAGGTGCAATTAAGACTCATTCTCTAGTTCTCATAGGCAGAATAATATACTAGAACTAGAAGTCATGAGCTGGGTTCAAACCCCATTTCTGCTGGGAGTCATGAACTTGGCCAAGTCTTTTTATCTTTCTGAACCTCATTTTATCAATCAAGAAGGGGGAAAAGGAAGAGGCTCTCTTTACTTTAATATTCTACAATTATCTTCAAGAATCTATGTGTGAATCCCTTCCGTGAACTCTCCATTCATTCAATAAATATTTGTTGAATACTTACGGTGTGTATTATTCTAGGCATTGAAGATACACTCTCTCTGCTATTAGTTTACATCCTAATGTGATAAGGCAGAAAGCATAAATCTTAAAAGAAAAAGCAAAAGTAGTGATAAATTCTACAAGTAAAGTAAAGCAAGATAAGAGACTAGAGAGTGAATGTGGGGTGGTGTGAGGGAGTATCCATGGAGTATCCATGATGCTCCAGAAGGAACCTGATAACTACTCGATAGTATTTGTTGAATGTATGAACAAACAAGAAGGAGATAGTCAAGACTATTTGGAGGAAGAATATTCCAGGCAGAGGAAAGAGCCAATGTAAAGATCCTGAGTTGAGAATGACCTTGGCATATTTGAAGACCAGAAAGGAAGAGGTGGGGCTGAAACATAGTAGAGTGAGTAGTCAGCAAGAAAGCCAAGGTAACCAATGTCCTGTAGGTTTTATTCTGAGTGCAGAGGGAACCATTGGCAGAGTAACATAATCTGATTTACAGATGCACCCATGCATCTGCTTCCCATGCACCAGAATGGCTAATATGAAAAATAAAAGACAATATCTAGTATTGTTAAAGATGTACAGCAGCTAAAATTGTCATACACTGCTGGTAGAAGCAGAGATTGGTATGACAAGTTAGGAAACTGATTGGCCATATCTATAAAGCTGAACATATGCACACCCCATCACCCATCAAGTTTGTTCCTAGTTACATACTCAACAGATAAGTGTACATATGTTCACCAAAAGGTATGCACAAGAAAGTTCATAATAGCTTCAAATGGGAAACGACATAAATGCCATAATGACATAAAACAAGAAATGTGAATTGTAGTATCGTTGTATGGTTGAGTACTATAAGCAACAAGAATGAACAACCTACAACTAAACATAATCACATGGATGAATTTCACAAAGTTAATGCTGAGGAAAAGAAGCTGTACTCAAGAGTTCAAGCTATCTAAACCCATTTATATAAACTTCATAAATAGGCACAATTAATCTGAGGTATTGGAAGTCCAAATAGCGGTTCTTTTTGGAGAGTCTAATGACCAGTAGAGTTGTGAAGTGGCCTTTTGGGGTGCTGTACTGTCCTGTTTCCTGACCTGGAAGCTGGTTATAAGAGTGTGTTTGGGGGGCGCTTGGGTGGCTTTGTCGGTTAAGCATCCAACTTCAGCTCAGGTCATGATCTCACGGTTCATGGGTTCAAGCCCTGCACAGGGCTCTGTGCTGACAACTAGCTCAGAGCCTGAAGCCTGTCTTCCGATTCTGTATCTCCCTCTCTCTCTGTCCCTCCCCTGCTCATGCTGTCTCTATCTCTCTCTCAAAAATAAATAAAATATTAAAAAAAAAAAAGAGTGTGTTTGGTGGCTTTCTCTAGTCATTCCTTTATTCTTGTTTCCCCAGAACTTGAGCCTAGAGGGGTGGAGTGAAGAATATGGGAGGGTAGTTTTCATTGGCCACCATAGAGCAATGTCTTCTTTCCTTTTTACAGTTGCTATTTTCTTCTTATTCTTTTTTTTTTAATGTTTATTTATTTTTGAGAGGCAGAGCACAAGCAGGGGAGGGGCAAAGAGAGAGGGAGACAGAATCTGAAGCAGGCTCCAGGCTTTGAACTATGAGTACAGAACCCAATGTGGGGCTCAAACTCATCAGCTGTGAGATCATGACCTGAGCTGAAGTTGGACACTCAACTGACCGAGCCACCCAGGCACCTCGATGCGATTTTCTTTTTCTTTTTTATTAAATTTTTTTAATGTTTATTTTTCAAAATAAATATTTTTCAAAAATAATGTTTATTTTTGAGAGACAGAGACAGAGAGACAGAGGATGACTGGGGTAGGGGCAGAGAGACACACACACACACACACACACACACACACACACACAGAATCCAAAGCAGGCTCCAGGCTCTGAACTGTCAGCACAGAGCCCGACACAGCGTCTGAACCCACAAGCTGTGAGTTCATGACCTGAGCCAAAGTCGGACACTCAACCAACTGAGGCACCAAGGCATCCTGATGCAGTTTTCTTCTTTTAAAAAAAAGTTTATTTATTTTGAGAGAGAGAGAGAGAGAGAGTGCAAGTGTAGAGCAATCAAGTAGGGAGAGAGGGAAAGAGAATCCCAAGCATGTTCTGGGCTGTCAGTGTGGAATCCAATACGAGGCTCAGTCTCACAAACAGTGAGATTATGACTGAGCTGAAATCAAGAGTCAAATGCTTAACTGACTGAGCCACTCTGGTGCACCAACAGTTGTGATATTCTCAGGAGTGCTGGGAAGATGAGATTCATTCATTTTACAGGCAAGGACATTGTAACTTAGTGACCTGCCCAAGGAATACACTCTTTACTGGGAGAGCTGAACCTCAAATCCAGATCCTTAGATGCTTTTTCATGAAGTCCACTGCTGTTTCTCTTTCTCCATGTTGTCTCTCTGGATTGGACCAACTGGTCACCCAGGCCTCCTTCCAACTCCGTGACTCAGAAATGTTACATTTGCATTTGAGAATTTGAATCTTGAAACTAATCTAAGAAAGTACAGTGATTCGACTATTATGTTTATTTACGGAGTCTTATATCTAATTGTTTTTCAAAGCAATGTTTTTAATTAAGGAGATAAAAATATTGTAAGTTAAAAAAAGAGGTGGCAAGATCTGTTAAACTTTGGGGGAAGAAACGATGGTTTTTACCATTAGATTTTCTCAGCCCCACTGCATGGACATATGGAATTGTGTGTGACACATTTTTGCTTTAACCACAAAATTTCATGAATTTTCAGTCACTGAATAATGAAATGAATCATCATTCTAGATGAAAAGGAGGCAATTTTGAGGGCAAAAAAATATTTCCCTGAAGACATTTTGAGAAACTAAGGCCTTGACCACATTCACCAGGACTAAGCCCTTCTGGGATAAGTGTACTGTGCCTTTGGCATGGAAGAGCAGGTCATGATGTCGCCATCAGGTGAGGAGCTGGTGGCTAGGTGTCTGAGATCTACTTAGTCTCTTTTTCTATATATCTACAGCTATGGCTAATAGCTAAGCATTCTTTGTTAATAGGCAGGTAAGAGAGTTTTCTTTTTTGCCTAGTTGAACTGGGAGTATGGGACAGCAAAGAGAATAGCACTTACTGAGTGCCTATTTGGTGGGCCCTCCACTACCATTTTATTTGTTATCCTTCTGGTGGAGGCTGTTTATTATTCCACATGTAAGGACCTCATAGGTATGGAAGCAAAGCTTGAATTTTTTGAGGTGGGAAACCATTGAAGGGATTTAATCAAGGAGGAGATCTGGCCAAGTTTATCTTTCAGAAAGATAAATGGATCTATTGATTTTCCCCAAGCCCGCTAGGATTGCCCCTAGCAGGGGGCAGGGAGCTAGATAGAGGAGACTTTGAAGCCAGGAAGAGTGGTCAGGGGGCCTCTTGTATAGTCTGGTGAGAGATCATTGCATCCCCATGTAATACACCCATGACTCTTTGCCACCTCCTCCCTCCATCCTTTCTGCTACTATTGTTATTTACAATGTCATTGTAAATTTTAAGTGTTACTGACATTCAAAGTGTCTCTGTACACTTTACTTCTACATCTGTTATTACCAACAGTGTTCATAGGGGCTACTGTTGCTTTAGAAATCTATATGGTCATCTCAGCTGCTTCCCCTTCATCAAGCCCTGAGAAGGAGGAAAATATCATAATGGCTGAAATATAATTTGGCAACCATGACCTAGTGGGGTTGAGTGACTTGCCTAGGGTCTTCTTTCATGTGGGAGGATTGCTTTCATGTGTGGTGACTGCATAGGATTCTGTGTCTCATCATTATGTCCAGTGAGGAGAGACAGCAAGTGCCCACTGTCCTCTGTGATGCACACAGAGATGTGAAGACTTGTAAGGTGTTACATTAGTGGCCATACTTCATCATCATTCCTGGGGTTGGGAATGGCCTCCCATCGAAACTCTCCAGACTTCTTCATCCTTCCATTGGTTGCCTGCAGAGTGATCTTCCTCCAACACTCGCCTGGATAAAGACCACTGTGCCCTTCCATGCCAGTCAACCACTTCTCCATATTTCTCCCCTTCTCCCGTATCATTCCCAAAATTACCTTCTCTCTCTTTTATGTTCATCCTAAATGCCTGGGCTGCCATTCATTCAATTCAATTCATTCACATTCGTTCATTCATTCATTCAGTCAACAAATCTTTGTCTATTACCTTCTCTGTATCAGGTACCAGGGAAACAGACGTAGACAGGACAGCCATGGTCTCCGTTCTCAGGGATCTTCTATTTAGATGCGGGTGTTAAATAAACTCAGGAAAGCAAATAAAACAATAAATAATTATGATAAAAGGTATAAAGGGAAGAAATAAGGGGCACAAGAGGACAATGCAGTGGGTGGGGTGGGGGCTAGGTTAGGGTGGTCAGGAAGGGTACTGAGGAGGTGCCAGAAGATTCTTGTGTTAACTGAGCTGGGTAATGCAGGTTCAGTGCTTAGTAAATGGACAAATCCATTAGCAGCCTTAGTCTGCCCTTCAGATAAGTAAGCCAAGTCAATCTATACCCCAAGTGGGGATTAATTCTGTTTTTTCTTAAATACTTGACAAAAGATAAATGTCTCAGAGACCCTGCTAGTGAATTCTGCTATTTTTCTCCTTGGTCTTATCTTGAGCATAGATGTCTCTGCATTGCTTCCCTCCCAATCCCTTCTGGAAGGTTCTGATTTTGCAGTTGTCCTGAGGTGGCCCTCTGGTCTCTGAATGTGCACAGTGCTGATGAGACTGTTGGGGAAACTACAAAGACAGCCTCTGATTCTGAATAGGACAGAATTTCCTGTCTGCATCTTTCTAACTTAGAAACACCTCGCACTCTTGGATCCCCATCTGTGTCCTCAAAGCACCATTTTCCTGGATGGCTGGCTTGTTATGGGAGCATTTCTGGGGAATTCTGGATTGCAGTCCATAGAATTCTAATTAAATCAAATAAGTGAACTCAGGAGGAGGAGAGACTCATGGATATCTTTAGGGAAAGCAAAAAAACCAAATTCCCCCACATGAAGAGAATAACGTGGCATTTGAACAGAAGCCTAGAATTCCTATAAGATTGCGTGAAAGCTGACATTTCAGAAGCCAGACTTCCTTCTCTCCGGCATCCTCAGCATCAGATTCACTCTCATGACATCACTCCAAAGGCTTATGTTGGCAAGATCAAAAATAGGACATTATGGGTGACATTGTGCTAATAGATTAGTTCTCTTAGATAATTTCTTATTACCGACCCTAATTCCTTCATTTTTCTTTTAATGTTTATTTACTTCTTTTGAGAGGGAGAGCAGGGGAGGGGCAGAAAGGGGTTGAAAGGCTGGAGAATACAGAGCCTGACGTGGGGCTCGATCTCATGAATCATGTGCCAAAATCAAGAGTCGGATGCTTAGCTGACTGAGCCCCCCGCCCTCCCCCCAACCTTCCTTCTTGATTGGCATTTGACAGATACTGTTCACCCTGGACTCTTGGGAAGCTGCTCAGATGCTGTGTCTTGTGTACATTAGCCTTGGAGTCCATACAATGTTTGCTAGTCCCTGTGAAATGGTTAAACTTAGCTTAGGGCACATTCAGCAAGTATCTTTGCAGTGCCAGGCCCTGTGGAACTGGAGTGGGGGATACAGAGATGAAAGACAAGAGTCCCTGCCCAGGAGGTGCTCCTGATGAGATGGGGGAGAAGAGGATGAGTCCATGCTATGTGGCTCCATCTGGGGCATGGGAGGGATGAGGGCACACCAAGGATGCCTTCTTGGGGGAGGAGGTATCTGCAATGGGCCGAATAGGGTCTCCCCACAAATGCATGGCCACCTGGAACCCGGAACATGACCTTATTTGGAAATAGGGTCTTTCAAGATGTAATGAAGGAAGGGATCAAGATGAGATCATACTAGCTTAGAGTGGGCCCTAAATCCAATAAGAGACAGAGGAGGACTTAACACAGAAGGAAGCCATGTGATGCCGGAGGCAGAGACTGGGGTGAAATGCAGCTAGGGGATGGCAGTTTGCCCGATAATTAACCCCTTCTTTCCACTCAGAGCAGCCTGTATAGCTCCAGTGGTGTTTAGGGCCCATTCACCTGTGCACCTGCTCATTCATTGTACAAGCATGTCAGCACCGTTTGTGTGTCAAGTACTGCCTGAACTTGGCCTTGAGGTTCATAAGGACCAAGACTCTGTCTGCCCCCATGAAGAGCTTTCTTTCCAGTTCCTTTAATAAGTCTCTGTGATGTGGAAGGAGCTGGAATAAAGGGAGGGAGAGGAGAGGTTGGTAGAAAGGCTGGAGAAGGCTCCATAGAGGAGGTGAAGGCTGAGTAAAAGTTCACTAGGCAGTGGAGGGAATGACGTCATGGCAGAGGGAATGATGTATGCAGAGGTGCAGAGGCATGGACATGCATGGCATTTTGGAGGTGGGCAGGGTTTTGTCAGACATCCTGAGAAGGATAAAGTGAGTAAAGCCAGTCACAGACCTTGTCCTCTGGGACATCACAGATTTTTGTTTTAGGTGGCGAAGGTAAATTCAGTCACTTTCTTCCTGCCGACACTGTTTTCTCTGCTGGCTCCTCTCCTGCTCACTGGTTTATGTTGGGACAGGGTGTTTGATATTTTTGTTAGTGTTTTCTTGCATGGCCCTTGTTCTATCCACTTCATGTCCACCCCCTCCCTTGTTGCTTGTTGCGATTATTAGTCAAGCTATCTGACACTTTTTACTTACAATGTTTTAGTTAAACCGCTGCTGGCTAAATATATTTTGACCTCAGCTCTGGACTGTGACTCTCTCCTTGGCCAGTGAGATGCAGGAAGCCTCATGCCAAAACCTCTTTCTTTTTGGACTGAGATTTCCTCAGCAGATTGCAAAGGATCCCTTATGGCAGAAGGACATTTCCTAACTCAGCTCAGATATGGGGTTTGGCCAGGGGGGTGCCCAGGTGTGTGAATGCACCTGCCGCAGAGACCTCTTACTTGATGCACAAAGCTGGCCCACTGTGTGTGCCCCAGTGTGCTTGGCCTGGTGCCATCTCTCTTTATAAATTCCAGGGGACAATTTACTTAGTGCTTCTGTGCCCCAGTGAGACTCACACAAGCTCCAAGTAGCCACAGACGCCGGCAGCTTATTAAATTTTGGATTAAGATGAAGGGGAGAGAAAGCTGAGGCATTAGCAAGTCTCTGACAGAAGGAATTTTGGTGGCCACAGAAGGAATTTATAGATGGCAAGACTGTCACTTACAATTCCAGACTAATAGGACCCTCTAGGAGAAGCTCTCATCCTTCATGCTTGATGTAGGTAGGCCTGGTTACTTCTTCCCCAGGATGGGAATGGGGAAGGGGGTGAAGGAAGGACATGGTGATCCCTTAGTAGAGGCTCTGAGATGCTTCAACTAGGGCCTGTGCACACTAACCTTTGAGTTTGAGATGGATTTTAGAGACAATGTGGATTCAGCAGCCTCATTTTTTTTTTTTTATCCATTCATGCTATGTTTATCGAGGATCTACAATACATGTAGGCAATGCCAAGCCCAGCCCTGGGAATGCAGAAGAGATATGAGCCTGGAGGGGAGGACAGTGATCAAGTAATTACAAGTAGGATGAAGGTCTCAAAGGGGATGTATAGGGACAAAGGGGACATTTAATAGGAGAGATAGCTGACCCAAGCTAGGGTAGGGGTGCACGGAAGGCCTCTGATGCAGTGACTTTTAATCTGGCTGGTAAGGTATAAATTGAAATTACTTCAGGTAAAGAGGTGAGAGAGGTGTATATTAGAAAAGAGCAAAGATCCAGGGGCAGGAGAGAGGAGGGGAAATAATAAAGGCAGAGGCACCCGTGGGCACCGTGGGGAGCAGCAAAAGGTAAGGCCAGAGACATGGACGGGTGCTGGGCAGCAGAAAGCCCTAGAGGCTGGATAAGGATGAAGGCTCTGTGCAAATGTCTCTGGGAAGCTGTGAAGTCATTTAAGAGGAGGAATATGAACAGGTTTGTGTTTTTAAAAGATAGGGGAAGGTTGTGATGGGCAAGGAGGAGGGCACTTGTTGGGATGAGCACTGGGTGTTATATGGAAACCAACTCGACAATAAACTATTTTAAAAAAAGAAATAATCAAAAATAACTGAAAAAAAAAAAAAAAGATTAGCCTGGCTGTTGTTTGGAGGGGACCCTGTGGGTATGGTATCTGGGCCAAGCATGTTCATGTTCAGATGGAGAGCACAGCAAGTGTGAAACAGTGAAGATGTTGTGTGAGCCCAGAGACCAGTGTGGCCAATGCTGAGTTGGGGGACACAGTGGGGAGTGAGAGCAGGGGGGAAGCAGCGTGGGGTCGGGGAGCAATCTTGCAGGTGTCTGAAAGTTGCCTGAGAAAGCTGGGACAGCTTTGGAAAGGTTTATGTTTTTTTTTAATTAAAGAATTTTTTTTTGTTAAGCTTTCTACTTTAATTCCGATATAAGCTTTGCAGAATTTTAAACAAGGGAAGGATCTATTCTCACTGAAATGTTTGTGAAAGATGCCCCAAGCTGCTGGGTCGAGGGAGATTTGGGGGCAAAGGTAGAAGCAGAGACATCAGTGATGAGTTCAGATGAGAGAAGATGGCAGCTTGGACCATAGTAGGAGCTGTGGCTGGTGAGGCGACTAGGCTCTGTCACACCTGAAACAGATGGAGCCGGGTGTGAGAGAGGAGCCAAGAGTAGCATCCAAGGCTTTGGACCTGAGGAACTTGGACACAGGTGTTTCCCTCTCCCAGGATGGGGAAGCCTATGCAAGGAAAAAGTGATCTTGAACATGTTTACATTGAGGTATTTAACATCCAAGTGGAAACATGGAGCAAGCCATAGAGCCTGGAACTGGAGAATATTGGGAAATCAGCAGCACATGGCTGGAATGATAAGCCATACACCAAGGGGCTCTCTTACCTCAGGAGTAAGGGTATATGCATAACAGGTGTAAGGGCTGAGCACTGGAGTGCACTTCCACTTATTAGTTGGGAAAGAAAGAGAGAAGAATGAATTGCACGCAGTAGGAAGAGGGAGTGGGTGGTGTCCCAAAGGCGGAGTGAGGAAGACATTTCTAGATGGAGAGAGGGTCATCTGGGTCATATGCTGCTGAATGGTCAAGTCAAATGAGAAATCAAAATGGACCTCCATTAGGTGCTGGAGGCATCGCTGATAACATTTTGCAGGGAGAGGTGGGGTTGAGAGTCTGAATAGAGAGGTTCAAAGAGAATAGGTTATAGTCAGAGGCCAGCCAACTGCTAAGGTGACGGTGCCCATGATGAGGAGTAGGGGGTGTCTGGACCACAGCCTAGCAGTCTGGGGATCAGAAAAGAGCTTCAGACCCTGGTAGGAGAAAGTGAAGGGCAAAAAGTACAAATTAGGAAGAAAGGAAAAGTCCAGGACATGAACCTGAAAAGCAGGGCAGGAAGAAGGCTCCAGCTTGGGGTCACTCTGGTGCCCTGTTCAGGGCAGTGAGACCCATTCCAGATGCTTCCATTGCTGGAGAGAAGACTTTGCCTATGTTATTGGGTGGTGACAGGGCTGGCCACAACATGCTGGGAGCGGGGGCTCAGCATGCGCGGCTTTCAGTACCTGCAGCTGAGCAGGACAGCGGTTCATGTTTTGTTTTTTAATTTTTTTAAAAAGCTTGACCCAGCAATAGCACTGCTAGGAATTTACCCAAGGGATACAGAAATGCTGAGGCATAGGAGCACATGTACCCCAATGTTCATAGCAGCACTCTCCACAATAGCTAAAACATGGAAAGAGCCTAAGTGTCCATCAACAGATGAATGGATCAAGAAGATGTGGTTTATCTATACCATGGAATACTACATGGCAATGAGAAACAATGAAATCTGGCCATGTGTAGCAACATGGATGGACCTTGAGGGTGTTATGCTGAGCGAAATAAGTCAGGCAGAGAAGGACAAATATCATATGTTTGCACGTATAGGAGGATTAGGAGGAACTTGACGGAGGAACAAGGGGGAGAAGAAGGGCGGAAATGGTGGGGGAAAGGGAGAGAGGCAAACCATGAGAGACTCTTGAATGCTGACAAAAACTGAGGACTGATGGATGTGGGGGGGAGGGGGGATGGGCATGGAGGAGGACACTTGTGGGGATGAGCACTGAGTGTTATGTGGAAACTAATTTGACAATAAACTATTTGTAAAAAAAAAAAAAGAAAGAAAAAAAATAAAAAGCTTGTTTGTTCATTTGTTTACTTGTTTGTTTCTGAGAGAGAGGGAGAGAGAATATCCCAAGCAGGCTCACACTGTCAGCAGAGAGCCTGATGAGAGGCTCAATCCCATGAACTGTGACATCATGACATGAGCCAAAATCAAGAGTTGGTCACTTCCTGGACTAAGCCACCCAAATGCCCCAGGATGGTGGATCTTAATCCTGACTGCACGTTACAATGACCAGACTCCACCTCTGAGAATCCCTGCTGTCCCTCTTCAATGGGGCCCAGTCCTATTTTCAAACACCTTCCCAGGTGATCTTCAGTCTATTCTTGAGCTTGGAACTGAGCCAGCTTGTGACGAACTTTGAGATAAAGAGGGTGAGGGGATAGTCAGCCCTGGCATGAAGAGGGCAATTAATTGCTGGAATCTGTGAAGGAATTTGTTGGCTTGCCTCGGAAGAGCAATTCTCATAACATTTACCAAAATGAAAATCCTGATTAATTCTGCAGGTTTATAGCTCCCTAGAGGCTGGAGAAAAACATCCTTTGGCACTAGAAACAAACTTTATTCTGGCAGCATAGATAATTTTGCAAACCCTTGAAATTGAATTGCACATATTTTCCTGGAATCCCAATGTACTACATCCATAGAATGCAAAGAAACAGGGCCATAGCCAATGTCTCACACTGCCACCTGGATCACGTGATTCTAGGGACTCTTTCGGGTCTCTCAGCCCTTTTGTTCTGGATTTCCATGATGGCCTGGGCAGATGTGGTTTTCCTTTGGGGAAACTGCCTCTATCTCATCATGTGCAGTGTATGAACTGTCAATGATAACAGTTAACATGACCTCAGCCTGTAGGGACATGATCTGGGATTACACAGTAGCACAAGCCCTGGAAACAGTGATTGGCTCAAGAGGAAGGCATGGAATTAAAAAATGGCCAACTAGGAGTATTTTCAGAGTTGATATATGGATAATGGTAGAGTTCTCTCTTGAAGATGCGAAGTTAGAAAACATGAGTCTGAGTTTATCAGTTGCCGTTGTCTTCATACTTTGTGGATCAAGAAGCTTGTTTGTAGAATGAAGTCTAGTAGAGATGAGGTAGAGAAGGAGGGAAAGTGAGGAGAAAGAAAGGGAGAGAGAGAAAGAGAGGGAGACAGGGTTGAGGTGTGGAGAGACAGAGAGAGACAGAGAGTTCTGGCCAACAATATGCCTGGTTCCAGGCCTCCAGGTTCTGGAAATTTCGGTCCTATGGGCACTTCTGGCCTCCTTTTAGGTTTAAGCTCCTGGGAGTTGGGTTTCTGTTCCTTGCAACAGAAAGCATCTTGACCAAGACCAATGGTTTCTTGCCGACTTCATGAGAAGGCGGGAGTGTAGGGTATGCACTGGAGAGTGAGGCAGGCGTGATCAAAGAGTTTGTGAGGAAGCTGTCCCTGGGATGTCCAGGTGTCCGTCTCAGGGTCGTAGCAGTCAAAGGAGGCCAAGTCCTCAATGTTGCAGTCTGTGGTCAACCGCCGCCCACCCGTTACATAGAGCATGTTCCCCATCACTGTGGCCCCATGGTGCATCCTCCGGTCTTTCATGTCCGCACACTTGACAAACTTGTTGGATTGAGGGTCATAAGCAAGAATCCTCCTCGTGTAACCTGAAAACCAAATGGCATATCGGCAAGCTCAGCGTTGCTCATTTGGAACTGGAGGGTTGCAGTCTGGAAACATGCTTGATCTCTGCCATTGCCCAGTATCAAGGCTGAACTCTGCACTAAGGTGTTGTGGGTTTTGGTAGCCTGCCCAAGGATTAGTGTGTGGCACAACTGGGGTTTGGACTCAGCAATGTCTGATTCTGGCCCGTGAATCCTTAGCCCCAAGTGAAGGCACTATTACATTGGGGGCAGCCTCCTGATTCCAGTGGCTTCCTCAGCCCCAATGGCATTTTCATTTCTCTTACACACTCCCCTCCCTCCCCAAGAGCCTTAACAATCCAGAGAAAGAGCCTTTGGGAATTCAGGAATGGTTTCCCTGACAGCCCTACCTGGTCCCCACCAGTCCCCACTTTTAGGATCCCCATTTTACAGATGTGCAAATGGAGGCAAAGAAGAAAAAAAAAGATTAATAACTTGCCAGAGAGTATACAGCCAGTAGCAGAGTCAAGACTTGAACCCAGGTCTGACCCTAAAACCAGTCATCTTAACCAAGACACTATACTGCAATTGAGGAGAAATGATGTATTAATGGCTAATGTTATAACAGTAGCAAACATTTTTTGAGTATTTGCCACGTACCCGGGATAGTGCTAAGTGCTTCAGATATACGAACACATTTTATTATCACAACAATTCTGTGAAATAGGTATTATTTCATTCCCTGTTTATAGATAAAGACAGGGAAAAACTTCTGGATGAGAAAAGAACTTTGTCAAGTTGTCCACACTTCCCTAGTTGGATGGATGTGCTTTTAACAGCACTGTTTTGTAGAACAACATCTGTCTATTAGTGACCCGTTTTCCATGGGAGGTGCCAAGTTTGGGTCCAGCCTAGCGATCCTCTGTTCAAACTCACCTCCCACGATGACAATCCGCTCCCCCAGCACCACTGCAGGGGCGCACACATTCTTGATCATCCTTGTCTCCATTTTGAACCATGTGTTTCTGGAAATGTGATAAACCTGAGAGAGAAATATAACCATGGTGCTGCATTGTAAAGGGATATATTTTTTAAAAGATAGAAGTAGTAATTAAGAGTGAAATAGGAGTGATTTTTTTCTTTTCACTTTTTCCTAGTTTTTAAAATGTAGGTAGGTATAATACCTATTATACCAAGCAATATCAATATATAGGTATATACTAAGGAATACTGATATATTGCTATCAATAAAGTATAATTAAATAACAAAAAGAACATATTACTAGAAATTGGTTTTTATGTGAGCCCATGCCTTGGCTATGTTTTTATAGAATGGACCCAGAGTTGTGCATTGTATTGTGAGTTTTCCTACCTTGCTTGGAACATTTTTTTTTTTTATGGGAAATGAAGCAACTTGGATATTCATAAGGCCAATGATTTTTCAATCATTTCTATTTCCGGATCATGTTTAAGTTTCTAAATGTTCCAGTGTATCAGAGAGGGCCTTAGAGCCAAGAATACATCTGAGGCTAAGTGAGGAAGGCTTTTGAACAGTTTGTGCCTGAAAGTCATTAGAATCAGAAAGGAAGCATGAGAAAAGAAAAAAAGAGCATAGAGGTGGGGCAGGGCTCCTTGGCCATGCTCTGAAATAGAGTCACAAATCACGATTTTCAGAACATGTTCCCCTAAGTTTAAATAAAGTTCAAATATCAAATATAAATTAGTTCACTGTTAGCAAAATTTAACACAAGAGATTTAGGATGGATTTCATAAAAGAAAAGGGGAAAAACATTTACTTACAGAAGAAAATGGCAATTCTTTCTATATGAAGTATAATTCTTTGCTGGCAATTCTTTCTATATAAACTGTAATTGCCACCATATGAAAGACCCTATGTTTTGTCATTTTACCAAATTTGATCTTCACAATCATCCTGTGAAGTAGGTACCATTACTTGCCTCCATTTTTTTTTTTCAGATTAGATCATTGGGGCTCAGAGAGGTTAAGTGACATGCCCAAAGTCACACAGCTAGAGTGAGTGGAACAGCTGGTCTGGTTGACCCCAGAGTCCATGTTCTTAACCACCACACTCATGGCTCTGCCTGGAAACCATGTAAGTGTTGCCCTTCTTGATGGAGCCTTTTGAGACTGGAAACCTCTTGAGTCTCTGTTGGTTCTTGAAGTTGGTGACGCATAGAAAAGGCCATGTGCTAGGGATAGAGGCAGTCTCAATGGCTGCTAAGCCTCGTGGCTTCATCTGAAAACACATAGGCGATACTTCGGAAAGTGGGATCCTTGGAGCAAAAGCAAACACTGAATGAGTAATTGCCTCCTGACTTTCTGTTCTCTGTCGCCTTCGGGTATGGTTTCAAAGAGAGATTAAACAGTTGCTCATAATCCTCATAATACTCCTAGAGAGGCTGGGGCAGGGATAACAAAAGATGGTCTTTGACCAGTGGAGGAAGTGATGTTATGGTGAAGGATTTGCTTAATGCTCTCCACAAACAGAGGTAGAAAGAAGGCCAGGGAGAAAGGTGCACATACACACACAAAGAGCACAGTAGCCCCACTGCGGTATAGTTCCTAAAAGAAGGCATCCCCAAAGAAGAACCATCCATTAAAGAAAACTCTGAATCTGTGCCAGAAAATCCAGCCTATTCCATCAAGCAATCCCCAGCATTGATTTTTATACTATATTTGAGTGAATCAAACTTTCATATCAAAGCTAATGCTAGGTGGACAAGAAAGGCTTCCATGAATACTTTCCCCCTTTCCCCCTTCTAACCACAGCAGTATAAAAGGATCACTCATATGTTAGTGGGGTTTTTTTCGGCCTTTGCAAGAGTCTTGTTTGACGGTACTGTGCATTTTTTGATGTGCCAGCTTAAAAGCTTTTCTGAGCCTTGAATTTATTCTTAGAAAATCAATAACAATTTTGCAATATGAAATACTGAGCATAGTTGTTGACTTTATTTTGAAAAATATTTTTTTTAAGGAGGGAGGGGCTCTAGCTTTACATAGAAGCACTTTGTTATATCTGTATTGTGTGGCCAGAGCTTGGTGGAGAGCAAAACATGTCTCTCTTGGCTCAAATAAATCAGCAGGATTTGGAACAGACTCAGAATCTGCCTAGATGGTCAGGGAAGAGCTGAAAATATGGGCTGGAGAAGTGAAGGCAAGAAAAAACAGGAATTAAATTGGAGCTTTTCACTTTTCTCCATCTCCACTGGCACCAACTTAGCCCAAGCCACTGGTCACCCTGGCCTGGACCTCTAGAACAGTCCCTAACTCTCTTCCCATTTTTTTTTTTTTTGAAATCCTTCTGAAATTTATTTATTTATTTATTTACTTTTACAAATAGTTTATTGTCAAGTTGGTTTCCATATAACACCCAGTGCTCATCCCCACAAGTGCCTCGACCAGTCCTGTCTCCCCAAGCCATCCGAAGGGAACTTCTAAAAATGTCAATCTGATTACTTCAGCCGCCCTGCTACTCTCAGACTACAACCCCAGTTCCTTGACAAGGCCCAGAAAGCCAACAGGTCAGCCTCATCCGCGCAAACACCCATCCCCTAAAAATGTTCCAGAATTTCTATAGTAGAGGCTCAGGGGCAGCAGTGTGGGTGGAGATCACATGGGGACTAACCCCCCAGCTCCGCCCAGCATACCACCTTCCTCCCCCTGCGCCGTGTTGCAGCTACATTCTCAGGCTTTCAGTGTCTCCAGGTCATGGGCCGTGCCCCTTTCTGCCTCAGGGCCTTTGAGCAGCTGCTCCCTTACCCAGGAACACCACCCTGCCCTCAACAGGACTCTGCCTCTGCTCAGAGAAGCTTCCGGCACCCCTCTCCATCCACGTCAGATCCTTCTATCCACCCAATGATTCTTTCTCCTCATTTACTCCCCTTCTCTCTCCTCTTGCCTCTCTGTTCAAGTCAGCCCAGACCAACCTCAAAAGTCACACCATCCCCGATTCCCTCTAGACTGGTGTAGGGTGCTCCCCATGCTCTTAAAGCCCCCCTCCATTTTGCACCTGAATTCCAATTGTCCAGCAAGCTCCTGGAGGGTAAGTGCACTTTCCTGCTCATGCCCACATCCCCAGGGCTCTTACCATGGCTGGGACTCAATATAGTTCTTATCAGTGAACAAAACAAATAGTAGGGATCGTCTTATCTTTCAAGATAGGCTCATTATTCAAGGTTTTCATATCACTAGGTGAACTGCAGAGATTAGAACTTGCATAAAACACTTCATTTTCTGAAATTTTGGCTTCTGTTAACACTGCTAAGAGAGCTTGCTAGTGATATTAGCATCTACTTATCATTTAAGGCAAGGATTACCCAACCTGGCTGCAGCTGAGGGCCTCCTGGAGATGTCTCTAATGTGTAAATGTCAGGACCCCACACAAAGAGATTTTGATTCAGCTGATCTGAAGTTGGGTTCCCAGGGATTTGGTGATAGACTGTGGACCAATGCTTGGGAATCTTCTTACAGGGTCTTGCTGAATTGTTAGAAGCATCTGCAAAATTCCTATAGAATTTCTGACATTCAGTGTGCTCTAGCTTGCACTTTTAGACATACAAATTTTTTCCTGAAATAAAGATATTTGTGTACAGGGATTGTATTTGATGTTCCTTTGTATGTGTTAATCTTATACAACAAGAATTCGTAAATGGATTAAATCTTGCTGAATTTGAACTTTCTTCTTTCCTCTCTTCTTTACACTTCCCCTGCAAATGATAGTGTGTATGTGTGTATTATATGTATGCATGTGTGTACTCATGCATACATGTATACATATGTGTATATGCATACATGTATATACTCATGCGTATATATGTGTGTATATGCACGTGTGTATGAGTATGTGTGTGTGTGTGTGCGCGCACACACTTGTGTGTATGTGTGGGTGTATACTCATGCATTTACATGATGGGAAGGACCAGCCATTTACCTGGATAAGGCGTACAGGATTCTGCATGATGTCCTCTCCCCCAAAAAGATAGAGTCTTTGGTCTTTCACAGCGACTGCAGGGTGGAGAACCCCCACTGGCATGCTGGCCATACTCTCCCAGATGTTCAAGATGCTGTTGTATCTCTCCATGGAGCCCATGACCTCCTGCCCATCTCCAATCCCTCCAATGGAGAAGATGAAGTTCTTATGGGCAGTGCTTCTATGTGAGTAGCGGGAGACCAGCATGGGCTGTCCCAGCCTCCACTGATTGAGCTTCAGGGAGTAGATATAGACATTGTGGCTGGGTGTGTTCTTCCCCGCGCCGATGGCCATGCCTCCTAGCACATAGATGCCACGGTGCAAGGTGACGGCTGAGGCCTTGTACAGCCGGGTTGGGAGTTTGGCGAGGCTGTGCCACTGGCCAGTCTGTCTGTTGTAGAGCAGAACATCCCTGGTGGTCTGCTGGCTGTCCTTCCTTCCACCCAAGAGGATGAGGAAATCTTGGTAAGAGGTTCTTGGGGGGACATGCCATGAAGGCTGGAGGTCTGGGGCACTGGTGGCACTGTGCAAAGCAAACATCTGCCTCTTGGCTGTCTCCAGGATGGTCTGGCATGAGGGCGAGGACTGAAGGAGGGCATCGTTGGCGATGAAATGGTGGAAGAAGGCCGGGTGGATGTACTGAAGCCTGACCTGCTTGAACAGCTCCTGCATGTGTCGTTTCCGGGCCTGGAGGTCATGCTTGATCCAAACCATGAGGGCCTCAAACACCTTTTCCTCCTCCGCACAGAGCCCGTCGTCCCCCAGATAGTCTCTTAATTCCAAGGCGCAGAGCTCCTTCAGGTCGGCCGATGCAGCCACCTCTGGAAAACACGTCAGGGCCACCTTCTTCGCTTTCTTCTTGAGGCTCTCACAACTTAAGATTTCAGACAGTCTGATCATGCCCAGGCAGTTGCTGGGGGTCAGCTGGCTCTGGAGGTAAGAGGAGCAGGCCTCCAGAAGTTTGGGATACTGTAGCATGGAGGCTGCCTCCATCAAGGGCAGGACGTTCTCGGCTGTGATGTGAACCTCCCCAGTATACACATATGAGATGATTTGGTCCAGAGTCGGGGGGTCGATGCCCCTCAGCTGGATTTTGGCCTCACTTCTCTCCCGGAAGTTGCTGCAGAACATGGCCCTAAAGTAAGGGCTGCTGGAGGCCAGCACACTTCGGTGGCAGGGGACCTCCCAGGTCCCAGTACAGATGCTCACATCAGTCAGCATCCTGTTTTGCCTTAAGCCATTGAGCTGCCTCAATAAGTCAGAGGAGAAGTCATGGTCTTTGAAGAGCAGCTCATCTGTCAACTCCTCGTCCATCCTACAAGGAAGGGGAGAGGTCTCAAGGGGAAGCATGTGCTGAAGGCTTTAGCTGTGTTGGCTCCAAGGCTTATAGCATCTATGTCTATTCACCAAGATGCTTGTGGATATTGCCAAGAAAGTTGCTTAGTGAAGAGTGGAAAGAGAGGCCACCTACACCAGAGGCCTCACAGCCAACACCTCTCTTTTTAGTCGTGATTATTCTCAAAGGTAATAGGCAAATAGCATCTTCAGATAACCTGGGAAAAATGAAAAAGAACCACAAATGTTGATGGAAGTTACCTGACTGTCAGGGGCTTAAACATTAGCCGGAAGCAAGGTGATAAGTCCACGCATTTGATCAGTCGACCTTCTGTGAGCTTCTCAGCATATGTGTTATTTACTAAACCCATCTAAGCATCTTTCTGAGTGTTAGTCACTCCCCAAGGATGTCATTCTGGGGGCGTGGCCCTCGGGTAACCAGACAGTACTAAAGGCTGAAAATGGGCCTTTGCAACTAATTTTTTCAAACATGATTTCACAGTGTCTTTGGGGTTTTGTTTTAAAGTTGTGATAAACAGAAAGCAGAGACCAAACAGTACCCTGGGCAGAGTTTACTGGATGACATCTGGCAGTCTACCCGCAGAAGAATTAAACATTAGAGATATTTACCTTCATTTGCTGCAGTGACATCCGCTGATGATGACTGGTCCGGCTGGCCCCTCCGGAGAGCTTTCACCTCTGGATCCGAGTGAGACCATAAACCCAGGCCTTTCCTTCAGTTGGCAGATGTTTTGTCCTGGGAGAGTTCTGGATTTGTTTATGCTAACGGCACTTTCACAGTTTTCTAGAACTTCAGGAAAGAAGCACTGGGCAGGGAGACAGTGTATACATTCCAGGGCTAAGAATAGTTGCATATGTACTTTCCACTGTTATGACATGTGACTTTCCAGTTGCCTTTTGCAGCAACCCGAGGGACTGTGGGGCCGGCGCATGCCCACACGCCTTGTTTCCTTGGCAAGTGTTTACGTCGGCATAAATAGATCTGGAGGAACAGCTTCTCTTAGAGAAGATTTGCTGCCCACTTGGACACATCCCGAGTCCCTTGTCCTAAAAGTGCCTGGGAATTCTAGATGTTTGTAAACAGGTTGCTGTGACCTGGGGAGAGTCACTGGAGATAGTTTTGGGCAAACTGAAGGTGATGGATGGCCTTAGGGAAGCCAGAACATGGACCCAAGAGTACTGGTTGGTGGGTCTCTTATTTCCCATTGTCTGTTGGCAGGATTGTTGTAGAGAGCTGTGATTTCCTCCTGCAGGCTCTGAGGTGATGGAATCTGTGACAAAAATTGTTTTTTATACTTGTGGAGCACCCCCGGAGTCTCCAGACTCTGGAAAAACCCAAACTTAGTTGTTTTCCGTTTTCTCCCATCAGGGAGGCTTGAGCTGGAGGCAGGAGGCAAGGCACATCTCTCCAGGGTGTGCCAGAGGGGGAGGGGAAGAGTGGGAGGGAGGAAGGGGAATAAGCAAGAAGAGAAGGAAGGAGGCAGAGAAGGGAGAGAGAGGGAGGGAGAAGAAAAAGGAAAGAGAGGAGGAGGCAGCCCCCAAATGTGAGAATCAGAGCCACGATGGACAGCTGAGGAACCACAAGGTTGACATGCCAGCTCTGCCCTGCCTCTGCCCCCAGGGAGATGCTGATTTGACTGTACCAGTAGTGAGTGGCAGTCTTCCTCAGACTATGGCAACAGTCTCTCCATATTGATTTTTTCTCTTGCTGCCAGTCTTTCTTCCTCTAATACAACCACCCTGAATAACCAGCGGAGTCACCCCGAAGAAGGCAAACCGGAATCTGCCAGCTCCCTATCTCATGCCTTTCAGTGGCTCCCCACATCAGCAAGATGAAGTCCAGACTTTAGCAGGAATCAGATTGGTCTGCTGCCTCCCTGGAGAACCACCTTCTGCCGCGTCTCTCTCCCACTTATATTTTTTATTCTAGCTCTAGTAGACGAAGTGCAGATCCTTCTATGTGCCTGGTCTCTGTTGGGGAGGCTGGGCGGGCCTGGCCTTTAGTGTACCACAGACCATGGTGGAAGGAGGGATATGGCTCCTTCTTAGTTGCAGATCACAGAGTGGATCACCCCAAAGAGTCTAGATCAAGGTCAGGCAAGTATAACCATAACATGTCATTAGGGCCAGGAGCCCAGAGGCCGGATCTAGGGGCAGAACACCTGAGCCAAGGGGGTCACAGACCCATCGGGGTACATGCGGGGAGCTGGAGGGAAGAACTGTTTAGTAGCTATCAGAGCTCGTGATTATTTCTGCACTTCTGAGCCAAGCTGGCGATATGACAGGCGAGTAGCCAAATTCCTTAAAAGGACCGAGGTCCCTCTGTTTTGTGCTTCGGTGCCTTTGCCTGCCCTTCCCTTTGCCGTCTCTTCCACTTTCACCTCTGAACTCCTATTCATCCTTCAAAACTTGATTTGTAGATCAGCCTCTCTCAAAGTCTTCCTTGACCCTCTCAGATCGTTAATTCCTCAGCCCTCTGTGCTATTTCCATTCCTTCTGCATACTTCTAATATTACATGCCTCATTCCCTCGGTGCAGTTATGTTTACCTGTCTGCGTCCCTCTTTTTAGAATGGAAGTGTCTGGACAGCAAGAACCTTGTCTCAGTCGTCTCTCTATCCCTAGTGCCTAGCACGGTGGCTGACACATAGTGGGTAACTTATGTACAGTTCTTGAATTGAGCATGGCAGAATGGAAACTAGGGAAAGGGGGGGGCACTATTAGGTGGACTTCATACCCACCCCCACCCCTTACACTGTACAGGTTTAGCAGGGCCTTCCACATACAGCTTGGCACATGTCTGTTAGACTTCAATGTAAACAGTGCTCTGGAACCATCTGGATGTCCCTCATTTCAATCAAATCCAATAACATGATAAAGAGAGAAGTAGAATAACTGCTTTATAGCACAGAGTAAGAATTATGAAGTTTGAGGTTGGGAGCCGATCTTCCCAACCCAATGCTAGAGCTTCAGTCCTTGACGCAGAGTCAGCACAAGGGGAAAATAACTTCTTTATTGCTCTGAAATGCCTGTATTCTTTCTCCTCCAGCTAGTTACCAAGCCGAGGGTTTGTTGTGAGGGCATAGGTAGGGATTTCTGGGAGTGAAAAAATATGGCACCATCCATGGCTAGGATTTTGGAGCTTCCCCTATGTTCCCTAATTAGACCTTCTGGAATCCAACCCTGTCAAGTGTTCAGATGAGCCCTGGTGTGCAGTATCAAGGTCTGACCAACTTTAATAAACTCTTTGGATTCTAAGGTTTAGAAAAAATAGACCCCTTCCATTGGCCTGGCCTACTAGGAGAATTCTGGCTCTGCATTAAATGTCAGGAAAAGAAAAATCAAGTCTTGGTGTTTACCTCATAGCAAATACACACAAATAGTGCAAGCCCAATCCAAAAAGCATATCTACTACCCACATGTAACCCCAACCAACCTCCTTTCAATTCCTGAATCTATTTGTCTCTGAGAGTTCTATACTTTTGGTCTTAACTTTGTATCCTGACTTTCTCTGGAACATGTCTTAGTTTAGGGTCTGAACATATGGGAACCTAAAATAAATGAGGACATTCAGCTCCTTGCCCCTCCTTTTGATTGAAGTCAGTAGCATAACGAGTCAAGACGCAGTTTTGAGGGCAGAAAGACTTGGAAGAATCAACGTTTTCTTCTCAGCATCCATATGGTCTTGGGCAAGTGATTTATATTCCTCCGGCCTTAGTTTATCCGTCTGTTAAATAGGAATAACCAATCTTGTCACAGAGAAATAATGTATGGGAAGCATCCAGTCAAGTGGCTGGCATAGTGTAGATTCACAGTAAATTATGCTTAGTATTATATTGTTACTCTGAAAATAATCTCATTAGATTTCTATAAGTCTTGGTGCCCAGTTATCAGCTTCTAATTTGATCTCCTGCTCACTCTAGCTGTTTCCTTTGCCTTGAACAGTTTACCATGCTCCTCATCATCTACTCAGCCTCTAGGAATCCTGTATTTGTTTCAGGCCAGATTCTGGCATGGACTGGCTGTGTGTTTTTGGACAAGTCACTTAACCTCTCTGTACTTAACTTTCTCACCTGGCTATGGGGGTGTGGGCCAGGTGACCTCTGAACCCTACCTTTTCCAGCTCACCCTGTGGTTTGTGTCCTGAAGTGCCCAGAGAAGAAACTGTTAGAGGCTGTGCCTCAGCAAAGGGACCTCCTCTGCGCTTCTGCACATCTCTGGCCTGAAGCCAGAAGCTCTGGCCTCAGCGCCAGTAAGGCTGCCAGCTGGTATTCTTTATTATTTTGCCCTTTTAAGTAAATTCATAAAGCCTTCAGTTTCCTCATAGAGTTTTGCATTGACAAGACAGGGCACTTTGCCTCAGGAGGCCTCTCTCCTGTCTGGGTGCCCTGGGCCCAGATTCCTATGGAGAGGCAGGCTGGTTCGAGTCGGCCGCAGACCTGACAGCTACAGTCTAGGAGGCCACGAAATGTTCTCCATCATGCCCTGGCCTCCTAACATCCTTTGGGGTCAGGCATTACTTTCCCCAGCAAACCCTGGCTGTGGCAGTGCACAGGAGCTGGGTTGCAAGAATGCACAAACGTGCTTTGAAAGGCTTTGTGACAGCTTCTTGGTGGCTGGAAGGCTCTCTGCTGGCACCAGAATATTTCTTGTTGCCACAGTCTGCAGGTGAAGAGCAAAATGAGGTTCTGGTGAACTGGATCATGAAAACCTGTAGGAAGGAGTTTGACTCTTGGTATATGATTAAAACTTTTCTGTGAATGCGAGTGCCTGTCTATTAGTGTCTGTATCTATCTGGCTGGATGTGTTTTTTTTAAACCAGCCTGTGGAAAGCTGAACAGGGACTCTGTGCTCCAGACAAGGGCCAGAAGAGGATCTGCTCCTTGATCCCAAGGTTGCCATGACAACTGTCCTTTGAGACCTAAGAATGCAGCGTTACACTTACTAGGCCAGTAGTGCAAGGGACTGCCTCCCCAGCTCTTCCTCCATTCTGCCCCGCCACCAGAAAACATCTTTTTCCCTCCTGGGGGGGCGGGGGGGTGGGAAGAACTGACAGAGACGATGTCAGGACTGTTGGTGGATTATTGGTATATAACCCAGCTGTCTGCCCTGCCTTTTCCTCACAAACTAAAGTCTGACCTCACACATCATTTATGCCACAGATCAGCTTTCTGGGCTCTAAGTCAAATTGGGAAGAAAGAAATGTGATCAAAGATGCATTCTTACTCTCCCGTTTTAGCACTGTGAGTCACCAAGAATAATACACTGCCTTGGCCTCTCTGCTCCCCAGGTGCTCCCTGATGGTGAGAAAGGCATTTAGGCAGGAACACCACACCCTCCAGGCTCCTCAGCCATGGTTTTGATTTGCTGCTGTAGTATAGAAGGCGGATGACCTGCAGAGGGAGGGTGAACTTCATTCCTTTAGAGGTAGGATTAATTAAGATCCCTAGGGGAAATGTAAATTGAGCACAGTAAGGGTCTAATTAGCTAAAGGTCCATTCATCTATGTGTCTATCTATTTATCCATCTATCCATCCAACCATCCATCCATCCATCCATCCATCATCCATCCATCCAACCATCCATCCATCCAACAATCTATCTAGTAAGACACTAGGAAGACAAACAAGTCCCTACCTTTGTGGAGCTTAGAATCTGTAGGGAAGACAGATGAATAAGCAATTTAAATGTTCTAAGTGTTCTGAAGGAAAGCCTTCCCCAGCCTTCCTCCTTCCCATTTCACATACCACCTACCGTGAATTCTAGGACCCCATAAATGGAAAAATTAAACATAGATCTTTGAGAAGCTCTCACACCAGGCAGAATGTGTTTCCATCTCTCTCCTGTACCTCCTCGGGGCAGGGATAAGTCTGACTCCCGCCTGCTTATTAGGAAAGGTAGAGAAGTATAATGGAATTGGTTGACAGAGACTGACACTGGAGACTTTTTGCTTACTTTTGCCTTTTTCAGACTTTATATTTTTACTAGAGGCTTTCTTTTCACTTTTTCCAAAAATATTTTTTAACCTATGTTTTTCTAATGATCATAAGTAAAAACAAAATAATACTTGTTGACTCCCTACTAGGTAAAAAAGAATCTGAAACCCATTTACCACTTTCTTCCTGGCTTTTGTAAAGATGACCTGGAATTTAAGGCCCTGATTATTATCACCAAATTACTTTATGTTCTTTATCTTGTCTTTTATGAATGGCTTTGCTATTTGCTTTTGAATCCTATTTATAACAATTATTTAGACTTAGCTCTGTGTTTGGATGATTTACACTTACACTGCTAGTTCTTTTGTGCCACAGGTTCCCCGTTTTTAAATGCTTAATTCTGACTCATATTTTGATCAACTAGAATTCATTGACTTGTAATAGTTTTTTTAGGGAGAATATGAGAGAGGTACATTTTTCCAAATCCCTCCTTACCAAAGATTCTCTTTTCATTTCCTATCTTCTACAAACAATAACTTGGCTAGGTATATCATAGTTTAGGATCAAACATTTTCTTTCTTCAAAAATTTCTGAAAACTACCCATTTTATTCTGAGAGGACTACAGAGCTAGGGAATAGAAACTTGATAATTTACTAATTTGTATCCTTTTTGTCTTTTAAACTTTTTTCTTCATCCTTTTAATTAAAAAACATTGCCAGGATGTGCCCACATATATGTACTTTTTAAAACATATAAAACATAGCTGTTGATTTGCCTATAAAACATGACCATTGATTTGTATACTTTGGCCTTCACTCAGCATAGGGAAATATTCTTTAATTATATCTTTGATTATTACTTCAATAGTAATTTGGTTTCTTCATGTACAATACCTATGTATATTTTTAAACTTGGCTTCCTCATGTAAATTTGAATCTCTTTTTAAATATTTACATGCTTATTCTTTTCCCCTACATTCTAGAACACATCCCAAATTTACCCTTTACACTATTGGTATGCTTTTCACAGGGTTACATTTTCTCTTTACTCATCCTAATGAAGATTTGAAATATGTTATTGCATTTTTATTACTCTGACATAATCCCATAGCTCTTCTAGCTTTCCTTGTGGTTAACTTTGATCTCAATGGCTTTCTGCCTATTTTACAGAAGGAATGTCATTTTCTTTCCATTGATGCTGAAGTTTTTGAAAAGATTTCTTCTGGACATACACTTGAATCTTCAGAATGATGTTGAGTTCCTTTGTTCTGCAATGTTTTTCCATAGTTTGCCTCTTTTCTTTCTTTATTCATTTTTTTTAGTGAAAAATACATAATTCTTTTATTTTACATTGCAGTAAAAGCAATTAACATTACAGAAATGGAAGACTAAAAAGGGGAATTGAGGAATGCCCCTTGAAGAAAAATTGAAGAAAAATTTCCTGGGTTGAGCCCAGGGTATACAAACAGTGACCATGCTTTATAGGCAAATCAACATCTTGTCTAGTCAGCCATCATATCAAGGCACAAGATCAATGTTGTAATACAATGGAAGAGATGGCTATTATGACTTGTTTTACTTAATCATACATTAAACAGACCTGGAAATGAATGGAACTATTACTCTTAAATCCTATTTACATTGTATATTCTCAAACATTAAGTTTTACTTCAAAAAGTAAGTGTTAATATTACTTTCATGTACTATGGGAAAATACAAATAGGTTTCAATTACTGGATGTTGAGAAGTAAGTAGTTTTACCTACTTATTCATCTTTGAATGAGAAGATTTATCCAGACTCAGTGACGGCCAACCAACAGGCCATATATAGCTTGCTCTTAGAACCACTATCCATCCCTTTGGGTGCTACTTGAATATACTTCTTATACCAACTGTCAGAGGGATGTCTGATTGTTCTTCCCATTCCCTCACTCCATTCCCAGGGATCTAGTGGCCTCCATGTAGCTTGGCATTGCTGGATTGAGGTGTGACTTTTTATCTCTAATGTATGAGAAACTGTAACCCTCAACTGTCTAACAAATGTCTGCAGTAGGCTCTTCCTGTTATCCCCACAGCTCTTAAAGCTTTATTTATGCTGACTCCATGCCACCTTCATGATCCAAAGAGGCTCCTGGAAGGGATACTCCCTACCATTTTCCACCTTTTACCCTGTTGCTTGCTTGAGAATTGCTGTCTCTATAAAGATATGGAAAGATTTTGTGGTGTGTGTGTGTGTGTGTGTGTGTACACAAATGCACATGTGTGTATGAAATTGTACCCTGGCTGTTGTAAAAAAAAAAAAATCACCCCAACAATAGAGGATAGCCAGCTAGTTTTTAGATTGATCCATTCTCTGTGTCTCTGAGTCAAGGAGCAGGAGTGCAGAAGAAATTAATATCTTCTTGCTGACTTTCAGAGAATTAGGTTTCTTCTCTTCCACAGGGCAAAGCATGAATAGGCCAATCACTATTTCTCTCAAGCCAACTGCATGTGCTTCCGATATCAAGTTGGTTCTGATACTGGGTTGTAAGCAATCCTAGTCTTCTGAGATGTGGTAAATGTTCACCATTCCTTGTAAATCATTTTTGATGGGAAATAGGGGCTGTAGGAGAGATACTGTTTTATATTAACTTTGCACATTGTTCTTGAGGTTTCAGTCCTCAGAGACTACTAGAGATTCGGGAGCCCCTGAGGTAGAGGCTTCCCTGTCACTTCTTTACTTTCTTCTACACCTGAATAATCAAAAGGTAGTAAAAAAGAGTAGACAAAAACAAACATGGTTGACTTGGAAACCCCCATTCCTAGGAAAGCTTGCCCAAGTCCCCAAGGCTTTGAGTAAGGAAGTAGAGAGTATCTTGTGTTTTCCATTCCAATGGGCAGGCCAGCACAAGCCATGGAGTCTCAGACATGAGTTGGAGGTTGGGGAATCTGCTATTTAAACTCCTTATAACACCTAGTCCATTGTCAGTTGTCCAAAAGCATTGCACAATATTGGTAGTAATAATTGCAATCAGAAACCTGCCATTCCACCTGGGAAATGTGCACATTATTCCTATCGTCATCTCCGGAATTCTCTTCAACACAAATGCGGGGAGGGGAACTTTCTCTCCCTGTGGCTCCCAAAGTAGATCATTATACAATGGATGTGGGGGGTGGTAACTGGTGATGTGACTGAGATTCCCAATGGATCTCAGAATGGATGGATGTTCTGGATGTTTCTCCAGAAATGCTTGTGTAGGAACAGCAGTGAGGACGACCTTTTCTGGTATCAGGAGAGCCACCAGGCATGTTAATTGATTCTTTCATTCAATCAATTGAATTTGATTCAATTGATTAGGTGTGATTAGGTGTGTGTGTTGTAGGTGTTGTAGGTCACCTACAACACACCTAATGTATTCCTTGCTCATGGAATGCATTTGGAGAGACACACAAAGACCTCATTTTTACCAGGCCCCACACTAGCCCTCTCTTCTACTTGAAAAACATTCCCTCTCATGAGATAACAGTAAGGAGGAAAATGCAGAGGAGAAGGAAAAAAAGGTTATTCTGGAAGGTGTTATCAAAATTTGAATTATCCCTGGAAAGAATTTTCCAGTCCTGTGATTAGTTTGTCAGATAAACCGGTTGGGGTCCGAGAAGGGGCACCTTGAACAGGTAAATAGAGCAGTGACAGACGTGGGATACGGTGATGTATTAAGGTGTTACTCTTCGTGGAACGGTGTTTCTGAGATGTTGGGGGATTGCTTGACAGAGAGCTGGTCAGACCTGGGGTTACCCACTGAAAGGGCAGAGGGAACTTGTTTGCTTCCCAGCTGTGCCTGAGGTTGTTCAAGAACCTTTGAAAAATGTTTCCCTCCTTGCCAGGGCACCATGCCAGGTACTCAGAGGTTCTGATTTAGGAGAACAGACCTTTCTCACTTGGCATTTTCCCACAAGCTTTCTTCATGTGGTTCCCCTAAGCCCTACATCCCTCAGCATTCCCCCCTCACCCACACTATCTCCGCATCTCATTTTCTCCTCTCGTTCAGTGGAGTCATTTTTGTTTGCAAAACCACTATCCTGTTATCTCTTCTGCTGTCCTATCTCATGAGAAACTTTTCTGGACTTCAGTGGCTTAGCCACCAGATTCCAGCCTGTCCCCTTTCTTTCCTTGGGGGCAAGGAGAGAGCAGAGAGCCTCACATGCTGAGCAGGGCGGGTATGGTTTCTCCCAGTAAATTTTCTTATGAAGCTGAGTCAGTAACCCACAATGGCTACTTCTCTAACCTGTGTGAGGGTGCAGAATTTTTTCTTTTTGGCTGTTAGATAAAGGGAGAAATGCAGTCTTCGAGCAGACCTAGCACTACCTCTTCCACCAAGTGCTGCCGACTTGCAAGTCAGGTACCTATGAGCACTTTTCATTTGGTGTGTTATTAATCCTCAGGATAATTTTGGAAGGCAGGTTTCATCAAGCCAAAGTCTTCAGTATAGATATGTCCCAAATATTCACAAGACATACATATGCTAAAATATTCTCTTGTTATCTGAAATTCAAATTTAAGTATGTACCCTATATTTTTATTTATCTTTTTATTGCTTCTTTTTAAAAATTTGTCTTTTTATTGCTTCTTATTTTTGTTTTTGTTTTTAATGTATCCTGTATTTTTAAAATTAATTTTTAATATTTATTTTTTATTTTTTAAAAATATTTTTATTTATTTCTAGGAGAGAGAGAGAGACAGCGTGAGCAGGGGAGGGTCAGAGAGAGAGGGAGTCACAGACTGAAACAGGCTCCAGGCTCTGAACTGGCAGTCAGCACAGAGCCCGACGCGGGGCTCGAACCCACGAACCGAACCGCGAGATCATGACTTCAGCGAAAGTCGGACGCTCAACCGACTAAGCCACCCAGGCGCCCCTATTTATTTTTTAAAAGAGAGAGACAAAGACAGAGACAGAATGAGCTGGGGAGGGGCAGAGAGAAAGAGGGAGACACAGAATCTGAAACAGGCTCCAGGCTCTGAGCTGTCAGCACAGAGTCTGATGGAGGGCTTGAACCCAGAAACTGCAAAATCATGACCTGAGTTGAAGTCGGACTCTTAATCAACTGAGCCACCCAGGCGCCCCCATATCCTGTATTTTTTATTTGCTAAAGCTGGCAACCCTCCATTACATACTACAGATAAGGTTATGTGACCTGCTCAGGGTGCTGAATAAGTGTTAACTCCTTGCCCCTGTCCTTCCCTATCTCTACTATTCAAGCAGTTGAAAGAGGAAGAGGAAAGAAAGAAAATATTCTTTAGAGTGAATGAATGTGCTCTGTGGCCTTCTGCCCATTTGTCATTCTGTTAGACATTTTCAGCTCTTGTCAGAAGCTCCCTGGCAGCACTAAATTCAGTAGAGGGCAGAGTGATGATCTGATACTTTGGCTGAATCCTGACCAGAATTCTGACCTTTTTGAAAGGGACATGGTGGAGCAGAGAGCCAAGAGGCCTTGGCATCTAAGGCCGTGAATACCTGCCCTGGCTTTGGCATGAACTCAGTTTATGAACCAGGCCACCTCTGTCAATTCTTTTGTGAGTTTTAGTTTCCTTGCTGAAAAATTGAGATTGGGACTGCTGACCTTCATTCTTCATGACATGTCATGCAGTGTGATACCAGATACAGCATCTGATACCAGATAGGCCTGGGTTTAAATCCCAGCTCTGCCACTTGCTAGCTGTGTGATCTGGGGTAAGTAGCTTGATCTCTCTGTGCCTTCATTTCCTCATCTATAAATTGGAGATAATGCTAGGCTACGTGGTTTTGAGGCAAGGCTTCCCGATTATTTCTCTCATTCACACAAACACTTAACTGACCACCTAGTCGACGCGTCATATCAACAGTTCTGATTAAGGGTTATGAATGAATGCCTAGCTCTGTACTAGGAGCAACTAAAGATAGTTGCAGAAAACCGGATTGATGCCCCGAAGAGCCAGTGATCCCATAGGAGGAGACCAGTTGTACCCAGGTGAAAAAACAAGACAATAAAATCAAGGGCGTGATAATACAGTGCAGATTCAGGCCGGATGCTAAGGAGGCATGAATAGCAACAGTAAGGTCTTGTGCTTTTATACCTACTGCAGTTTTCCAAGGGCATTTACAGACATTTGAAGTGAGGTGAATAGTGGTGAGAACGAGGAGGTTATGAATGCAGGAACCTTCTGGGAGGAGGGGCTTCTTTTTTTAGGGGGGGGGTGTCTAGGAATGCTCAAACAATTTTATTTTTTTTACAAATAGTTTATTGTCAAGTTGGTTTCCATATAACACCCAGTGCTCATCCCCACAAGTGCCCTCCTCCATGCCCATCTCTCCCCCCCCCACACCCATGAGTCAGTTTGTTCTCAGCATTCAAGAGTCTCTCATGGTTTGCCTCCCTCCCTCTCCCCCACCATTCCTGGGAGGAGGGACTTCTTGAAGAAGTAATCCATTTGGGTGGAAAGATGGCATCTCTGATGGCACAAATCCGAAGGGCAGAGGCAGGGGAGATGGTGACATCCAGCAGGACAGCAGAGGAGCTACCAGGAGACTGAGGCTGCGGCCTTTGCACTTGCTGTACCCTCTGCTGGAATATTTTTCTCTCAAGTATTCTTGTGCTGGCTCCTCAGCATTCAGGATTCAACTCAGATATTATTCCAGACCCTTCTCTGACCACCTAAAGTACCCTGCATTTCCTTACTTGTCTCTCTAGTTCACATCACTCTATTTCATTTTTTTAAACCTTTTTGCTTAATGAAGTTATCCTGTTTGTAACGTTTCACTGTTTATTCTCTGTCTCCCTTAACAGAATGAAAGCCCATGACAAGAACATTGGACCCATAGCAGGTGCTCAATAAGAATACATGAGCAGGTAGATGGAGACCTCAGAGTGCTAGCCTCAGGAATTAGGATTTCAAAGAAAATGATGAGGTTCAATAAAACCTATAGCAGTAGTCTGTATGTCCCAGAAGGACCCTTTTGTGACAAGAATCAGTGAATGGTCCTTCTCTTTCCTCTTTGCTTAAAATGTGTCCAGAGGGTAATGGGAATGTCTGGGAGTGTCCGTGGGTAAAAATGGAGGCTGGGTTTCAGAGCTTCCTCAACATGTGTTAGGCAGTGGTGCTCCCTTGGCTTCACATTAGAGTCTCTGGGAAAAAATTTTAAATGTCCAATTCCCAGGCTGCACCCCAGCAAGTGTCCAATAAAAATCAAAATCTTCAGGGGTGGAGTCCAGGCATTGGGCTTCTGTAAGGTTGCCAGATTCCACTGCACAGCCAAAGGTGGGGACCACTGTGCCAGACACCATTCACATCTCTTATGGACTTCAGACACGATTAGCTGGCCTATCTTATTCATAGTAAAAATAAAGTGGGAATCAATAACGTTTCTTCCTCACAGGCGCCCTACCTCATGGTAAAGGGCAGCCAGCTAAGTTCTTGGGTGCATTTCGATATTTGATGACCTGTTTGAAATCAGCCAGACATTTCCATGCACTCGGGTGGACCAATTCTGGGCAGATCTCCATACCATCCTGACGAAACCTTATTTTGGGGCTGGTTGCTGGCAGGCCTGAGCTGGCCTCTGTTCTGCTGGCCCCATCAGCAGGCTCATTCCCAGCCTCCACTTTCACTGCCCTTATGGCTGTCACATCACCCATGTCCTCAGCAATCCTGTGGACCTACAGTGACTTAACATGGTTGGTATTATTTACATGTCACACGGAAGATGCCAAGCTGTTGTCACCAGCAAGTCTCATGCTCCTGCTCCCCAGCTGGCCCAGGTCAAGGGCCTGTAGAAGGTCTTCCTCTTGGAAAGGGACTTGTGAAACTTCTTTACTCTTGGAACTTGCATTTGAGACCTGTTTTGCTGAGTATCATCTCTTCCCCCCATCCTATGTATGCTAGTATCTACGAGAATCTTCCTGGGCTCCATATGCAGTGCAACCTCTGATGAAATCAAACATTTGGGCAAGTATCTCTGGACATGTTTCCAATTGGGCTAATTGGAATAGAATTACTAGAGCTGTGGAGAGACCTTCTGCTCCTGTCTGGACCTCCCACTGCCAAACAAAAGAAGCAACCAAGTAGTAATTCAGACGGTGGATGCCCTGGGCAGTTCAAGACCCATTTTGCTCATTAGTCAAATCTCTGTTGCCCTTTATCCCCACTCCCCTTCAACATTTGCTTCCTAATGTGATTTAATTTTCATGAATCACATCCATGTGTCTTGTTTTGGAAACCATGAGTAACTGCTATAAACATAGCATTGCATCTCCCTACATTTGAGTACCTTGAGATTTATAGTGCACATGGTGGCTAATAAATCAATTAGGCCTTCATTTAATAAACATGTTGGATGAATCATTTGTAAACAAATCTTTATTAAGCACCTACTATGTGTCAACCACTGTCCTAGTCACTGAGGCTATAGGTGGAAGGCAGACAATAGATAATGCAGAACAAATAAATCAATAGAGATGAGATGATTTGAGATAATGATAGTGCTATAAAGATGGCACCATGACTGAGAGAGGAAAGGCTTTCATATTTAGTGGTCAGGGCATAGAGAATTAATATGTATGTTGGACTGGAAGACTAGGTAAGATGTGGCCCTTGGTCTCGGAACTCCTGGTCCGGTTGGGAATATGGGTAGTATGTGCTCTGATGGAACTGTGGGAAAGGGAGAGAATGGAGAGAGTGGCTAGCTGCATGGGGAGAGTGCGGTCAGGGCAAGGGGTGAAGCTTGAGTCATAGCTGAAAGAGAAAATAGAAGTCAAGGGCTAGGGGTGACTGGAGAAAGGGAGGAAGGAAACTGTGTTGGTACTTCATCTATCCAAACACTTTTATTGAGCATCTACTATGTGTCAGGCATTGTTCTAGGTGCTGGGATTACATGCTGAACAATAAAAAAAAAGTCCCTGACCCACTAGAATTTATCTTCTGATGGTGGGGGCAGTGAGGGTAGACAATGAATAAGTACAGAGATAAGATACTTTCAGATGATGACAATCACTATGAAGATAATACAGGATGATGTTAAAGGGACATTTGGGGTATGTTCTGAAGGGTGTGGTGGGGATGAGGCTTGATAGGTTGGCCAGCATAAGCCTCTTGAGGGGGTGACAGGTATGATGAGGTTGGATCACAGAGTGGTCTGGGAGAAGGGGAGGTCTAGGCTGAGGGAACTATAGTGCAGAAATCTTGAGTCTGGAATAAGGGTGACAAGTTTAAGGAACAGAAAAAGCCCAGCATGGTCAGTGCCTGGGAAGTGGGGAGGAAAGTGTATGCCTGAATGACTCAGAGGTGACGCACCTGGGGAAGCAAGAGACCAGTTATGAAGCTATATTGTAGGGGCCTAGGCTGGAGAGGATGGAAGCTTGACCTGGATTGACAACTATCAAGGTGGTGAGGGGCGCCTGGGTGGCTTAGTCGGTTAAGTGTCCGACTTTCGCTTAGGTCATGATCTCGCGGTTCGTGGGTTCGAGCCCCACGTCGGGCTCTGTGCTGACTGCCAGCTCGGAGCCTGGAGCCTATTTCAGATTCTGTATCTCCCTCTCTCTCTGACCCTCCCCTGCTCACGCTGTCTCTCTCTCTCTCTCTCTCTCTCTCCTAGAAATAAATAAAAATATTAAAAAAAATAATAAACAGGAAAGTATTTAAAAAAAAAAGGTGGTGAATCATGGCAACTTGAAGATGTTTGGAGGAAGAGAACTAGCAGGGCTTCTCATTCATGGTCCTTGAGGATTGAAGGGTAGAAGGAATCAAAGAAGCTGTGGCTTGACCACCTGACTGGCTGGGGGCGGTCACTGAGGGAAATGCAAGAAAGGAACTGGTTTTGTGTGGGAAATGAAGACTTTTCTTTGGATGCATTTAGTATTAGATGCTAATTGGACATCCCACGGGAAGGGAGGCGGCCCTGATAAAGGCTTGCGGTCTGAGTGGCAAAACCTTCACCGGGGACAGTGTGGGAGAGAGCTATAGTTAGGGAAGGCAGTGCCAGCTGTGGGGTGGGAAACAGCCTGGAGGAGGATGTGATGGGAGGTGGTGGGGGGGTGTCTGTCATGTTAGTCCAGGTGGGAAAGGGTGGGAGGCATGAATCCATTTGGCATCCACACCTTGGATTTGCCTCGTCGTGCAAGAGACTGCTTCGTGATTCCATTTCAGGGTTGGCTACCCCAGCACAGATGGGGTGACTTGGTTAGACAACCAAGCAGCAGGAGTGTAGGGAGCGCTTGGCATGGGTCCATCTCTGTGCTAAGGGCTTCTGATACTTTATTTCATTTAATGCGCACCAAGATCCTATAAGGTAGGTATGGTTCCTCCACTTATTTGTAAATGTAGTTATCATTGCTGTTTTTTGTAAGCTCAGAATGGCTGAATAAGTGACTTCTAAAAACATCTCTTGTTAGCAGGCAGTTTCCCTGTTTGTCCTGGAGGTGGTATTGTTCTCATGTATGAAGATTCCTTTGCTTTTGATCCTTAAGTAGGGGAGCTTCTGAACTATCACCACGCCCATTCAAAGGTGAAGAAACTGGGTCTCAGGAGAGCAAAGTGGCTTTCCAAAGTGACGTGGCCTAAGAGTGGAGTTGCCTGAAGCTTCTTCCTGGTCTTTCCTCTCCTATTAATCACCGTGCGGAGGGTTAGGTATTGGGATATGTGGCAAAGGCGGTGGCAGTGACCTAAAGGTCTTTGACCTGAAAAAAAGCCCGTGAGCTCATCACAGACAAATCAGTGTTTCAGAAGGAAGAAAAGATGTTTACACGGTGAAAATCCTCTTATCTGACATTAGGGAAGGACAATTGGTCATTTATATTTAAGTTGAAGGCAGAGAATAGTTACAACAAAGCATATATAACAATTTTATTTTTCATGTAAAGCATTCAATGTACACTGATTTATTGAGAACTTCTCTTTGCAAATGAGCCACTGATGGGCCTTCAGAGTTGTCGTTTATTCTTTTTTAATTTAAATGAAACTCTCCTTTATCTAGTCTTTCCAAAGCTTTCAATTTAATGTTTATAGAAACAAGAGGTCCTTCATTTTGCACTTACAGTTTATTGGTTTTTTACTATCTAATTAAATTATGTAGTTACAATAGTGAGAACAATAGATATGAACAAATTTGGGAACAAATGCAGGACACGCTTGACAAATGTATGATTCACCATAAGACAAAGGACTTCCTACTTAGTCCTGCACCAGCCGCCAGCCTTCAGAGTTTCTAGAACATCCACAAATAGACTCCATAGAGAGCATGGGGCATGTTGGTTAAGCTGGCAAATAGGTTAAGTGAGATTCAATAAAAAGAGTTGCTACTGGTAGAAATACATATACAGTGCATATTTTTATGTGCAGACACTTGAATGAAATACTTCTATGGAAACAATTATGCTCTTCTTTTATCTTCTAGCTCAACTTTTTCAAAGACTGGTTCCAATTTGAATTGGTGCACTAGGGTTTTAAGAACAATAGCTTTGATTTTGTTTTCAGTGCAATAAAAAAAAAATCAATACTTGGGCTGGGTTCAGAGTTCAGTCAATTAGTGTGTCCACTTTGGTTTGTGAGTCATTATCCTGGCCCACATTACTCACAGTGAGGAATGATTCAAAATCAGTGCTTTTTGTCTTCCAGCTAAGAGTCTAAAATTGCCTCAGGACTCTTTTGTCCTAAGACATCCGTGTTCTAAGCAATCCTGAAGTGACACTTATTGGGGACGAAAAATCATTAGTAGGAAGAGACTGGTATAAGAACTCACTGTTTCTTGATTCAGGCACTGAAGATGGTTGTCTTGCTCTCCCTTTCCCCTGCATGGTATCAGTATTGGTTGAACGCATTTTGGACCCATCAAAAGTTTGTTACCTTAGAAACAGAAGACATCAGTATTTCTGGCTTAGTCACGAAAGAGTCATGGAGCATTCTCTTCAAAACCTAAGGGCAATTCCATGGGTGCTTGGTAGTGGAGGAGGTCAGAGGACCACTCAGCAATGGCCTACCCTTTCTTCCCAGACCTGGGCACAAACTCGGCCATTCAGAATGGAAATACAGCCAGTGGCACATGCCAGGGGCACTGTATGGTTTGCTTTGATTCTCCCCATGGATCCTTTAGAAGTCCCCCCCGCCCCCCGGCCTGCCCACTGTCTTGCCTCCTTGTGCTGTTTTTAAAATGTCAAAATCCCCCTTTTAGCATGAACTACATGGTACTGGATGAAAGTTGACATAGTATGAATTCATATCTAATTTAGTATAGATACAGATGGAAGAGTGTCTGTGTCTAAATCTATATCTATGTCATATATCTAAATATATGGTATAAATATAGATATGTGTGTATACATGGCTTAGCATATACATTTCTATTTCCTAGCTCTGTCCACTGAGTGGGCTTAGAAGCAATGACACCCCAGCAGCAATGAGCACACCTCGTGCTCAGATCTTGGTTTCTAATGCCATTCTCCTGTAAAAGGACCCAGAGCTCCTTGGAGAAATGGCAGATTCTAGGGCTGGGGAAGGGAATATGCAAGAGGAACCTGGAGCATCTAGCAGTGCCAAAAATTAAAGAAGTACTTAAAAAGCAAAGTGAGGGAGTACATCAAAGGGACATAAGAACCAACTAAAAGAACTCCCAATGGAAAATGCTGGAACAATTTGAGTAACAAAATAAATAATGTAGTATTGGATTTGTACCCAAAGTACAAAATAAATATTCTTGTCTATACTGATATAAATTATTGAATAAATAAATAAAGGTGGAGAACAGACAAACCTCCCAAAGAGAGGAATCCCAAAAAATTTATGTAGATACTTTGCCCTCAAGGAGGTGGAGCATAATTTCCTACCCCTTAAATGTGGCCATGCACAGTGACTTTCTTTTCATGAGCACAGTGGAGATACCTGACAAACTGAGCCAGATGGTCATAGTCAACATGAAGAGTGATAAGTCATGTTGCTAATAACACTTTCCCTTTGTGATCTTCCTCCCCAAACTCCCAGTCTAATCATGAGGAAAAAAAAAAATCAAACAAATCCAAATTGAGGAACATTCTGCTTGCCCAGTACCCCCCCAAACTGTCAAGCTCAACAAAAACAAGGGAAGTCTGGGGAATTGTCACATTCTAGAGAAGCCTAAGGGACATGAAGACTAAAAGTAATGTGATAGTCTCATGACAACCTAGAACAGAAAAATGACATTAGGTAAAAACCGCAGAAATGTGAATAAAACATAGGCTTCATTCCATTATAATGTATCCAAATTAGCTCATCAGTCATGACAAACGTTCCATATTAATGTTAGGACTGTGAGACACTGGGAGTGGGGTATATGAGAACTCTATAATATATTCACACCTTTTTCTGTAAGTCTAAAATATACAGAAATAAAAATAAAAGTTTACTTTGAAAAATCTCTCCCTTCCAACCCCCAATGCCACCTCTTTTCTTTCCCCTGACCCTATTTTTCCCAACATACTGGTTGACACCCTATGCCCTGGTCATGCAAGAAATTGCAGTGAGGCTCACAGGCAGCTTTCACTTTACATCTCTCTGAATTCAATGTGGTAGCTCCTGCTTGTTGGCATGAAGAGTTGAATACCACTTCTGGTTTTCTGGCACCCTTGTTTCTTGGCTTATCTAGTTCCTAGGGGCTTATCTGAGGCATTTTTATTGGTAGTATGTCCGAGAAATGGTTTGTTTGCAGCCTAGTGGAGACTTGTGCATTGTCTCTTGCTGCTGGAGGAGTCAGACTGCATTCCTAGGGCAGGGACACATTGCCCTCTGCGTGAGGATGGCAGAGTCTTCTGGGGCTGTCACATCTAATCCTGACGAGGCTGACATCTTCCTAAAGGCAGCCTGGGTAGCCCTCTTCTTCTTCCTTGTGCTTCTTCACCATCTAGCTCCTTGAATGTGATAAAACCTCTGTTTCATCTTCTGGAACATTGTTCCCATCTCCTTTTGCCTCTTAATCTTTACTTTCAAGTATTCTCCTAGGAACAGATTTGCAAGGATTGATTATATGGCTATATGGAGTACCTAGAGGGACAGAAGTTAAAATCTTTAGAATAAGAAGCTGATAACAAGGTACTCTGTCTAGGGAAGAGTCTCTTGACTGGCCCTCTTAGGGTAAAAGAGGTTTCCTTACAGTTCCAGGACCACTGCATATGGTAGCTCTGTGCAAATGAGCAGAAGGCACTCTCTCTAGGCAGCAGCTGGCTGCCTCTCTAGCTTCAGCCCTGCAGGCAAAATCTGATGGGGAAATTAGGGCTGGATTTCAGGTCCCAAATATCCCTTCAGCCAGCCAGCCGTGTGCGGTAGACAACATACACAACTATTCATTATGACCCTGAATGTATGGTAGGTAACAATCTATTACAGGGAAAAGTGTTCAGGATAATCACTTCTTTTGTGAGTACCTGGAGTCAGGGTACACATTGTCTTGGGAGTCCTCTGGAAGGAAGGGATTAAGACCCACACCAAGTGGAGGGCTGGACTTGGCTCCTATTGGTTCATGAGGTTCAATTATTAACTTCTTAGAAGTCTTAGGAGTTAGTTATTAAACCTAGTGATTACTAAAAAATCAAAGTATACAAACTTACAATTAAATTATACTGATACAAATATAGTGAAACCCAAAATTTGTTACTTCCTAATTATTTGCTACATTTTACTATCGTCTATGCTCTTGAAGTTATTTGCATCTATCGTACCTGTACGGTGGAGATACTACATACTGATGTGCTAACGCTCATCTTCTCCTGACTGTATGTTCAGCGACATCATGCCAATAGCTTGAAATTGACCATAGTGGCTATAGAAATCTGTAAATGCTATAAATCAGCTCTCACTCCCCCAGAAAAGGGAAAAGCAGGGGACATGGGCCATGACCCAGAAATGTTAGGGATCGGCCTACATGAAGAGAACCACTTGGGACTCCCAGAGATCCTGAGAGGAACTAGGAGGGGGCTGGAACTCCCATGGTTGGTCGGGGACCTCCTTTGTTCCGGAAGGGAACCTCAGCTTCTTTGGTGGTTCACTCAGGCAAGCACCCCAAGGTCTGTGTTACCCACCATAGCCAGGTGACTTGGGCTGGGTGAGCAGTGTTATGGAGCCCAGTCAGGACTGGAACGGAATTTCATGGGGAAAAGTATGGTGAGTTACCACATGCACCCATGGAACCTGCTTCCTTCTGATGCAGCCCCGCACATGGTGTTCAGACTCCTCCCCATCTATCCAACTATCTGGGGAGGTGCTGTGGCTCAGGAGAAGTGTGAGGCGTGGGAGACAGGGCCACTCAGTGGGAGGGTGACAAGCTAGTGTTGCTGTAGCCTTTGTCTTCCTTCTAACTTTGTCCTCTCTTTCTCCCCTGAGCCCCCTCCCCAGGCAGGCCCCTGCCCCCTGACAGCTCTGGGAACAGGGGCCTTGGGGAATGGTGAAGTGGGAGTTACATAGGGCAAGGGTGTGTGGAGAGAAGCAGGAAATTCCTGGTCTGCCCCGGGTGGGGTGTTCCTGGGACAGACCAGACCAGAGTTCTCCTGAGGCAGCCCCCAGCCAAGCACACAAACAGGCTTCAGCTTGTGAGCAGTGAGCAACTTTCAGCAGCCACAGAAAGAGGTACCCAGTGCCTTGCTCAGCAAAGTTTTGGAGGAAAGCACTTGTGGACCTGAGTTAGTGGGGCAAAGGGCTCGGGTGTTAGAGTCAGAAGAACGCGGTTTGAATTCCGGCATTTCCTGTGTGAGAACTTAAGCAAATAAATGAGGTTGCCTCTCAGTCTTGCTCGGCCTGTTTCCTCGCCTGTGAAATACCTTCCTGCTCTTCTCTGTGTAAGCGATGGCCTTCAATGATCTCCAACAGTGGCTGCTTTTAAAAAACCAATATTTTTAATGTTTTATTTATTTTTGAGAGAGAGAGACAGCATGAGCAGGGGAGCGCCAGAGAGAGAGGAAGACACAATCTGAAACAGGCTCCAGGCCCTGAGCTAGCTGTCAGCAGAGAGCCCGACGCGGGGCTCCAACCCACGAACCGAACCGTGAGATCATGACCTGAACTGAAGGAAGTCGGACACTTAACTGACTGAGACAGCCAGGTGCCCCCAGTGGCTGCTTTTAATAGATCTCCTTTCACTCTGTTGGTTTGTTTTTCTGTCCTTCCTGTGAGCTCAGATCCCAAGAACTGGCTGCCTTGTTTCTGTTTTTAAAGGCAGCTTTGGCAACAAATAAGTAAACATGAGTCCGTTCTGTCACTGAGCGTGGCTCTAGAAAACCTTTTTATGTGTTAAAGCTCCTAATGACAACAGTGATGGCTAGATTGATAAAGCAGCGTGTGGAAGACACAGATATTATCATAACTTCTTAATGTGTCAGTCACCCTTTTATAGCCACTAGAAAGAGACGGCATGATAGATGCTTTTAGATCAGGTGTCTGGGCTATTTGCTATATGTTGATCGCACCACCAGGTCAATGGCTAAGGGCCCAAACTGATCATCTTTCTCACTCTCACTTGAACATCTCCAGTGACCCTCCCTCCCATTGCCCAAAGGACCGAGCCCATGCTTGGCAGGCAAAAGCATTGTTAATGTGATCCAAACACACTTTTCAGCAGCTTTGAGGCCTGCCTTCCCCAACCCTCTCCCTCCTTTCAATGCGTCTATACCCAGGAGAATGAATTTCACCACTTCCTGAGCATATCCTGCTCCCTCATGCTTCTGAACCTCTGCTTTCTCCCTTTTTATCTTGTTTCTCTGGAGAACTTTAATACATTCTTCAACATCCAGCATTAATTGTAGCTCTGTGAATTATTCCCCAATTCCTGCAGGCAGACCTGTGTGTACCCTCGTTTTGCTCATGGGTAGAGAGCTTTACATGCCTATATTAACTTACTTACAGTATTGTGTTGAATACAGAGGCATTAGTCTACATTACTGGCCTGGGAATGAACTTTCCAGTTTCTTCAACTGATAAATGGGAGTATTATTAACCTTATAGGGCTGTTGAGAGGATTAAACATGAAAGTGTGCTACTGAGCAGTGCCAGACACAAATAATCACCCAATGAATGATAACTGTAATGATTGGATCAAAGTGTCCATGTTCTCCTGACAGACCCCTCTATGTCTGGTAACTCATGGCTATGAGACAAACATCTTGAACAGAAATTCTATTGGTGTGGAACCAATCCATTTGAGAGTCAGACCATTGACCTTGATCCTGTTGGCACCTTGCCCTGCCTAATTGTATTTGAAGATCAGATGTAAGACTCAAGTGGGTCAAATGTCTAGAGAAGTAAGAAGAACCATTTATACCAGGTAGCAGTGGATTTTACCCCTAGTTACATTCCACATGAGCACCTCATTTGTTTCCTTACTGCTAGCCTTGATTGCTGTCTTTGGCAGTTATTAATAAAAGTTATTATATGCATTTCCCACATATGTTTGAATTTCACAAGTCATATACTTCTAGGAGAAGAGCCAAAACCAATCAACCCAGTCTTTGGAAAAGCAGCTGATGGGGCATAATCCACTTTAATTAACATTGGGGATTTGAGATTGAACACACAGAAGGAACACTGATGGATTGGTTAATTTTGTCTTCCTTGTACTTTAACCATTCAGTCTTTACCCACCTCTTTGGGATACATATTCTTCTGAATGTTTTATTACAAATGTAGTGTTTTCATCAACTGCTAATTTCATCTGTGCTCAGAAAGCATTCAGGTTGTCACGCTAAAGGAAAGCTGAAAGGCAGCTCAGATACTTGCTCAGCCAGGTTTCACAGTGACCTGCCCAAGTGTCTAGAGGCTGCTTCCTTCACCTAAGCAGCTTGGCCTGGCTACAGTATTCAAGCCGCTAGGAAAATAAGCCAGAATTCTTCAGCACCTTCTGTGCTGGAGTCACATTCGCAAATCTGGTTTGAAATGGGCTCTTGACAAAGGTGGTTCCTCCCTGTCCTTTCACTGCTCTGGCTTGGGTCAGTGCAAGAGGGCCACCAGCAGTTTCTGGAAGTCCCCAGATGTGTCTGAGCGAACCATGTCAGACAGAGACTTCTGATACTTCTCTTGGAACTTCGCCTTTATCCCCTGAAGGTCGACCTGTAGGAGAAATGACAACAGCAGTGAGGACAAGAACATCTACAGAGTGTTCGCCGTGGATGCAGGTGGGGATACTGGTCTGAATACATTACTCTCATTTGCTCATGTATGCCTCAACACAACCCTTTGAGGTAGGGGCTATCATTATTATTACTATTATTTTATGGATAGGAAAAGGAAAGCAGAGTCCAGTTCTCTCGAAAGGTTACAGAGGGGAATATGTACATATATATATATATCCCAGTATAAATTTATTTATGGACACGAAACTTGAATTTCATATGATTTTATGTGTTACAAAATATTTTTCCTTTGAGTTTTTTACAGTCATTTAAAAACAAATTGTTCTTAGGTAGCAAGCCTATATAAAAACAGGCCCTTCTGCAGGCCACAATTTGCTGACCCTTGGTATACAGTTAAGAAAACTATCAACACAGAGATTTGAAATGAAGCTTTTTTCTTTTCCTCTTGTACCCTGATCAGCAAGGCCATTAATGCCAACCAACAAAATTCAAATCAATTATCAATTTGTAGGACTTATTTTCAACCTAATTCATTGAAAGTTTGAAAAACCTGGGTGCTGGAGATGGGCAGAGGACTCAGAAAAAAAATAATAAAAAGATTTTTCCACTCCAGACATTCTTAGAACCCAGTAAGGGAGACAATACTCGCTACAGAAGAGCTGTAAGTACAGAGAGAACACAGTGAGTCTCATAAAAGAAGCAGAGAGCTCTCTTTAACCAGGAGTTGTGTTCTTTTTATAATTTTTAAAACTTGAGACTCTATCATGCGTTCCAGACAGATCCACAAACCATCACTCAGCCTTCTGGTTCTTTTTCCTTCTGGCCCAGTTGGAGGGTTGAACTAAGAAAGAAGATGAGAGCAGAAGGCGGAGGAATGAAGGATTGTGCAAAGCGGAGGCTGAGCAGGAGCGAGACGCCAGCAGGATGCTGCGTGTGCCCCTCCCTTGACTTGTCTACTGCTTGGCTGGGGGAGGGGGCAGGATGGTGTGGGTCAGTGAGGGGGTGGGATGAGGCATACTGGGGCTCTGTTCTAGTATTATGGGGCTTTGCTATGAGAGGGGGTCGGGTATGGCCAATATCTGGCTGGGCCTGAAGCATTCTAAGGAGATGCTTAGAAACTCCCAAGATGTCGCAGGACATGTGGCCAATACTAAGATAGAACAGAGCATCCTGGAATAAACACTCCATCACTCATGTTGGAGTGAACAGGGAGCTCTGGTGGGCTCTCCAGTATGTTCTAATCCCCTGGGGTCTTTCAGAATCCCCACCCTGCTCCATATCGCACATGCTTCTTTGAGCCTCAGAATCTCTCGAGACTTTGGTGGGAGTGAAGGGGGAATGGGAGTGAGTTGCTAAAAGACAGAGAGACAGAGACAGTGGAGATCTGGAGAGACAGTGGGAGAGAGGAGTGAACTCGGGAGACTCGCAGAGAGATGGGGAAGGGAAGGAAGGGAGAGCAAGACAAACGGACTGTAAGCCAGAAGAAAACTATGAACAGTGGAGAGGGAGGAGAAATTCCTGGAATAGAAATAAAAATGAAAGAACGGTCTTGTTGCTAAGTTATATTTAAAAGTGGTGTCAGATGTTAAGTATTATTTGTCAAAGTCATGGGCCAAGATTTGGGTTGGGATCTGTCCCCCTTCAGTTAACAATTTTTTTTTTAAGGGAAGATGTCTGTGGTTTTTCAAGGGCTCAGTTACACTTCATTCTCCAAGGTTTCTCCTACTGCGGTCGAGATGCCATTTCCCCTTCATTTGTCCCTCCTTCTCTCTACAGCCCCCCTGTGCCAGAGCGTCGGCGTGAATCTTGACAGCTGCTCACAGGCGTGGGTGCTCATTTCCCTCTTTCCTACACGCATGCATTCTCAAAGGCAGGAGATATCGCTCCCAACGGGGCAAAAATGCGTTCTTAGAGGGTGAAAAGAACCTTAATCTTTTTATGTAAAAGCACACACACACACACACACACACACACACACACACACATGCATTTACATACAGAACATAACAGAATCTATAGATGTATTTACAGAGCACAATATATACATACAGAATATAACAGAATATGTATAAACAAAACATCAACAGTTATAAAGTCTCCCTGCAGTGTTCATGCTTTGGGGGAGTGGCAATCAGGAAAAAACTCGGTCCCAAAACACTCCTTAGTGGGACGATTGCTAAAAATAATAATAATAAAAAAGGTTGAGAAATACTGTCTTGTACTGATGTGTCTCTTGTGCAAAACTGTGCTTCTGTATTAAATTAAAGGCCTGGCTGGGGAGTGAGGCGGTCATTTGCTCATTGTCCCTGCTGCTGAGTGACCTCGTCCGTCCCCATGCTTTCAGTGTCTCTGTTTCGTCTTCCTTACAGGGGACCGAGCGTGGGCTGCGCTACCCCAGGTCCCCTCTGCACAGGCCTCGAGCTGTCTGGAGCCACAGATGGCAAAAATAGAAGCAACTATCATTATTGTATTTTTATAAAAAGAAACCGGTTGAAGCATGGCACAGGGTCTTCCACAAAGCCTGGGAAGGCAAGGGCTATCTCTGTTTCACTTTTTTTGTAAATAGGCCCTTAGGAAAAACTGTTGATGACGTCAGCAGTGGCCAAAAGAGAAGTGAGAGCCACAGCCTTCAGCCTGGGAGTGGAGTGTGTCTTACCTCAGCCCTGGTCACGATGATGTGAATGAGGGTCTCCTCCTCGGTGCCTGCACCTTTCATGGACTCGTACAGACGGTCAGCAAAATAGCCCTCATGGTCCCGGGCACACCTCACTGGGCGGGGCGAGAGGCAAGAGGAGGTGAGGCTCTTACATGTTGTTGAATGCCATGGAGAGCCCCCGAAGGAATGGAGCTGGCCCACAGTGTCACCTGGCTGTCCTTGGAGCCGACTCAGTTGTGAGACAGATGTTTGAAAGGAGCAGGCTTCCTACTCTAGTGGGATCTGGAAGATTCCCCTGGGTCAGGGCACCTGGGCTCTTCAACCAAGAACTAAGTCAAAACCCCTCTGCTGGTCCCTGAAGACCCTTCAGGGGAGGAGGAACGTTGTGGCCCCCCCTCAGGCTTTCCCTGCCACGGTCCTGATTCTTACCAGCAGGAGTAACCTTTCTTATCTAAATGAAATCTCTGATGCTGGCGTTGGGTTCCGAGGGGAAACACAGATTGGCTGGGGACTCTGCTATAATAAAACTTCATAATCTTGAAGACTCACTCTGCTGGACTGTGGCCTACTTTTCCTGTGCTAAACATCCTTCCTGCCCTTTGTTTTTCCTCACTGCGTTTGCTTGGTGAGCTTCATCTTCGAATCTTTTCCAAGTGCCCCACAGCCTTCGTAGCTTTCCATCTGGGATGCGGCTTCAGGAAATATTTGGTGCCGTTTACAGACTGCCTTCCTATGTTTCTGCGAGCTGCTCTTTTCTGGTGCTCCCCCTTGCCTGCCAGCTTTGATTGAATCCACAGATTAGTGAGCCATGGTGCCTCTCTACTCCTGGGGAGAAATCATTTCTCCTCTTCCCTCCTCCCGCGTGCATGGGGGCCCCTCGGAGCAAACACTTTAGGGGAAATGGATCATTTACTCTTTAGGTGTTGACATTTACCTAGAACACTTAACATTTTTGATGTTAGTGATTGATAACAAATAATACATTCAACGTAAGCGTGGGATGTACATCCTAGATATGTCCTGTGATGGGATCTCTCGTTTTCTGTGTAATTGCCTACGTGATTGATGCTTCTGAGAATTGGAAAGGAACAGGATTAGAGAAGCAGCATCTAGGTTGGGGGGGTGTCTTTCTTTTACTTTTATAGGCCATGTGGAAGCCACCAGAGTTTCAGTGGAACAGAAAAGCCCAGCCCCAGGTGTCTGACCTCTTAATCCTGAGAACAATCCAAAAACACCTGCTGGATTGGTGGTAGTTGGTGGGGAACACCGGTCAATTTGGGGAATAGCACACTTGAGACTCATTTAAGACTCTCTCCCAGGCAGGACTCATCGATGCTGAAATGCCTAATGTCAGTGCGTTCCAACCCTTCATAGGTATCTTCTCTCCTGACATTCCTTCTTCTTGATATTCTGGAAAGAGACTTTTCAGCTTTTCTACTGTATGCAAATACACCTGGCGAATAACGTCTGTTGTTAGCTGCCAAAGGAATCCCTCAAGAGTCTGGATGGGGCTAGCCAGGGAAACTGTGGGCATAAAGCTGTGGTATCTGGAAGGCAGGGTGCCCAGCCATCATGAGGAGAAGACAGTCCCTTGGGGAGCTTGTAAAACTGTGGCTTCTGGGCTCCATTCTTGGAGATTCTAATAGGGAGCCTGGGATGGGGCCCAGGAATCTGTATTGTCACACGCCTCCCCATAGGTGATTCTGGTGCAGGTGGGCCCTGGAACCCACTGGAAAAGTGCTGCCTCAAAACATGCAAGTGCTAGGAGTCATTTGGTCTCAAATTTAGCCGTAAACTGGCATCTTTGAGTCCAGTATGAGTGGGGTGGGAAGTGTCTCGAAAATATAACTGTGAACTCATGTCCTACACCTTGTGTGGTTTATACTTAAGGCCATCTCTAATCGCTTTGAAGTTTCTTACTCCCCAGAACACATCTAAGTCCTGCCATTCATGGTCCCCATCTCTGGGGATGTGGCCCTTCCTTCCTCTGTATCCTCCTCACTCTGGTTGTTTTTGTTGTTATCTTTACTGTAACCTAATCTGTTGATTTGTCTGTTTCCACCATGGACTTGAAGCTTCCTAAGAGCAAGAACTGGACCTATTTACCTCTAATCCCCTCACCAAACACCACCCCCAGCCTGGGTAGATGCTAACTAAATGTTAAAGAATTGAATGGTTTTATTACTCTTAATGATATTAATAGTGGTTTAACATCACTGATATAATCTTCTGACTGAACTCTGGTATTTTCCTGATTTTCTACACTACAAAGCTCAGAAAGGAAGAATTTGGAGCCTCTGAGTCAGGCTGTTAGTGGATCTCTCCATTTGCTTAAAAGACTCATCTTTTAAGCCCCAAGGACAGTCATCCATGTCCAGTTGGGGTCAGGACTAGTGACACTAGGGATGTTTAGCTTCTGTACATCATAGTAGAGGTCAAATTAGTAGAGGTCTTGCTAATTTAAATGCAAAATGAGGATGGATTTAAAAAATCAATTGCTGACATTGTTTTAAAAAAAATTTTAAAGCCCCCACAGAAAAACAAAACAAAAAGTTTGGCAGATAGAGCACATTTTTAAACCTCCAGGACTGTTTTTTCAATTCTTCCTCTTCCGGGGATTCGTCTTTCCATTTCTTATGCTATTTGAAACAGTGCCCTTGACTTCTTTGCATAGGAGAGTGTGGACAATGGACAATGCCTTCATTCCGGGGCTTGCAGAAAGAAAAAGAAGCCTGCCAGACACAGCTCCATGCCCATCACTCTGCTATTTCCTGCCTATGGGCAACACTTGGAGAGAAGGTGCTGGTGTTTGCTTGGCACAGTGAAGATCTGGTCTCCCTCCCTACTCCTTCTAAAGAGACCTCATTCATTCCAAATGTCGAAGGCAACCAAGTGGAAAAGAACACCCTCAAGCCATCAGGCATATGCAAAAACTTGTTCATGGATTGGAAACCTGGCTGAACCACATATTGCTCCCTGAGACTAGACAATGGTGCAGGCTGTTGACAGATGCTCTTCTCATTGACCCATGATCTTAATGAGACTGTAGTAGATGCCATGGTGCATCCCCCAGATGCCCTCTTGGGGACCAACACACTCATTCCAACTGCGACTTACTGGCTGCTCACAGCTGAGTCTTTCCCCAGGCATGTCCCTCCAAAGACCTGCCTTACCCACTGTCACAAATGCTCCTGGGGTGCCGCCAGCATCCACCGGTTGCTTGGTGTGTGGTGCAAACATCGGTCCCCTTGCCTCCCGGCTCCAGGACTCCATGGGGGACCAGCAGAGCCCCCATTGCAGCTGCATCATGCTCACGCTCTCCCTTACCCGATGCAGCTGACGTGTGTCGTTCCCAAACTGCTTCCTAAAATCTTCCCACATGCAAACCTCTGACTCCAAGCCTGATTCCAGGAGCCCACCCTAAGTCAGGGACTCTCCTAGGTTTACTTACCGAGAGTTAAGTAGGCCTTCTGCACGTCTCCTGATGTTTCTGCTTCAATGGCCTCTTCGATGTCTTTGTTGATGAGCTGGAAGGACAACCAAAGTCCAGCCATTATCACAGGGCTGCCTTTTGGCTTTGACACTCTTGGTGTCACTTCTCTATGAAAAGCACTAAACTTTCCAGATTTGGCCGTGTGGCTTTAAGGATCCTATTCTGCCCCGTGCCTTACATTTGAGTGGGGGCTCTCATGGCTGATGACTTTTGACCCCTAAGGGGTCAGATTTGACCCCTAATGGATTTGATCCCTCCCTTGGCCTCAGGACCACTCCTTTGGCCTCAGTTTCCTCATCTGTAAAATTGGGAGTGGAAGAACAATAAATATATACTGTGGCAATAATTCTTTACATCTCTATAATAGTTTAGTTTCCAGGATGTTCTTAAAATTCTTCTCATTTCCAATTCTCCAGGAGACTGTGGTTATTAATCATCTTACCCATACTTTTCCAATGGCCTATGTCCTGAGACTGGGGACTCAGCCACCCACAGTTTGGGTGACATAAGCAGTAGGGGCTGTGAAGTTCACAGTAAGGACTTGGTCCAATGTTTTTGATAGAGTGGGGCTGTGTGGGCTGGAAGCCAGAGGGCTGAGCATGTCAAAATGTCACTTTCCTTCTCTGGGGTGATTCTAGATGATCCTCTATTCACCACCAGCTCACATATCACTCTGCACAGCATTACACACTATGTTTCTTTCCAAATATTTACAGAAGCTGAAGTCCAGAGTAGATCGTGATGATGCTTAATGCAAGTGCCACCTAGACCAAACTCAGGGCAGGCAAATAAAGAGAAAGGAGAGCTCTTTGTCAGGTTTGGGGAAGTGCAGTTAAGCATTAAGAATACTGAACCTTCTTTCTTAGAAGTTATTCTTTGAGGCTATGACACAGTGGGGGTTCCATAAATAGTTGGGGCTTTTGAGGACACACCATTTGGAGTGTATGTAGTTTATTCTGAAAACACTAGTAAACAAAATATCCTTCATGATAAAAGCAGAATTGATGTAGGAGGGGGAGTTGAGATGTAATGAGGTTGCTTGATCTCCTTGTTACGGTTTGACACCTAGTGGTCTGGTGTGGGTGAGGGACATAGAGGATGGGGATTGGCTGGGGGCTTTCAGTCCAGTCCCTTCCTTAGCTGCTCTTAGCCTCTCTTGGGTTTGATGTGAGAGATGGTGTTTCGAAAGGGACTGGTACCACTTTCCCATGAACAAGGTTCTTGTTCTGTAGGCTGAGATTGCATTTCAAGAGGACATCTTGTTCACACGGGTCTGTGTTTACTAAAAAAATAATCCTCACATTAAACCGCTTTCTGTTTCTATTGTTAATGCTGAAACAGTATTGCCAGGTTTCTGCTTTCTCAGAGTCTTTTCGCCACACAACTCCAGGGGGCACTGTTCACATTGCCCCCTCTTCTCTATCAACCTCCTGCCCACATTCGCCTCCAGTAGCTACCAAGGCACCTTCAGGGGCTCCAGGGAACACAAATGGAAAACAGTCGACTGGCCCAAGCTATTGTGAATCGCCTTTGCAAATGGCAGCCTTTTCACTTCAGTTCCCAGAACACCTAACTCTTAGGGGGCTCTTTAGGCAGATCAGGTTTTCTGATCTTAGTACAAAAAATATCACTGGGGTGGATTCCAGACAAGCCTCAAAGGCCTCTAGTTACCAGGTAGCATTGGCTGTAGGGAGATGACTAGAAGAATAGGGGAGACATTTCTTTTTTTAAAAAACCTATTCGCCCATAGTGAGAGCATTCCCACAGCAGAACCCTATGTCCTCTGGCTTTGGCCGCAGCAGGTACAGGGCTAGAGGCTCCAGGACAACCTCAGGGACACGTGAACACACAAAGGACAGGAGAGAAGTGGTGACTGGTGCGGTGGGGACGCACTGTGGGTATGTGTACCTACGATGTATAGTGAGCCCTGTGTAGGCAACTTCCTTCAGCTTTATAGTGGTACGAGTCTTTCCTGTTTGGTCCCCTTTGGGACTGTGATATTCCTGCCTGGTGTAGCAGAGCTGGGATTCTGTCTTGCCTTGTCCAGCAGCTGTAGGTAACAATGGCTGCTCAGCCGACATTACCATTACAGGATTGCTGTGAAATTGAAATGAGATATAGGGCCAGAGGAGCACAGGGTCCTCACCTCTGTTTCTTGGTGAGGATTTTTGGGAGCGTCAGTAGTTAAGATTCAGGCTTGGAGGGCAAACCCCTAAAGTTTTCATGCCAAAAATAAAAATTCAACTCTATGCTAGGGGAACCTACACAGCGTAGTAGATTCCCATGATCTCGTGCTAGCAGTTTGTTGCTTTTAGCCGGAGACCCAGGTGAAAACTTATGAACCAGGTTCTTGATATCAGGGTGCACTCACAAAAATCGGTGATAAAAATCAAAACAAATGATGTTCTGGGAAAATTTTGAGAATAGAGGAATAGGTAGTATTTTAGAGCTAGTTTCATGTAAAGAATCATTAAATCAATAAATTATCTTATTATCCTTTTGGGCTTTATTGGTTCACATAAGGAGACAACTAACAGTTGCTGGTATTTATTGAACACCTTCTGCATGCCAGGTACTAAGCACTTTATTTCTATTAATTCATTAATCTTTACTAACCCTTTGAAGTAAGTACCATTATTATCTCTGTTTATAGTTGGGGAAACTGAGGTGCAGAATCCTTAATGACTTGCCCAGGGTCATACAGCTAGTAGTCTAGAGCAGACCTTTGCAATTTTAACATTAATTCAGGCACCAGAATCACCTGAAAGACTTGTTGAAACATACACTATAGGACTCAGTCTGATTCAGTCGGCCAGGGAGGGGGCTGAGATTTCCCTCTCTCTCTCTCTCTTAAGTTTATTTATTTTGAGAGAGAGAGAGGGCAGGGGAGGTGCAGAGAGAGAGGGAGAAAGAGAGAATCCCAAACAGGCTCTGCACTGTCAGCATGGAGCCTGACGCAGGGCTCGAACCCACAAACCATGAGATCATGACCTGAGCTGAAAACAGAATTGGACACTCAAGTGACTGAGCCACCCTCTCAGTGCCCCTCTCTCTTTCTCTCTTTAAATAAGAGAATTCTCATTTTTAACATGTTTGCAAGTGATACTGATGCTGCTATATGGGGATTAATTTTGCGAACAATTGGCCTGGAGAATATCCTTGCAGGTGGTTAGTAGTTCATGTACACACACACACACACACACACACACACTAATGTGTGTGTGTTTCCACAGTGATCACCCAAAGCAGCCATCCCCAGAAACTCTATCTGTGGCCTCAGCCACGTGGGAAGAGGGTGTAGGTCAGAGAGAAGTCTTCCAGCTCAGAGTCAACACCGTTCCAGGAGCAGAGGCCAGAGGAGTGCAGGGTCAGCTGGCTTTGATCATGACTCTGGGCACGATTTGAAAGCAAAAGTCCCTCTAGGCTTATATACAGTAATGATAAAATTCCTGAGCTTTATTGTCTTTTCATCTGCTGGCAACACATAGGAAATGCTATTTCGAGTGAGGAGTGGCCAGCTCCAGCCGAGGTAGAAGCTCGGGCTGGGGAATCTTGCTGTTCTCATCCATTCTCTGCTACTGGCTTACTGTGTGGTCCTGATAAGTTACAGATGGCGCCTTACTCATAACAGACTTGCCTTGTCCAGCAGCTGTAGGTAACAATGGCTGCTCAGCCGACATTACCATTACAGGATTGCTGTGAAATTGAAATGAGATATAGGGCACAGAAGTGCTTTGAATGGTCAAAAGCACTCTACAAATATAAAATAGGAGACCAAAACATCTGATACTCCTCAAAAGGCTTCTTGCAATGAAAGACTGATTTTCGGGGGAAAAACTCACCACTAAATGCCTTGAAGCAACTAACTCATCTTGTTGGCTTAACATTATCATCAGATAAAAAATAATTGTGTAACAGTAATTTATACACATCATTTCAGGAGTATATCTCTGAGGTATATCCCATCTGTCTTGGGAGTGGTAGGCACTCTGTTAACCCAACTGTTAATTGGAATAATAATAAGAGAGAACATTTGTGTGCTTACCACATGCCAGGTACTATTCTGAGACTTTTACATTTATTACTTAACTCTTTTTTTAAAAAATTTTTATTATTTTTTAAAAAATATTTTTATTTATTTCTAGGAGAGAGAGAGAGAGCGTGAGCAGGGGAGGGCCAGAGAGAGAGGGGGAGATACAGAATCTGAAACAGGCTCTAGACTCTGAGCTGGCAGTCAGCACAAAGCCCAATGCGGGGCTCGAACCCATGAACCGCGAGATCATGACCTAAGCAAAAGTCGGATGCTTAACCGACTAAGCCACCCAGGCGCCCCCCAAAATTTTTATTTTTGAGAGAGAGACAGAGAGAGGCAGAGCATGAGCAGGGGAGGGGCAGAGAGAGAGACACACACACAGAATCTGAAGCTGTCAGCACAGAGCCCGACGCAGGGCTCGAACTCACAAATACGAGATCATGACCTGAGCCGAAGATGGACACCTAACTGACTGAGCCACCCGGGTGCCCCTATATTATTTATCTCTTGAAAGAAGTCCAAGAGGGTGTGATGATGAAGATTATCATCCCATTTTACAAATGAGGACAGAGGTTAGGTGACCCGCCAGTGATAGGACATGGATTTGAGCCTGGATATTAACTCTAAGGCTTTGCTCTTCAACTTGACACTCCTCTATGTTCCTAGCCTCTGCTGTTAAGCAGTGTTTCCCAACCTCGGCACTACATTTGGGGCCGGATAAGTCTTTGTTGCGGGTCCGTCCTGTGTATTGTAGGCTGATAAGCAGCCTTGACTTACTAGATGCTCTTAGCATTGCCTCCTCAACACCCAAGGTGACAACCCCAAATGTTTCCAGACATTACCAAATATTCCTTGAGGTGGGGGAGGAGCAAAATCACCTCTGATTAAGAACCTCTGTTGTAAAAGACTCCCATGGTTCCTTACCCCTGATCTGGACTTCTTTTGGAAATAAGCAGTTTTAGTGTGAACTCCGTCGCCCTGGTGCTTGCTTACTTACAAGCTGATAGGCTTGAAAGGTGGCGCGTAATTGCTTGTAGTTCCTCTTGGCCAAGACTTCATCGAAGGCAAGCTCATCAGTGCCCCAGCGGCCCTCCCCTGCCTGCGGGACAAAGGCAAACATTTTGAAAAAGCCTTTTGCAAAACACACTGAATATACTGTTCTATGACCAGGTCTCACTTGCAGACAATTATAAAATAGGCACTGAATGGAAGTCAAAAGTCAAATTGATCAACTAAGCACTATACGTGCAGGTTTACTCACACATTTATTTATAATATTTATACCCTCCCTTGTTCCAAAATGGATCTGAAGCAGTAAACTCTGAAATGCAAGAATAGGAACAATTCTTTTTTTTTTTTTTTAATGTTTGTTTTTCTAAGAGAAAGAGAGAGAGACAGAGTGCAAGTGCAAGCCAGGGAGGGGCAAAGAGAGGGAGACAGAACCCGGAGCAGGCTCCAGGCTCCAAGCTTTCAGCACAGAGCCTAATGCAGGGCTCGAACCCACAAACCATGAGATCATGATCTGAGCTGAAGTCGGACGACACTTAACGGACTGAGCCACCCAGGTGCCCCCAAAATAGGAACAATTCTTACAGGTTCACAAAGACTGTATATATTGAAAATATTTTAAAGGTCATATTTATTTCTCAAGCAGCTCCCATTTGCATGAAATAGAGAAACGTTTGTTGAAAACAGTGCTAAGAAACTTTAAAAAGGAAAAGGAATTTGCAGACTGGCACATCTGCACACTTACATCATACAGATCCTTGGCATCCCGACCCGCTAGATCTTTGTCCACCTCATCTCCTTCATCACGATTGGCCTAGAAAAATTGACACGTTGTTATTAACTTGAGTTCCTGCTTGACCACAGTAAACAGAAAGAGAAAGTCCTGGAAAGCCGGGGGTGATTTCAGAAGGGTGGTCTGGAGGAGACGGAGCCTGGCAAAGTGGCAGTGCTGCTCTCTGCTGCCATCTTTAGGGCACAACTGATAAACGGAGTAGCTTCTGAAACAGCACTTGAGTCTTTCTTGTAGAAACCTGGGTCACTCACAAACCCACTGACCTCTAAGCAGGCTGAAAGCAACCTCATGATGTTCCCTAGAGTGACTCCATTGAAAAGCTAATAGTTTCCCTTTCAAAATATCACATTTCACCTCCCCGGGGGTTCCCAGTGCTCAAGAGCCCTGAGACTTGGTCATGGAGGGTTCTGGATTCTAACCTAAGCCCTTTATGGCAGGCGGAATCCTGAGCGGTCCAGCCCTTGTATGACTCCCTTCCCTTGAGTGCGGCTAAGAGCTGGGAATATAAGCTGTCACTCCCATGAGGTTATGTTATGTTAATATACAAAGGAGATTTTACAGATAAAATTAAGATCTGTAATTAGTTGAGTTGATCAAAAGAGATCTTCCCCTTGGTGGGTCTCATATTACCTGTAGCAGGGACACCAGAATTTTCTTTAGGCTTCCACTTGTATCGGCTTTGATATCTGATTCAAGGCTCCTGTCAAATACTTTCGAAGAAGAAAAAGGGAGGAGAGAAGGCAGATGATTTCATTTCCCAGGGGTATTTTGAAAGGAACATTCTTTATCCAAAGTCAGAACAAAAGATCACTTACACCTTTGGTAGGCTTCTTTAATGGCCGAGATCTCCTAAGAAGGGTAATAAAACAAAAATCAATACTCCAAGGTGGGGTCGATCAGTAGGAGACACAGAGACACACAGGGAAGTGGCCGGAACATGTCTTCAGACACAGGATGCCTCCACGGCTTCCTCCAAAGAGAGCCAGCCTATGGCTCAGAGCCTAGGCCTGGGCCGGGTCCCTGGAGGTGTGAAGAAGGCCCTCCGTGCAAACATCTCAAACCACACACCAAACACATACATACATTCTCCTTCGTTAAAAGCAAAACTACTACAGCTAAGCTAATATCTTACTTTGCCACCTCCTCACCCCATCTCATGGCCCCATCTCCACTCAGGTGGCCAGTATCACCGGTTCACTGAGTATCTTCCCAAGCATTTGTCCTTGCATTTGTATACAGATAGGTGTGCTACTGAAAATATAGAGAATCGTATGTGTTGTTCTTGAACTTATTTTTTCACTCAATAGTGTGTCTTGGGAATCCAGCTATGCTTATCCGTAGCTCCCTAGTGGTGGATACAAAACGTCCCAGCCTACAGCAAGCCACAGTGTATTTAGCCAGTCTCGGATGGATGCACATTTAGGTTGCTTCCAACTTTTTCTCCACTTGACACAAGGCTTCATTCAGTAAACAACGTGCCGTGTGCAGGGCTGCCAGCCTCTCTCTGGGGTGTGTACTGGGAAGGAGTGCTTTGTGTTTCAATGTCTCAGACTGAGTGGCCCCCTCAGGAGCTGCCTCAGTTTACATGTAAGCCAGCAGTGTCTACAAGCAGGCATTTCCCCAGATCTTCACTGGCAAACTGTTCAAGAGAGTCAGCAGCAGGCCGGGGGGAAGGCGGTGGGGACCGTGGGCGGGGAGGAGCCCGGAGGGCCAGAGGACGTGGGAGCTGGTGGGGGCTGACCACTTGTGTCCATGTAGCTCTTTCTGTTCTTCTCCTTCCAACCCACTGCCAGGATGTGCCTGAACCCAAGGCCTGCTCTCTCCCTACTTTTCTTCTTTTTATTGTCAGACCGATTTGATTGCGGGGGAGAAAAAGAGCTTATTTGTCGTTTGAGAGCAGGGCTTGAAAGAAACGAGGCTGAGGAGGAACCGCATGTGGTCAAATAAGATTAGGAAAATAATAATCTGAACCTTCTCACCAAGGCAGGCTGCCCATTACCCTGATATTGGATACTTCCTGGCTGGGACTGTGGAGGTTTTAGAAGATGGGGAACCTTGCGTAGGGAACGCTGTATAACTGCAGGACCAAACTAATACCAGCCTCCTTCACTGACTCTTCCTGAACAAAAACTCCTTGAAATGGAGGGTTTTTATTATCTTGTGGGAAGAAAAGTCCGGGGATGCTCAGGAAAGGGGTTTAGGGGCTTGAGCTGTAGCTTGGAGCATGGTGGTGCTTGGAGAAATGGACCCCACAGGCTGAGCAGAAGGAACCAACCCAAGGTCATCTACACTCCAGGCTTTTTAAAGTATTGTTTTAGCACCAGAACTCTGTTGAAGTTTTTCCTTGCTGTCGGCTCCAAACACTGCTTCTGTCTCCTACCTGGAGGCCTCAAGAATGTTGGGACTTTCTGGCACTTTCCTTGCTGTACTTCCCCATTCTACATGATGAGTGGTTGCAGCAGAGGGTGAGGGTCTCCAAATAATGATTTGTAGACCCTCTACTCTTGATGAATTCTTTGGTCCTCATACCTTCTGGAACCAAAGATGAATGGGCTTCGACTAAGGCCTTAACAAAGGCTCTTTTCAGCTCCTGAAATGGCCCAAGGATTAGGGGGAGAAGTCTGCTAATAGAAGCAGATGGAAACCTTCAGGAAGGTGCTGGCAGCCACGAGGGGTGTGCACAGGAATCCCCTCTGCAGCACCTGTCTCCCCGCCTCTTTACGGTCCTTTTTGTACTCTATGCTAGAAGACGGCCATGGACAAGGCAGCTGCATAAACATGCTTAGACCATTTATTGCATTATTTTTGCCCGAAAACCTGCAAAGTCAGGCTGGGTGGAGGAAAGCAAAATCTTGCCTCCTGCATATAACACTATGCATTCCTTTTAGAAAAACGAAAGCTACGTTGACACAGCTGTTCTGGAAGGATCTATCCTGTCAAGCCAGAGGCAGCAACACCAAGACTGACAGCTAGAAGATTGGAAGAGGGATCTCCTGCAACGTTTCTGTCCAGACACTCACTTACCCCACGAGGAGGTGTAGTTTTCCTTCTGGCTGCTGGAACCCTCTCTAATGGGCATCTGGATGGTCCTCTAGGGGCTGGGGCTGAGGGCTTGGCTGGAACTCACCTTATTGGTTCTTGTGCACAGGACCTCGATGAGCACTGCCTCATCTGTGCCCAGACCCTTCATGGCCTTTTGCAGCTGTCGGGCATCATACTCGCTGGGGCGGTCCAGGAGGGCCAAAGCTGTCTTCTCGAAGTTTCCACTCAGTTCACTCTTGAACACCTCCTCCAGGTCCTATAGGAAGATAGCGAGAGCCCTGACTGGGGAATGGCCCAAAGCAGAGGACAGGCTCCCCCCTACACGGCCTCAGGGTCAACAGGAAGACTGCCAAGGACACATGAGAAGGGGGAGTGAGCTAGACAGAGCTCTAGTGACATGAGTGACCTGCTCTGGAGGACAGTCATCACTGTGACTTCCCCTGGGACTGGCAGAGAGGCAGAGAAGATCCCTTGCTCAAGGCTGGAGACCCCAAAGATGAATCACAATAACAAACAGCATTCGCTGGGTAGTTTACGGCTCAGAGAGCCTTCTCACTGATCTCCAGAATGGCCCTGGCAGGAGAAGTATTGGCANGGCTCCCCCAAACACTTGCTAGACTAGAAAGGACTGACACATGGGTTTGTTATCTCTGGGGGATCAGATCATTTTTCATCCAAATTTAAATGGTTTCGTTTGGTTCTGTTCTGTTTCGTTTCATTTTTAGAGAGAGTGTGCGGAGGAGAGAGGCAGAAGGAGAGAGAATCTCAAGCAGGCTCTACGCTCAGCACAAAGCCCAACGGAGGGCTCAATCCGGCACCCTGAGATCATGACCTGAGTCGGATGCTCAGCTGACTGAGCCAGCCAGGCGTCCCTGAAGTGATTTTGAGAATGAAAGCGTGGTGGTGGGGGCACCTGGGTAGCTCAGTTGGTTAAGCGGCTGACTTTGGCTCAGGCCATGATCTCACAGTTTGTGGGTTCAAGCTCTATATCAGACTCTGTGTTGACAGCTCAGAGCCTGGAGCTTGCTTCGGATTCTGTGTCTCCTCTCTCTGCCCCTCCCCCACTCCTGCTTTGTCTCTCTCTCTCTCTCTTAAGATTAAATAAATATTTTATAAAAAGAGAGTAGTTGCAGTGGCACAACACGAATAAATGGAGACCACCCTGGGCAAACCAGATGTATAGTCACTTTGTTTAACTTGTTAAATCTGCACAGGGACACACGTTGGAGAGCACTCAGGTGGGAGAAGAAAGGAAATACATGAAGGAAGAAATAAAGTATATGAAATGCCCAATGGCGCCTGTTTTTAGCAAATGTCCATGTTCATGGATGTTTTTTGGGAGGTGCTATCTTATAGGTAAACTGCTTGTTCCTACCTGTGTCTCTCTGATATGATTGGTTAGTGACAAAAGGGACAAAAATTGGTGTTCAGTCTAACTAGAGATGCCAATATCCCAACTTCAGGGAAGGACCTTGAAGAAGGAACCTCATGTCCACTCATGTCCCATGTGGGTCAGACTAGAGACTCATGGAGCAGCTAGCATCTTGGAACCCAAATTAAAGCATGGAGTGGGTCTGGCCACTCAACAGCAAGGCATGATGGCTAATGACCTGGTCACAGCAGCCGTGTGACCTTGGAAGTGTACCTTCACCAATTGTCAGTTTCTTCTGAAAAATGGGGGTCTAGTGAGACTCACCTCTTTTTTAAATATTTATTTATTTTTTGAGACAGAGGGCAAGAAAACACAAGCAGGGGAGGGGGCAGAGAGAGAAGGAGACCGAATCTGGAGCAGGCTCCAGGCTCTAAGCTGTCAGCAGCTGGGCTTGAACTCATAAACCGTGAGATCATGACCTGAGGTGAAGTCGGACACTTAATGGACTGAACCACCCAGGCTCCCCAGTAAGACTCACCTCTTAGGGCTGTTGGGAAAATTAACTGAGACAATCCATGTAAAGCCCAAGCACAGTGCCTGGAACACTTTAAATGTTCAGGAAGTGGGTATTACCATCATTCCACCCTGAAGGGACCTTTCTAAGAGAAGGCTAATCAATTGTTTCTTTTATGAACCTCTGATCCTGGGAAAAAAGCCCAGAAGATTTTGCCTAATGAGTGGGGTCTACAGTCTTATGTNGAGAAGAAAGGAAATACATGAAGGAAGAAATAAAGTATATGAAATGCCCAATGGCGCCTGTTTTTAGCAAATGTCCATGTTCATGGATGTTTTTTGGGAGGTGCTATCTTATAGGTAAACTGCTTGTTCCTACCTGTGTCTCTCTGATATGATTGGTTAGTGACAAAAGGGACAAAAATTGGTGTTCAGTCTAACTAGAGATGCCAATATCCCAACTTCAGGGAAGGACCTTGAAGAAGGAACCTCATGTCCACTCATGTCCCATGTGGGTCAGACTAGAGACTCATGGAGCAGCTAGCATCTTGGAACCCAAATTAAAGCATGGAGTGGGTCTGGCCACTCAACAGCAAGGCATGATGGCTAATGACCTGGTCACAGCAGCCGTGTGACCTTGGAAGTGTACCTTCACCAATTGTCAGTTTCTTCTGAAAAATGGGGGTCTAGTGAGACTCACCTCTTTTTTAAATATTTATTTATTTTTTGAGACAGAGGGCAAGAAAACACAAGCAGGGGAGGGGGCAGAGAGAGAAGGAGACCGAATCTGGAGCAGGCTCCAGGCTCTAAGCTGTCAGCAGCTGGGCTTGAACTCATAAACCGTGAGATCATGACCTGAGGTGAAGTCGGACACTTAATGGACTGAACCACCCAGGCTCCCCAGTAAGACTCACCTCTTAGGGCTGTTGGGAAAATTAACTGAGACAATCCATGTAAAGCCCAAGCACAGTGCCTGGAACACTTTAAATGTTCAGGAAGTGGGTATTACCATCATTCCACCCTGAAGGGACCTTTCTAAGAGAAGGCTAATCAATTGTTTCTTTTATGAACCTCTGATCCTGGGAAAAAAGCCCAGAAGATTTTGCCTAATGAGTGCCTACAGTCTTATGCAGGGGCCTCTGTCTTCAGGCAGCTGCTCCATCTAAAGCTGCATCCTGTAAAGTCAGGCTTTTGGTCAGTACTCTATGGTGTGGATCCATCCAAAGACTGGAAATGTCTTTTTTCAGGTCAGACGGGCATTATGTCGAACTGTAAAGAAGAGAAACCCCAGCTGCCTACACTTACAAGCCACAGACATGAAAACAGATCCTTGTGTGTTTACATTCTGTTTGGACACAAAAGCCGGCTCAGGATATCTCAGCTCTAATCCTGGTTTTCCTGCTCACTAGGAGTGTCACCTTGGGATGCATGTTCTCTTTGGAGTTCAGTTGGCATGGGGACTTTGATTTGTCTGTTTCCAACATCTTTGAGCTTCAGATGCTGTGATTCCAGACCACCTCCTTGGCAGTCTCAACTGTCTGAAACAGCCACAAACTAGAAAGTAAGCAAATGACTGGCAGGTGTTGGTCTTGCAAAGCTTGGTGCTAGAGCATGCGTACTTTTTCTTTAGCAGAGCACCATAAGTCCTCACCTCAAACTCATTTACTCTGCTTTACACTCAAGTTTAAGAAGTCTGTATCTGACTTTCCATGTCGTGGGGGTAGACAGCACTTGAGAGGCTGCTACAGTTAGGTATGCCGACAAGGATAAAAGTTCAACGTCATTCAATTCAATTCCATGCAGCTGAGCCGAAGATTCACTGACTTTCATCAATGTCATCCAGAAATGACATTGACAAGCCTGACTGTGAAGAGAGAAGCAGAAAAACGATAAAAGTGCCGCCATCTGGGCCATTTAGTGTAGAAATAAATAGCCCCTCTCATGACAATGCTTTCTTCAGGAGCGGAAACTGGCCCTGGAGTCAGAACACTGGGATTGGAGTGTTGGTTCTTTTTCTTACTAAGTGTGTGATTTTGCTTGAGTCATGGAAACAGAGGAGCTCCAGGTTTCTTCTCTGTAAAATGGAACAGTTGTACCTAGGATGGCTTCCCTTTACTGAGAGGCTACTGGCTTAGCCTGCCTGATTCTCTTAGCAACCTGAGAAGGGAGGTAGATTACATTTCATTCTGTATGTGAGGACACCAAGGACTGAAGAGATTATTGCCTGCCCAATGTCAAATAAGTAAGAAAACCCATCTCTATATCTATTTATATACGGAGGGATTGAAACTCTAAAGGTTTTATAAATATAGATTCAGAATACAGCATGATATTTAATATTTTATTAATTACCATTTTGCATGCTAATAATCTTAATGACAGTTTAAAAAAGGTTAAATTGTAGGGGCATCTGGGTAACTCGGTTGCTTAAGTGTCCGGCTCTTAATTTCAGCTCAGGTCATGACCTCACGGTTCATGAGTTCGAGCTCCATATCAGTCTCTGCACTGACAGTGTGAAGCCTGCTTGGGATCTCTCTCTCCCTTTCTTTCTGCCCCTCCCCTGCTCTCTCTCTCTCTCTCTCTCTGTGTCAGAAAAAATAAAAATAAAAAAAGGAAAGGTTAAATTGTGTTCATTTTATATTAATAAAGAAAATAGAAAGCCTAATGTATACTTAAAAAAATCTGTACATAACAACATCAACAACAACAAAATGAATGAAAGAAAAGTCACACAAAGAAAGAAAAAAGTGGTCCTGGTTAATGAAATGAAGGTTTTTTATCCAGTGTTCTATAACAATCACTTATGAAGAACATATCTTCATTCTTGAAGATGGATGGATAAACCAAGAATTCTTGTATAAAGACTCACCAGTGAAAACTGATTTTCAAGTCATTGACCTATCTGTAAGTTGATATGTAGAATTAGTCCAGATGAGTGGGAAAATGACAGAAGGATTGCTAGCAAAAGGGTGTCAGTTTTCAAAGGAAGTTCAAGAATATTGATTTTATAGGCTATTAAGTTAACAAGGTATTTTTGGTTTTTCTGAAGTCAATTAAAATTATAAAGAGTAGTTTCATTTTGTTCGCTCTTGAGCTAACTCAGTAAAGCTTTAAAGACATTCCCCGCTGCCTTGGGAAGGTAGAGAAAGCAGAGACCTCCAAGGCCAAGGATGTGTGCCCGTTCACAGGGACCCTTGGAATCACCTTGCCATATGTTGCCTTGTACTTTTGCTTTATTTGTTGCCTCTCATCCGATGTCCTGTTTGATAAGATTTCAATGATGGATGCTTCATCGGTTCCTAAAGTGCAAGAGAAAGAGACAAGGCCAAGAGTGAATAAGAAAGAAGATGGAGGTTGATTTTGGTCAATTCCAAGGAAGCTGGGGCATTGGTTAGAAGCGTGAGTGGAGCCTAGATGTATCCCTTAGCTTTAATGTCTCATGGAGAAGTGTGTTCTTTTCACTCACTTGACAAATATCCGTGGAGGCCTCACACTGCATGAAGCATTGTAGCAGAAAGAGGAACGAGTGTGGCCTTAATTTCACTCCTAGGTATATACTCAAGAGAAATGAAAACAAATGGCTACATACAACTTGCACACAAATGTTCATTGCTGCATTACTCACAATAGCTGAAAGGTAGAAATAACCTGAATGTCCATCAGTGAACAAATGGATAAACAAATGGGGTATATCCATACAGCAGAATATTGTTAGGCCAGAAAAAAATGAATGAGGTCCTGATACATGCTACAATTTGAATGAACCTTGAAACTTTATGCTGAGTGAAAGAAGTCAGTCACAGAAGAACACATATCATATTATTCCATTCATATGAAAGTCCAGAATCGGGATATCTATACAGATAGAAAGGAGATTAGTGTCTGGGATGGGCTGGGTAGGGAGGTGAAAGCTAAAGAGAAGGAAGTTTGTTTTTGAGGTGATGAAAATGTTCAAAGTTGACTGCAATGATGGTATCACATACCTGTGATCATATTAAAAACCATTGAATTGTACATTTTAAATGGGTAAAAGGTATGGGATATGAATTTATACCTAAATAAAACTGAAAAAGCTAAAAAAAACTATGGTCTGTTCTTTGACCTCTGGGTACTTAAAACTGAGTAGAAGAGATTAAAATATAGCCCCACATTACTATAATATCAAGTCCACCCATAAAGTTGTCAATCTCAAGAGAGAAGTCCTAATTGGGACCAGGATGGGTAGTTGCCTCTTTAAGCTCCTGACTATTAAAATTTTTTAAATGTCTATTTATTTTTGAGAGAGAGAGAGCATGAACAGGGGTAGGGGAAAAAGAGAGAGAGAAAAGCCAAAGCAGACTCCACACTGTTAGTGCAAAGCCCTATGTGGGACTGGAACCCATGAACCACAAGATCATGACCTGAGCCAAAGTCAGACACCGACTGAGCCACCCAGGTGCTCCCTGACTACTACATTTTTAGATTACACTCTTTCTAAGTTTTTCCCCCCTGATGTTCCAAAAGTAATACATATTCATTGTAAGCAATTTGATCAGTACCAAAAACTATAATGAATAAGAAATAAGGGGAGAATATCCTTTTAAGAACATGAAGACAGGATTGGAAACATGATCCAGGATTGCAGGTGTGGGAATGAGAAAGTCTATGTAACCAGCAAACCCTGAATTAGATTCTTCAGCCTGGATTCAAGTAATGCCTCTACCCTTACTGACTGTATGGCATTGACTGTATATACCATTGACTGTATATACCACTGACTCTTGAATCATACAAGGTTTGGGGTACCAGTTCTTGCAGTAAAAAACTCATGTATAACTTTTGAGTCCCCCAAAACTTGAGTATTCAAGTAATACTCTATTAACCAGAAGCCTTACTGATAACATAAAGTCAATTAACACATTTTTGAATGTTTTGTGTATCATATATTGTATTCTTACAATAATTTAGGGAAAAGCAAATGTTACTGAGAAAATCATGAGGAAGAGAAAATACATTTACAGTACTGTACTGTAAAATTCTGCATATAAGTGGACCCATTCAGTTCAAATCTGTGTTGTTCAAGAGTCAACTATAAGTAGATATCACTTATTCATTACTCCCGTGATTTTGCTGATGTTTTGTAAAGGACAGAGGCTGGACGAGCTGATTAAAAGAAATATGTTATGTCAGTAGTACTCAGGTTGACAAAAATCATGGAAGGTGGTAGCTGGATGTTTGGGATCTGGAAGCCTGCTACAGAATGTAGACCTTTGGCAACAAAGGCACAGGGAGAGTGTGCCATGTGAGGACAGAGGACTGGAGAGACGCATCTATAAACCAAGGAACGCCCGAGGCCACCAGAAGCAGAGTAGAAGACCTGGTACAGGACCTTCCTAGTGCCTTCAGGGGGAGTGTAGCCTCCTGACTCCTTGACTTCAGACTCTGGCTTTCAGAGCTGGGAGACAATACATTTCTGCTGTTTTTAGCCACCTGGTTTGTGGTACTTCGTTATGGCAACTCTAGAAACAAATGCACCCACTACCCTCAGCAGTGCCTCAAGACTTCAGGAAAGGAACCCCAAACCCTTATCACAGCCAGAGTCTGGAGAATCCTGCATTGGCTTTTTCCCAGCCTTACTCCTAATGGCCGCTCCCTGTGACTAACTAGCACGGGCTTGGTCACTTTTGATTGGAACTGACTTAGTTGAACTTGCATGATCGCCCACCCAGCTCAGGATCCCCAAGGAACAAGAAATGGTAGATACATTTGATGCGTTCTGATGGAAGAGTTGGGAGGAAAAAAAAAATCTGGGTCATGGGTGTGGGGAAGCTGTGGAAGGGAGACTTGACTACAGAGAAGGGGACGGGAACAAAGAGACTCTCCTTCTTTTTTTGCTGGTGAAGGCTTGAGTTGTTCTACCCCTGCCTCGACTCTGACATCAGTCCTCACCGCAGTATTTGGGACGATGGGGATGAGAGAGCTGTGTGCTGGTCCTGGCACAGCCATGAGCTTTGTGTCCTCAGACTATTCACTTAGTCTCAGGGATTAGTTCCACCTTTACAATTCTGGGAAGACCTAGGTGTTTGATTCCAAAAGGAGAAACAGAAGATTCTAGGATGAGCTCACCTACAACAACAGCAGTGATTAATTGCCTGCCTGGTTCTGGTTCATTTCCAGCACTGTTATTTATATTGTTCCTCTAAATTTTTTCCTGCAGTTTCAGCTTTGTGGGGAGTATACAATTACTTCCTCTGTGACATATTATTTTTTTTAACTTTTGAATGCCAGAAATCTCACCTCAGAAGGGATATCTTTTTCTGGTAAGAATCTCTTGAATCGGTCCCTTTCTTTAGTGAGGGCTGCCCCTGCCCAGGTCCAGGGTCTCCACGTCTCAGACCTGAATCCTTACAGGTGTCATCCCTGGAAGGGGCCTTCCTGCTTCCCAGGTGGCCCATTTGCTATATTGTGCCAACCAGGAATCTGGGGCTCATCCCTGGTTCCCTCCTTCCCCTCACCCCCCTCCAATTAGGTACCACTAAGACCTCACTATTCCACTTCCTAGATATCTCACAGATCCACTCACTTCTCTGTCACATTCCTCAGCAGAACCACTAATACCCAAGTGGGGTTCCTGCATTACACACCCCTTTTATGGCCACCATTCACTGTCCCTAGAATGTGTTTGCTTATGGGCAGCTCACCTGCTCATTCTTCTATATCAAAGCTTGTCATATAGGGTCCTACAAATCCAGAATAGTCTCAGCTCTTCAGTGGGGCATATGAGGTCTTTTGGAGTAGCTCCTACTTGCCTCTCATAGTCATGTCCCTCCCACTCATACTCTTCTGGGGTCTCCATAAACCACGTGCAGCTCCTGACACAGGCAACACTTTCTTTCTCACCCCTGGCTCCTCCCTCTACCTGGAACACCTTTATCTTTGATCCTTACCTTCACTCCATTCCTTATTCAGGACTCAACTCACTGGACTTCTCTGGAGTAGAGGAGGCACTCCACCTTCTGTATCCCTTGTATGGCCTGTTCTGTCCAAGTCCCATGGGACGGAGGTGGGGGGGATTCGCTCGCTGCTGTGTCCACATTGAAGCCTCGCAAAATTCATCAGATGACTTGTTGAATGGATGGATATTTAAATGCATGCATACATGTGTGAATGAATGAATGAGTGAGCAGAGAGGTTTGCACTGCATCATGACACGACCTTGTCTCTGCATTGGTGTAAGCTGTGCTAGTCACTTGGACCAATGGGAAATGTACTCTGAGGCCAGAGTCAACCCAGACCAGGATAATTCGGGAAAATTGAGTTAAAATTTTAAAAATCATGTTTTTTAGACTTTCCTTCCTGGAACGCATTAGAAAGTGAGACCAGAGACCCACGCAGTCCTGGGATAGCTCGACATCACCCTGGGGGTTGGGGGAAGAGCCTGGAAATGACTAGATTTCCCTCAAGCCCTTTGAATCTGGTCTCAGGTTTATCCTGGGAGCCTTTCCCACTACCCGACCAAGAAGTGATTTACTGAACAATGACTTCATTTTACATTTCACAATATGTGTGTCATATAAGCAGTCTGTGCTGCTGAACAGTTTCCTGTAAACATTTACAATGGCTTGAGGCACTGGGGTCAGTCCCCAGTGGTTCTGGGAAAGACTTTTTAGAAAACAAGAAGGAATCTCAGCCCCGACTGTACATCGGACACTGCAGAGTAATTATACAGTAGAAGTCAGGCCCAGGGTGATAATCAGCCTTGGGAGTGCCAGAGGGCCTCCTTGCTTTTGCTCTCCCAGCAATTTTCTGGGAGGAGACTGAACTGAGTTTCAGCAAGATTGAGGCTCCTGGGTTTGAAGTGCCCTCTGCTTCACACCAGGGGCCCATGTGCCATATGAGTGATCTGAGTGATGTGCAGGCAGAGGGGGTCTCTGCTTTCCCCACAGCCCCCCCCTCCCCCCATGCCAGCCCCAGTGGCCTGGCTGAGCTGGGGAGGGGGGCAGGCTGTGGGCTTTCCAGTCCCTCAGTGTCTCCTTTGAAAATTGGAGTGCAGGGAAGGCAGAGGAAGCAATGAATGGGGAGAATCTTGCCTGCCAGGAAGGGTCATTGATTTTTACTTGTCTACTGTGTTAGTTTCCTGAGGCTCCTATAATAATTACCACAAACTCTGTGACTTAAAACAGCAATATATGCCCTCACAATTGAGAGGCCAAGTGACTGAAGTCATGATGTAGGCAAAGCCACACCCCCAAAAGAGTCTCTGGGGTCAAATCTGTGCCTTGCCTGTTCTAACTTCCGGAGGCCTCGGACAATCCTTAGCTCAGCGTCTGGAATGTTGCTCCACTCTCTGCTTTGGCTTCACACAGACTCTTCCTGAATGTTTGCTTCTGCCTCTCTTGCTCTCTCTCTTTTATAAAATTTTACTTATGAATTTAAATAATCCCTGTACCCAGTGTGGGGCTTGATCTTGGTCAAGATCAAGAGTTGCATGCTCCACTGACTGAACCAGCCTGGTGCCCCTCTCCCTGTCTCTTTTAAGGAAATTTGTCCATGGATTTAGGATCCACCCAGGTAATCCAGCTTGATCCTTTCTCAAAGTCATTAATTTAATTACGTCTGTAAAGATCCTTTTCTCAGTTAAGTTCACATTCACAGGTTCTGGGTGGACATATCTTTGGGGGGAGCAGCAGTCACCCTGGTACACCCTCAGTGACGAAGAACAAAGTCCACTCAAGTGGGGGCCTCCTTGCTGCCCATATCGATTTAATTGGCTTTGTGGGGATTTGGGATCTGAGCTTATCCTTTAAAAGGAGCCAATTAGGGGCACCTGGGTGGCTCAGTTGGTTGAGTGGTTGAGCGTCCAACTTCGGCTCAGGTCATGATCTCACGGTTTGTGGGTTTGAGCCCCGCGTCAGGCTCTGTGCTGACAGTTAGCTCAGAGCCTGAAACTTGTTTCAGATTCTGTGTCTCCCTCTCTCTATGGCCCTCTCCTGCTCACACTGTCTCTCTCTCTCTCTCTCTCAGAAATAAATAAAACATTTTTAAAAAAGGAGCCAATTAGCATGTCAATGAGGGCCAGAGCCTTGCTGAGCTCTGTGCTGCCTCCTTACCCTCACACCTCTCTGTAAGGAAGCATTATTAACCCCATTTTGCAGTTGAAATGAGGCACCAGTAGGTAGCAGATCAGGGGCTCAAACCCAGGTCCAGAGTTCACTCCCATGCCTGATGAGGGGAAAGGGAACTGGGCTTGGGGTCCCCAGATCCAAGTTCTAGGTCTAGGTTCCACTCCAGTGTGGCTTGAGAAGCATTAACTTCTGTGACTCTCAGATGGACTAGATCTTGCTCCCCAAAGCATGATCCAGGATCTACAGCATTGGCTTCACCTGGATACTTATTGGAACTACGGGATCTCAGAAACCACTTGGAGCTACCAGTCAGAATCTGCGTGTTAAAATCCTGGAGACTCAAAAGCACGTTACATTTTAAGAAGTCATGAACTAGAACTACAGTAATCTTCATGGTAGCTTTTCCTTCAGAAAAGACTGTTTCTGTGTTTCTTTGAGGAAGAATGATAAGAATCCTTTTACATTTCATAAAGAATAATGGGTCCATACACTCTCAGGTTTAAGGCATTCTCTTCAGAGAATAACTCTGAGCTTCAGCATTCTCTGCTAAGTTGTTATAATACAACTTTATAGGGGTTGTTGAAAGGGTTACACAAAATGATGTGTGTGTTGTGCCTAGCTTAGTACTTGACACATAAAAGGTGCTCAACCAACAGCAGTAATCAGCTCAGCAGTGGTCCCACCTTGAAGCCACATCCAAAAGGGAGAAGAAAACACTGGGTGACTTTGGCATTCAGTAGGTACTCCATATGTGTTTAGCCACTGAGTGGCTAAAATCATGGGGATGTATCATTAACTGCAGCTGAGTTATACCCACACCCACTTTGCTCCTGTCTCCAACCCACATCCAGGTGTCAGGACCTCACTCGAGAGGCAGTAGGGAAGCACCTGTGAGGCTGGCTCAGCCACTCAGTAAAACTCAGAACTATAAACATCCTGCCACTTTCAGGCAAGCATGGCTCCCGGCAGCTGTTGTCCAAATACAACATGAGCCAGGTCAGGATGTGAGTGAGAAGCAGTTCCTCTCTGCTGAGCTTTGTCTGATGCCCCCCCCCCCCCACCCATAGCAAGCAAGCTAGTTGTCATCCTTCATTTCTAGCTCCCTCTCTCTCTGATTTATTCAAGAAAAGCTACTATGTAGAAATCTCTTTTATCACTCTCCTACTTGGCCTTCTCCAGCCCCAACTCCCTTGGGACTTCTCCAACATTTCTTGGGCAAGACAGACTATTCTATATTCAGATAGTTCCTTATGTTGAAGCAAAATATGTCTTCTTAGGACTTAGTTTTTACTCTGGAGTCTCAAAGAATTTACAGCCATATTTGCTCTATCACAAGTACCCATTCCTAGGAAAGTAAATCTTCACTGATTTACTTCTAAGTAAAAAATCTAGCACTTGTTTTTGCAAAACAATATGCCAAGTGAAAGAAGCCAGACACAAAAGGTCACATACTGCATGATTCCATTTAGATGAAATGTCCAGAATAGGCAAATCCATAGAGACAGAAAGTAGATTGTGATTTCCTGGGCCTGAATGGGTGGGGAGTGGAGAGTGGATGCTAATAGACATAGGGTTTGTTTTGGGGGCAATGAAAGTGTTCTGGAATTAATAATGATGGTTATTGATCCTGTGAATCTACTAAAACCCAGATTTCTGGGACCAGGAACGTTTTTCATCAGTGACCTCCTTAGGTCTCAGAGCCTCTCTTCATGGCCTTATTCCTGGATGCTTTCCCCTTCATCTTACCTTGTTACTGGGGTTACCTTATTCCTGATCTCTTTCTTAGTCTCCTATTCTTGGCCATGCACTTACCTGAGGCATCGAGGTACATAGCTTCTCTAGCCTTGCCTCTTGATTCTTGACCTCAACTACTGTTTTATGTTTACTTAATCTACTTCTAGATGCCATTCCCAGATCCCTAATCCAGCTCTCATCAGACCCAATTCCCCACCACCTCTCATGAAAGGGACCAGAGAGGCTTGGATGACATTAGGATTGCACGACTATGCTTCTCATGAAGTTTCTTCTACCTTAAGGTCAAATTCAGTGTCATAGTATCCAATTTTTAACTATCATATTGGATCTTGAAAAGCATTAGGATCTGATTATAGTTTGGGTATCTTTTACAAAGAGAACCCTAGAGGTAATTAACTTGGGTTAGCTTGGAATGTACAAGATCAGTGGGAAGTCATCTTCCTAAGATCATGGGAAAGATCATGGACAAGAAATCAAATTTAATCAACTTCAAAAGTAAATTTAAAAACAAAATATATTTCATACCCATTCCTTTGCAGGCTTTGTTCAGCATTTTGACATAGTGATCCATATCAAAACCCTGATGACTTCTTGCTTTGGCCTGGAGAAAATAATTGAAAAGGTGAGTGGACATTATGGGCATTCTTGAATTATCTCTGGCTGATGTTGGCAGCTATTTAGAAGACGAAGAAGTCATCCAAATGGGGGACCAGCTGCCACTTTATACACGGGTACATGTGGAAATCAGCTAGGGAAGCTCTGGCCCCAGAGAGATGACTGGTACTCCTTGGAGCCAGCTGGCCTTGGATGACCACTGAGAATGAGCCCCTCTGTTCATAAGGACAATCAGCCTGGCCGTCTCTGGGGTGAGATATTTTGACATCAATCCTACCTTTGTGTGACTGCATCTGAAACAGAAAATAATACAGTGGGCCAATGTCCCGGACCCTCTTGTTGTGAGGCACAAGTGTGTCTAGGGAATATGTGTTCCCAGGCAGAAGCTGAAGGTTCTAGGATTTTATTACAGATCCATCCATTTGGTGACCTGGGCTAAAGGTTTGCCATCCACACAATGAGAGATATAACATTTAGTTTGCCAGAGATGCCTATGGACCAGAAACAGCAGATAGAGTTACTGGTGTTTACTGTTCCTTGGGGAGAGAAAGTTTTGTTCAAACACTAAGTTAGTGTTTCTCCTTATACTTCAGTCATTGGTATAATACATGCACTAATTTGTCCACAGCAACCTAAGTCTATGTTATTATTATCTGCTTATTATGATTTTTCTTTCAGCTGACCTAGCTGGTTTTTACTTAGTTGTTTTTAAAAGGAAATTTTCTATTAGCACTAAATGGAAAGCAATATTGGTTACCTAAACAAAAGCAGCATAATAAATGCATCACTATTAAGAATGTAAAGATGTGAGGTTAATTGCAGTGACACAACTAGTAGTTTTGAATCTACCCTGCATTTTCTCAGTCTTTGCCTTTCCTCACAGAGATTCTCTTTGATGACATGTGTCACTTATTTCCCATCCTTCAATGAAGGAGTGATCCTGCTACTGTCTACACCACCTACCCGATTCCCCTCTCCCGGTTGTCATTTCCTTTGGCTCCCACTGGGAAGGAATAATAAACCACATAGGCACAGTAGACATATTGCATTTATTTGTCTGGCATTGCTATTCCTTTGAGGGGGGGCTTCTCTTTCCCCCATTTTACGTATTTTCATTGGAGCTGTCAGTCATGAGGCTTGAGCCTCCTTGTCCTGCCCTTGGGGGAGCACAAACCCTGTCACTCTGGCAATTGTGACTAGTTCAGGAGTGGGAGTATAATCCAAGCAGTATCAGAGTCTTTTCTTTGGTTGATATTGAGATAGAGACAGAAAGAGATGTCTTCTGACTGGGCTTGTTCAGCTGAAAGAGTGAGTCTAGGCCTGGGTTGCCATTTTATCCTCTGCATGAAGGGACATGAGTTCAAAGTGAAGCAAGGCAGAGACAAAAAGAGTGGAAATAGAGAGAGTGAAAGAGAGACTGAATATCATTCTATAAATCCTTGGACACAGCAATGCCTGTTTCCTAGCATTTCCCATTTTTATTAATAAACTATTATGTTCTTGAAGTTAGTAAGTTGGGTTTCTACCCTTGCAAACAAAAGTGTTCTGACTGATATCCATGGAATAGAGGAGTGCTGGCTTCTAGGCCTTTCTTAACAGAGAATCATGTAATTGCAAAGCCAAAGGGACCTTCTAAGGCTTCCAGTCACCTCTCTGCCTTCTGGGATCACTCCATTGCATGGCCCCTCTTGAAGTATCTCTTGCTGAAGTATGCTGGAAGGGGACTTACATCTGTTGAGCACCTGCCACATGCCAGACAATTTCTTCGTTTACAGACCTTTCTTCATTATTAACCCAGAAGAGTAGCCATTAGGAGTCTAAACTCACAGAGAAGATCATCTGGGTTCAGGCCCGTTAAGTAAGGATGGTGTCTGAAGACTTGGGGAATATAGGACTGCACCCAGCATGGTTTGCTTCCGAACACCCATGCTCTTAGTCCCAGGCATCATCCTGCTCTGTGCTCTATGTAGGATTGGGGCCTTTATATTCAGCACTTTTTCTTCCCAAATTTCTTGTGTGGTGTGAGAAAGCTATCTGGTGCTGCTGAAGGCTTGTTGGCAGGACCAGCAACATAATTTGCAGAGCTCAGTGCAAAATAAAAATGTAGGGTCCTTGTTCCAAATAGATTTAGAACTTGAAATGGTGACATCAGAGCACTAAAACAAGTGAGAAGCCTTTCTGAGTGCTGGGCCTGTGCAACTGCACGGGCTGACACTACGAAGCCCGTCCTGCCTGTTGATCAAGTTCTCTGAATGTGGGAATGTGGCAAATGGCAATCTCAGAAGAGTGAATGGCATCTTTGCTTTCCATTAGAAGGATTTTGTGAAGGGTTCGGGTAGTGAGGTAGGATTGAACTGGAGCAGCAGACATCTCCTATTAACAAGCTGATTCATAAATTGTTCTGTATGTTATTTGAGCCTCCTCAGTGCAGAGAATCTGGTGGGGCACTTACATCTGCCCCACTTCACATAAATTGAAACAGAGACACAGGGCTCTGCGAATAGCTAGGGAGGCCGTGCCCTGGCTGAGGGCGGGGGGGCTGGAGTCCAGCTGGGGTTACATTTGCTAAGCCAGCAGGGCTGCTTCTCCCCCAGAGAGACTCATTTTTTTCCTCAGTTGCACAGAGATGCAGCCAGGACTTGCAGAAGCCCCGTGGAGACTTGCTTAAGGTCACCTGGCCAGGTGATGGCTGCGTGGGAGCCAGGGATAGACTGGTTCTGTCAAGTATGAAAAGACATTCCTGTCTTTTGTCCCCTTACTATTTTAGTAAGGTGGATCCTTGATACAAAAATAGAGTTAAAGGAGCTGAAAAAAGGGGATAAACCCTCTGAACATACTAGTTTATCCAAGGCCAAAAGATGAAGTGTCATTTAGTCCAAAAATAACAGTGCTATCTGGGGGGTGGGAGTGGCCAGGGCAGTGGGAGAATGTTGAACTACAGGTTAGGAACAAAGATGACATTGAGACAGCTTTTTCTTTTTTGCTTAATTGAACATGCAGCATTTTCTTAGTGAGACCCTGCTGGACTTCTGACCTACAGAACTGTAAGGGAATACATTCATGTCATCTTTAAACAAATGCACCATAAAAGTCTACATGAGACACACGTCCATCTGCTATCAGGCAGGTGGAAGTCAACAGTTCCCAGATTCCTTCTAAGGACCACTCTTAGCCATGTTGGTTATCTTTCCTAATCCAAAGAGTCTTATTCCTCATAACAGCAGGCTATTTGATGTCAGAATGAAGAGATCACATGATAGGACTCATTTAAAGACAAGGAGGGAAGCGAGAAAACAGTCTGTTAGGAATTTCCCCTTCTGCGTGGCTGGGACTGCCTCCACAAAGGACATATTATTCATCAGTGCCGCCCAGTGTTGATGCAAGGGGTGTCCTTGGCTTGTTCTGATGAGCTGGGTAACCACCTTCTCTGGAATGTATGTGGAGTGGACATTCCAGCGTTCATTGTTCATTGTTAGTGAGCCAGGCAGCTGACTTCGGGACCTCAGGCCCATTTGCCCATCAGATTTCATTTTTGAAACCTGAGGCCACTGAGCAGAACTTCCACATAAAGCAGGTCTGAAGGAATATGAGCCAGACCCAGAATGGGGGTACGGGGGACTCCAGTATGAGGACAGACAAGGCTGTGAGGATGTGGGTTGATATACAATATTCCACTTGCTTTCAACTACAGGCAAAATAGAGGCAGAGCAACATTCTTTTTTTGTTTTCTTTTGATTTGTTGTTTAACAGCATTTACACTGACACTCAAGGGACACATTAAAAAGACAAGATGTCAGATGTTAATAAAAATGATTACAAAAGTCTGGGCTTTGAGCCCACATGAATCCAAGTTTGGATGTGCGTCCATCCCTTAATAGCCATGTGAACTTGAGCCATTAACCTCTAAGCCATCATTTCCTCACCTGTGAAATGGGGGCAACCTCTGCCTTGTAAGATTTGAGGCGTATGTGAGATAACATTTCCAAGGCCAGATAGATAAGGAGCCACAGAACTGCTAATCTTTCCTTCTGCTTCTGTGGGCCATCTCTTGGTTTTTTTGTCTTACAGTGATGTTAGGTTTTCCATTCTGCATGTTTCCACTTGATAAGTTTGTAAGATTTACATCCATCTACCTATCTATCTGCCTATCTATCTATCTATCTATCATCTATCTATCTGAGAGATGTCTTCCAAACTTGAAATTGTGAGATATAGATATATCTCCAATGCCCCAAACTGGATTTGAATCCCAGAACAACTGCTATTACTCATGTGACCTTCGGCAAGTTTGGGAGCCCCTCTGTGCTGTGGTTTCCTCATGGCAAAATGTGGACAATAATAGTGTCCGCTCATAGGTCTCTTACGAGAATTTAAATGAAGTCATTCATACAAAGCCTCTAAAATGAAGCCCAGCAGAGAGCATGTGCTTAAAAAAATGTAAAGGATTAATAATGGAAGGCAGATCAGCAAAGAACCTTCTAGAATATTTTAAACCCTCTCCTGCTCACAGGGTCTCCACCTTGTAACTGGCACTCTGAGGGTCTGTTTTTCATTGATCACCTGCAGTTTGGCTCTAGAGCTCCAAACACATAGTTCACACCAGGCAGTAAAGTGGTTTGCAATTCAGGCTGCATGGAGTCGGTGACGGGGATGACACGCAACACCACATTTTGTTAACTGCCTCATGTGACTAATGTGATGACTGGCACCTCATGGAGTGTGAGGATCTCACTGAAATGCAGCCCTGGTAGCGTGCTTGCCAATGTGCCAGTCGGGCTCACAATGGAGGCAAGTCCCATTCACTCTACAAGAGGCACTGCCTGGTGCAAAAATAAGCTGGGAACTTTCAGACTTGTTTTTGCTTCCTTCCAGCACATCTACATGTCACTTCTCTGCATCTCCATGTGCCTGCATCTTAAACAAGGAAATGAACGATCCATTTTTCTGGAGGGAGGAGCCATACAAAACAAACTGAGATGCTGTGAACTTGGAGGCAGTGTCACCTGGGCAGAATGAATGCCAAAATCACCCACTCTGGGAAATGACTCAGAGACAGGCCAACTTCAGCACTTCAGGTGCCTAGGAGGGAGGCTGGGTCTTGTACCAAGTTCGGATACTGCAGCCCCTACCCTGCCCCACCAGCCAGAAGGGCCAGAGTGGAGAAACAGATACCCAACCAAAGGCTTCTGTCCTGGTGCAGTTTGAGGAGAGCTTAACAATTAGGATCAAAGGGACCATCTTAAGAAAATCTTCCTCCAGCTTGCAGCAATCTCTGGGGATGGAGTTTGTGAAAATTTAGCTGAGGGATATGATAGGCAGACTGTTGTTCTGTATTGTGTGGTAACCAAGAAGTTCCAGGACCCAGCCTTAAGCACACTCCTATTTAAGGACACTCCCACTCATCAGTCCTGGTGACCTGATGTATTTGGAGAGCAAGAGCATCAAGACTGGGAAATAGGAATATTCTTCTCATAAGAGACAAGGGAATTAATTAAAAGCCAATATGCCGCAGGCAAATTAGAATCTCCTCTGAATGGTTCCTCCTCCCTGCCCACTTCCTTCTTCTTTCCTCTTTTTTTCCTCCCTCCGCTTCCTTCATCAGATAAGTAGTGAAGGTCTGCTGTGGGACCAGCACTGCCCTGGTGAGGAAGACTTGCTTGATGAAGCTCAGGTCTTGTTCTCAGGGAAGTAAACATGCAAGCAGATCAATGACAATTGCGTTTACAATAGAGCGCGATGTTTACAGCAGGGCACACGATGGGTGCAAATAGCTGAGAGGAAGAAGAGGAATTTTTAGGGAGGGGTTGACATTTGTGCTAGTTCTTGAAATCTGAGTTAAGAATTAGGCAAGCAAAATACGTAGTATGTACGTACACACACATACGTAGGTACGTACATAGGTACATAAATAAGGAAGGGTGAAGGTGGGGGAAGGGCACCGCAGGGAGAGACTACAGCAAGACAGTCTCTGGGGCTGAGCACGTGTGTGCCTACTGTGACCTGCCGCTGAACTACTGCAGAACAGACGTGAGTGAGTGACGTCAGCAATACACAACAACGTAATGTGGCCTTGGGAGTAGGGCCTACAGAGTTCAGTTATGCTTTGTCCCTCGCTGGTTGTATGACCCTCCCCCGCCCCAGGCAAGCTGACCCATCTCTCGGATGTTGTTGTCTCAGGTTTAAAGTCGAGGTGCACCTGCCCGTGGGTAGAGTGAGGTTTGGCTGCAGTCGTGTTTGGGATGCAGTGCCAGGTTACAGCGAGCACTTGGTTGGTGGCACGTAGGAGGTGCTCAGTGACATATGGATGTAGGGGTCATTTGTAAGCCCTGAAGTATTATCAAAATGTAATGGGAGTGGCGTTTTGTTTGCTCTTTCCAGTGCAGTTCCCCAGAAGCCCTGGCTTGCTGCAATTTGCTCGGTAAATATTTGAAACTGGTTGCTTGGTATCCCGGCACTGAGACAAGAAGGCTCCAAGAAAGTGCTGGAGAGCAGAGGGCAGAGGGCTCACTGTACACTGATCTCAATGGAGCTTCTGTTGGAGCCACCATGAAATCAGGAGGAGGCTGAGGAGATTAAAAATGTGGGCCAGGATTAGAACCAGGTGTTGGCCTGGGCATTTTACGCAGGAGCAAGGTGGAGGCAGGCAAGAGTTGTGCTGGGCAGAGCCTCAGCCATGCCTGAATTCTCCCCACCATAAGCAGTGACTATTGCCACAGCTAGTTAGTCGTACCTTGAGCCAGTGTTGGCAATTTGGGCTAAACTTGCATAGATTTTAAAGTCACAGAGCTAGGGAAACTGAGGTCCAGTTTGGGAAAGACACTTCTTTGTGGTCACATTGGTATCCATCCCGCCAAGGATGTCTACCCTTGACCCTGGCATGATGCTGTTTTTCTCTCCTTACCCTTTCTGAGGCTCTCTTCTCCATCTGAAAGATAACAAGGTCTTGGGGGTTGTTACAAGGATATGCGCCAAATGAGCTTGGCAGGAAGCTGGGCACGTGGTGAGTGCTCAGTGTTATTTTTATTACTTCCTCACATCTTGACCTGATTCCTATGGAGTGTTGAATGAGCCCCTGAGATGTTGCTTTGTGTGGCACCTTTAAAATAACTGATTACATAATTTTGTCCTAAATCAGAAACCATTTTGTACTTAATAGATAAGTAGTAAGCTGGGCCAAGAGTTGAAGAGAAATTTAAGGGATTAACATTTAAAATTGAGAATGACATGGGGCGCCTGGGTGGCTTAGTCGGTTAAGCGTCCGACTTTCGCTTAGGTCATGATCTCGCGGTTCGTGGGTTCGAGCCCCGTGTTGGGCTCTGTGCTGACTGCCAGCTCAGAGCCTGGAGCCTGTTTCAGAGTCTGTGACTCCCTGTCTCTCTGACCCTCCCCTGCTCACGCTCTCTCTCTCTCTCTCTCCTAGAAATAAATAAAACATTTTTAAAAAATAAATAAAATTGAGAATGACAGCAAAATACAAAGCACTTACTGTGTGCCAGGCACTGGCCAAACAGCTTAATCCTCACAAAAACCCTGTGAGGTAAGTATTATTACCTCCGATTTTGCAGTTGAGAAAACCAAGAAACAGAAAGATTAATAAGTTGTCTGACTGTTCAGTTACTAACTGATGGAATTCTAACCTATACAATCTGGATGCAGAAACTCTACCATTGACTTCTGATTAACCAAATTTTGTTGTCCCTTTCAAAATTATTATTTTTAAATTTAATGATAGAAAAGCTCAGTCCAGCTCTTAGAATGCTAGTATTTTACAGACACACTGGCTGAGACCTGTGATTTGTCCATTGATCAGGAAAGCCAAGGACCCCTTACAGAGCTGTGAGATCAAGAAATGCTCTTGATGAGACAATAGGAAGTGAAGTGAAAAATGAAGGCCAGCTACCACTATTTGCAAGGCAAAATGGATAGCCTCTCCCTGTGGGCAAAATATATGTGCAGGAAAGGCATTGTTGTCAAATTCTGCTCTGAGTATCTTTTTGAGGCAAATAGAATCATGTTTTCTGCTTTTCATCTGTAAACTATGACTAATACCTGTCCTATGTAGCAAAATCTTGGGAAGATGAAATAAGACAATGTGATTCATTATAGCCGTATTCACAATAGCCAATACAGGGAAACAAATTAAGTGTCCATCAACAGATGAATGGATAAAGAAGATGTGGTACACACACACACACACACACACACACACACACTTACATGCAAAATGAATATCACATATAGCTGGAATCTAAGCCAACTTACAGAAACAGAGACTAGAATGGGGGAGGGGGAAAGGGAAGATGTTGATCAAATGGTACAAATTTCCAGTTATAAAATGAATAAATTCTGGAAGCTATTGGAAGTTATTACTATAGTGATTATAGTAATAACACTGTGCTATATACTTGAAACTGGCTAAGGGAGTAGATCTGGAATGTTCTCACCACAAAAAGAAATGGTAATTATGCATAATGCAGGCGTTAGCTAAGGTTATAGTGATAATCATTTTGCAATATATAAGTGTACCACATCAACACATTACCTTAGTGGAGAGATCATAGCTAAGGGACTGTGGTGTGCCAGGGGGTTGAAATTTAGCAACGGCAGTTTGAAGGCAGAAACTCATGAGGCAAGCAGGATGATCAAGGTTTCCAGTATGTTTATTCCTAGGGGTGCCTGCTTTCCAGCCTGATAAACTGTCAAATGTTTTCATAGGTAAACTCTCATTTCTCCCTATCTGCCGGAATCTAGGCAAACTGCTGATTTGTCTTATTAGGAAGGGTTCATGAATGTTCAGTGGGGGAAGAGGAGGGAGAATGCTGCAAGCAGGCTCCTCACGGTAACTTCCTGAGTCCTCAGAGGTCCCAGGGGTTTGGGGGTTGACAGCACTGGTCTCATGCTCCTCTATTTCTTAAACACCTGGTTGCCCGCTATTGAGTCCACTGGCAACAGTGGAGAATTTATGTACTTAAGGGAATTTGCTGGAGCTATATCTCCTCTCTGGAACCATTTATGACCCTCTTGGGAAAGACTGAGGACTTTCTGCTAGTTGGGCCTAAGTTGGCCATCTGAGGGGTTCCTAGGACTTGAGATTTTCAGTGCTAACACTGTAATGGTTCCAGGTAAATCAGGACAGTTGGTCATCCAAGCTGGAGCTGACTTTGCAAGCTTTCAAGAGCCAATTGTGTGCACCTCTTCCCAACTGTGTTCAATGAGGTCATGTTAGTAACTTGAAATCATCTGTGATTTCATATTTATACTATGGAAATTAGCTCATGACACAAATTGGGTTTTTGTCCCCTCCTCCCCCCCCCACCGAAAATCTGGTTGTGAAACATTTTCTGGCACACCAGTTTCTCCTTTGTGCTTATACTCCATTCTAGAGATTTCTATTAGATCTCCTTAAGATACATTGTTATAATTATTCACTAGTTTATCTTCCTCCCTAGACTGTAAACCTCTTGGGACCAAGAACCATGTCATATTCTTTACCATATCCAGGACCTATCATAATGCCTGGAACAATACAGACACTTGGTAGATGTTTACATATTGATGGACGCTCATTTGATATCTCTACAGCTAATGGGGCATTTATCTTCCCTTCTAGAGGGGGGAAGAGTCTTCTTCCTTTGTTTTGTATGTTACAGAATATGCCACATCTCTTTTCCTTGGCATCCTGGTCTTACTCTAGTTTTATCAGTGTCAGGGGTCAGTGGCAATAGTGGGGACAGAGGAGGGAGAGAGTGGAATTATCCAATTAGACATCTTGAACTGATAATGATGTCAAGCCTTCTAGGGTAATGAAGCAGAGAGAGTGATAAAAGAAAGGAACAGTAAACTTAACCAGGACACTTGGAGAGTTCAACTGGACCTCACTTGGAGGCTTAACAGGAAACACAAATGAAAGTGAACACCTAAGACTTTCAGATCTGGAACGGTTTGAGGTAAATAGAGATTGGTGCTCTTAGACTTAAGACCTATGGAGGAAATGGTGGACTCTGAGGAAGATGTCAGGAACAAAACACAGATGGATAGCTTTCAACACTGGATACACATCAGGATAATTTGAGATAGGGTTTTTAAAAATTATTTGAGAGAGAGAGACAGAGACAAGGACAGAGAGAGACCCTTAAGCAGGCTCCACGCTCAGTACGGAGCCTGATGTGGAGTCAATTAGATGGCCTTAGGATCATAACCTGAGCTGAAATCAAGAGTCAGACACTCAACTGACTGAACCACCCAGGCTCCCCAAGATGTTTTAAACAAATGGCTAAGTCCCAACCTGATCCTATTAAAGCAGAATCTCTGATATAAGTATTTTCAAGACCTACCAGATAATTTCAATGTGAAGCCAGGGTTAAGACCCACTGGTCTGACAGAAAGTAGAAACTTTACCATTGACATCCCAATGAATCAAAGACAACTTAAAAATGTGCTGAGACTTTATACAAATAAGAAATTCTAGACTTTATTCAAGAAGAAAAAGATAAAGGGAAGAGGTTTATCATAGATTCTGAGGGTAGAAATTCAACCCGGGGTTTTCAAAATGGATGACATGGAACACTGAATGTATTAAAGCCTGTTGGACTTTCAACTAAAAAAGGAATTCTTTTTAAAATTCTCTCTCAGTTCTTCTGATTGAGTCATTCTTTGCCTGGTGATAGTATGTCTTTCACACCCTTTCAACCCAGGGATTGGCAAACTACAGGCTATGGTCAAATTCTGGACTATCATCTGTTTTTATAAATAAAGTTTTATTGGAACATAGCCAATCTACTCATATACATTTAGTCAACGGCTGCTTTCACACGTCAATGGCAGAGTTGAATAGTTGTAACAGAGGTTGTGTGGCCCACAAAGGCTGAAATAATTATTTTGCCAATCCCTTCTCTTTATGCCAATAGATCTTTTTATCAGAGAAAAGGCAGAATCTGAGCCTTCAGCTGGCAATAGTATTTAGTTAGAATTTACTATAGTCATTTGGCTTTCATTTAGTTATCCACATTTATATCAACTGATATTGATTTTCCATTTATGATAGTAATATGAAGTTTCTTTTAAGAAACTTATGTCAAAAAGATGAGTGAATTTAAAGAAAAGAGTTAATAGAACTGTTAGTAACAAAGGTGGCACATGTCTTTGGCAACATTCATGAGAGTCATATTTGAGTCTGAAGTTTGGGAAACACTGAATGTATCCCAGTACCCTCATTTTATAGATAAACTGAGACCTAGCTGTTAAGTTATCTGCCCAGGGTCATTTGCTTGCTTACGGAAAATTCTGGAGCCCTTTCTCTCAGGTCAATGTTCTTTTACCTCTAACTGGTTACTCATTTGTACTTTGAAACTAATTAGCATAACTGCAAAGTATTATGTTATTCTGAATTCAGAACCAGAAAGACTCTGGCAACATTTCCACAGGCATGTTTAGTAGACATTGATGGGCAATTTGAAACACAACAGAGGGGCCGTTCACATCTTTAAACATGAATCTTGGGTGATAGTGGCATATTGTTTCATTAAGTTGATTGTTTCTTGGGCATGGTTTCCTTGGAACAATACATTTGATTTCCTTTTTAAAAGTCTTGCTTTTTTGTTTTAAATCAAAATCTACTTAAATGCTTGTCAGAGCAAAAAGGAAGACTACTAATTAGAAAAATATGTATATTGCATTGTACTCTGTTGGGTCTATTTAAACATAGTTTCGATTTTGTAAGAATATTTGCTATTTCACCATGTAGTCATTGTTCTATTAGCGTTCTCCATGCTCACACTAATAGCAAAGCTGGTTCCTCCATTCTTAGATCTTCTTCCCGCTTGGACCCTTTCAGAGATCTGTTAATCAAGGAGGTCGACAAGATAGCTAGGCAGTGTATAAGAAGCCTGAGTTCTAGCTGAACTTAAAAGGTGCTAAGAACACATAAAACTGTTTGGCTATTGATCTATCCTTTCAGAGATGCAATTAAAATTTTTTTAATGTTTGTTTATTTTTGAGAAAGACAGAGATAGGGCACAAGTAGAGGAGGGAGACACAGGAACCGAAGCAGGCTCCAGGCTGCGAGGTGTCAGCACAGAGCCCGATGCAGGACTCAAACCTACGAACCACGAGATCATGACCCATACCGAAGTCGAACGTTCAACAGACTGAGCCACCCAGGCACCCCTCAGAGATGCAATTTTAAAGTGACACATACGAGGGGCACCTGGGTGGCTCAGTCGGTTAAGCATCTGACTTTGACTCAGGTCATGATATCATAGTTTGTGGGTTCAAGCTCCGCATCGGGCTCTGTGCTGAAAGCTCAGAGCCTGGAGCCTGCTTTGATTCTGTGTCTCTCTTTCTGTCCCTTCTTTGCTCATGTTCTCTGTCTCTCTCTCAAAATAAATAAACATTTAAAAAATTTTAAAAAAATAAAGTGATATGTATGAAATATGTTTGGCCATCACTCTAAATGGGTAGGAGTAGTTGCATCATTTGGCAAATAAGGCTGAAAATAGAAAAAAATCCACTTGAATCAGATCTTGATATGATTTACATATGTATGCTGATTGTGTATTCTTGAAAAATGAGTGACTTTTCCGATTAAAGAAAAATAACCTTTCTTCTAAATTTGGGATTATTTACATGTTGGCATTTTGAGAACACCTTTTAATGAAGATTAGTATTGTTAGGTCATTTTCCAGAAAGACAAACTTTCTCAGGCTATGCTGTCTGGGTTACACATTGAGCTGGTGTGATATTTACCTATCAAAAACTGAGCAGAAGGTTGGGACCTGACCTTAAAAAGATCTAACTTTAAGACTCTCCGACATCTAGTGCCCTAAGGTGGTGGGCACCATCATTTCTGAAGGTACTGACAATATATTCAGAAGTACACAATGTGACTGGTCCACCATGCACTGAGCTGTGGTGTAGGGAGACTAAATGGGGCAGCTTTTCAGGGGCTACACTCAAACAGGGGACCGGTGAGCAAATGGACTCATGATTGCTTCAGTCAGTGACTTTCCATTTAGCACTGCTCATCAGGTCAGCTCAGAAGCCTCAGTACTGGATATTTCTGTAGTGAAGCCCTTCTTACTCTGGCCGTCAGAGTTATTCATGGGTTAAAAGCCTTATGAGGGGAAACTGCTGCCTCTCACCTGCTGTTGTCACCATCAGGACAAGGGTCAATCTTGAAGATGGGTTGGCTCTACTCAGTGATAAGAAAAGCAATCAGTGTGAGGTAATACCTAGGCCAGAGGGGCAGAAATATATGGTTGCTGGCAGAAGTTCAGTCAGATAAAGACATTATGGGGGGATCTCCTGCCCTATTGCCTTGCTTTCCCTAAGGTCTATGTCTCAGAAGCAATTTTGTCTCTCTTGGAACATTTGGCAATATCTAGAGACATTTTTTGTAGTCGTAAATAAGGGAGTGCTATTGGAATCTAGTCCTAGAGATCAGTGATTCTTTTAAACCATCCTATAAGGCACCGAATATCCCCTCACAACAAAGAATTACCTGGTTCCAGTGTTAACAGTGCCAAGATCTAATCTGATGAGGGTCTACCGCCCTGGCCTAATGATTGTAACAATTCTGTAAACACGTTTGTTTAAAAAGGTCTTGAGAAGGCAGGGCTTCTGGTGCAAATGGCACATAGGTACGGATGAACGCAAGGTACCCAATGACAAAGAGCGAATTGCTGTGGTTACATAAAAGGGAGGATTAGAAGTGGACCATGATGTCTTTCTTTCTTTACTTTTATTTCAAAGAAACTCAGATGACAAATCTGAAAGATGAGTGCTGGGACAAGATAACTAGCAGGAAGAATCTGAGTTAAAGTTGGTCCAAAGTGAGAAGCCTGTCATCATCCTCTGTTCTTTGTCGGCATCACAATTGTAGGCATCACAGCCTCGGCTGGCAGGAGCCTCAACAAGCAGCCTCAATTGACTCATTCTTAGGGGCCCGTTAGTACTGTGGTGGGCTGGACAACTCTGAGTTTCTACTGGAGGTGGAATTACATGCCCTGTCTGGAAACAAGATTGTATCCTGAGGAAAGTGACTGCTTTGAGGTTGTCCACAGATTGTTTTGGGAGTCAGAGACCTCTGAAGAGTGTTAAACCTCCAGATATCCAATTACTGCTGTATTGCATCAATGAAAGTGAACTTGGAGGATAAGGTGATTGTGGGGAGATGATGGTCATTCCTCAACCATGAAAGGAACCATGCCTTCAAGAGTTATGAAAAACGAAGCGCTTTTCTCATTAGAAAAGAATTATCCATTTCCTTCTTCTATTGCCAAAGGCTGTTTTTCTGCCAATTCAATGAGAGTATAAACTTGGGATTCATTGCTTGCAGGAAAAAAAAAAAAGCAAGTGTAGTCAAGGGTCCTCAAGAGTCAATAGTAAGTGGGTAGCCGGAATTGAAAAGAAAAAATACTGGGGGCTGAGCTGGGTCATTACAACATTGAATGGTGCTGTGTAGAAGGCATAGGCAACAGTACTTGGACAAGTTTTGATTTGCTAAAAAGGAAACAAGGTGAAATAGCTAAATTTGCTTTAAGCACATTTCTGTCTCCATCAGAATCGAAACAATGAATGCTATTCTTTCCCGGTTTAAGTATGCATTGGATCTAATCCTATTAATTATTTCTTTAAAATTCTTTTAAACATTTTAATCTTCCTTTTCATTCCCACCACAACCATCCAAACCCCCATTACAGGAAGGGTGAAATATTTGACTGCCTTTCTATATCATCTTTGAGTCATCATTCCCTTTCTATTTCAGTTCATCCAATACAGCAGCAGCAACAGCGGTAATAATATTAATAAAAATCATAGTTATAAGAAAGCAATATGATAAAGCAATATCCCCAAGCCCCAAGGATTAGTAAAGCTGACCGCTGCCACAGTGACAGTCCAAGGAGTAGGTATATGACCCAAGCCAATCAGAATTTTTCCCTGACATGTTATAGAATCTTAGCGAAAAAAACCCTCTTTTCCTTGATGTTGTTAATATGGAGCTATGTGAGGGCATGGCCTCTCTGTGGTGCCTGAACTATCTGCGGCCATGCCTCCCTCGCACCGACAACTTTTGCCTCCCACACCACTGGGGAAAAAAGAAAAGGTTCATTTTCAGTGGGAAAGAATAATGTAGAAAGATGGAGAGAGAGCATGCTAGTTGACAGTATAATATCCCCAGCCCTAGGGATGAATCATGATTCATGGCTGTCCTCTCCCCCTTGGCCAGTGATTGGTCTAGGGACGGGCTTTTGACCAACTCTGACTAATGGGATGGAATGGGATGCCTGTCTGGGGCTTTCCAAACAGATTTTTCTCAGTGATAGGGGAGTAGTAAGAAGAAAGCACTTTTTTTCTCTGTCCCTTCCTTCTTACTTATGATCCTATCCTGTGAGATCATGAACTTAAACACAGACCATTATCTTGTACCCATGAAGGGAACTGTTGCCAACATATCAAAGGTTGCAGAATAGAAAGGCAGACATGGCCTGAGTCTTTAGTGATGTGACCGAACCACTCAACCAACCTGGCAATACCCTCCTTTCAGACTTCGTGTGAAGGCTAATAAGTAAATATCTTGGTTACTTAAGCCACTCTTAGTTTTGTAGTCTACTATTTGTACTCATATACTGATTTGAAAACAAAGAACTATGAATTTGTACTCCCCAGATTACCTCAAGTGCAGATTTCTCTCTTGAGTTTCAGATCTAGATACCTGCTAGGTGTTAAACCCAGGTGTCCCACAGATATCTCAAACTCAGCAGATACGAAAATTAAATTCACCCTTGCACCAAGCAAACCTCCACTTTGTTCTATTCCAAGGATGCACCCCATTCATCTGGGTACATAAGCCAGGTACCTGGATCACTCTGCAGTCTTCCTTGGCCCTCACCTACCTGTCCACTTAGCCAATTACATCTGTTTGACCTTCTCTCTGAACCCACTGCCACTGTTTAAGTTGGGAACACAGGTTCATCATCTTTCTCCAGGGCCACTGCCTTTCTCTAACATAATCCATCCAAAGTGCAGCTCTGACCTTGTCATTCCCTTGTCTGAGATGAGTTATGGCCCCTTTATTACCTAAGATACTAGTTCTCAAAGTGTGGTCCCTGGACCAGCAGCATTAGCATCACTGGGTAACTTGTGAGAAACGCAAATTTTGGGGCCCCACTCTAGTGAATCAACACTGCAGATAGGGCCCAGCTCTCTGTTTAAACAAGCCTTCCAAAGGAATCTGGTGTACAAAGTTTAGAAACCACTACTGGCCCAAAGCAATAAAACCCAATTTCCTTGGTGTAGTAGGTTGAATAGTATGCCCCCCAAATTCATGTCTACTTGGAACCTCAGAATGTGACCTTACTTGGAAATAGAGTTTTTGCTGATGTAATACTTAAGGATCATGGATGAGATCATCCTGGATTTAGAGTGGGTCTTAAATCCAGCGACTGGGGTCCTCAGAAGAAGAGAAGTCGAGGAGATGGCCATGGGAACAGGCCATGAGAACATGGGAACATGAGATTGGGGATCTCCTGCCCTGAGCCAAGGAATGTGATGCCTGGGGCCACCAGAGGCTGAAAGAGGCAAGAAAGAATTCTTCCCTACAGTCTTCAGAGGAAACAGTGGTCCTGCTAACACCTTGATTTTAAATCCCTAGACACCAGAAATTTGAGAGAATATACTTCCATCGCTTTAAGCCACCCAGTTTGTGGTCCTTCGCATATTAGCCCTAGCATAACCAATACACTTTGCATAGCAAACAAGGGCCTGTCGGTCTCACCCATGTGCATCCGTGTCACTGCTCCCTGATCAGTGGTCTTTCTAGCAAAAATATGTGTGGTACGCCTGTTATGTGTCAAGCCCCAGGGATGGAGCCATGAGTGAGAGGCAGCATGTGCCCTGCAGAAGCTCCTGGCCTGGGGAGGGGCCAGCAGCTGCACAGGCAGGTGACATTCGATGGATTCAGTGCTTTGCCGGCCAAGAACTGCACTTGTGGCAGCATGGGCCTTCCTGTACCTCTCTGCATGGACAACGGCACTGTAAAGAATGCCCTTCTGCACTTAGGAAGCCTCTCCCACTCATTCCTCCTGCACAGAATCACTCTCTCCTCTGTCTACATTTTGGACGTGTTCCTATTAGTGCATCCATTGCACATCATTATAATTATTTACTTGTTTGCCTCCCTTGCTAGACTGTGAGCTATTCTGTGGGCATGGACTATGCCCTTTGATTCCTTTTTTTTTTTTTTTATCAGTAGAGCCTCAAACAGCACCTGGCTCATGGGAGTTTCTTTAAAAAATATGTTGAACTGACAGAAAGGATGAAGAGTGGCTTCTTTCCTCTGTTGGTAGAGGGGCTCTTGAGCTTACTTTTCTCTCTGCAGTGCTAGGATGAGTTGTGGGAGGGACTGCACCCTGGGGTCAGTGGAAGGGGCAGAATGGGACAGTTCCCTGGGCTGCATTTGGTGTCAAAGGCCCTGGAGGAGGGTGTGAGGCTAAGTAGGCTTTAAAGACCGTCATCCAGGCTGAGTGATAGGAACAGTTCATAGTCAAAGCTGGGACATAGCTCCAGCCTAGGTCTGTGAGAGGCTTTTGCTTCAACATTTCTTTTCTTTCTTTTTTTTTTCTTTTCAAAGGTTATGTGTTTATTTTGAGAAGGAGGGAGGAGTGGGGAGGAGCAGAGAGAGAGAAAGAGAGAGAGAGAATCCCAAGCAGGCCCCACACTGTCAGCACAGAACCCAAAGTGGGGCTAGATCTGATGAATCGTGAGATCATGACCTGAGCCAAAGTCAAGAGTCAGATGCTTAACTGACTGAGCCACCCAAGCATCCCTCAACATTAATTTCCAAACTTGAGTGTACACCAGAATCACCTGGAGGGCTGCTGCAGTTGCTGGGCCCTCGCCCCGAATTTCTGATTCCACAGATCTGGAGTGGGGCCTGATAATTTGCATTCCTAACAAGACCCTAGGTTATTCCAGTAATGGTCTGGAGGCCACATTTGGGCACATCCCTGCACTAGAGGTACATGTGACATGAGACCTATGGTTCTGAACTTTGGGTATATTAGAATCAGTTGTGCAGTTCTTAAAAACACAGATACAGGGGAACCTTACACAGGGGTTGTAACTGCTCATAGAGATTTGGACTCCAACTGAGCAAAACATTGGTTAGAGTCAGTCTTACCTATAAAATGTAAAGAATTGATGAGTTCATCACACTTTTACTGAGCATTTGCTATGTGTCAGGAATGGGGATACAGAGATAAACAAGACACCGCCCTGCCCCCAGTGAGCTACCAGTCCAGTCTGGGGAAGATGTGTGAACAGGTAGTTCTAAAATCCTGGGAAGGGAGTGATGGCATTATACGCAGAGTAGCATGAGAGCACTAAGAAGAGCATCAGATCTAGGGGAAGGGGAGGTAGCTCAGGATTGGGGTAAAGAGGAGATAATGATCCAGTTCAATAGATTTAGAAATCCCAGGAGGTTAGCTTCTAGGTGGTATAACATGAAGAACTTCTACCTAAATCCAAATCCATGCTTGACCTCTCATTGGTCAAATTACCTAATCTCTCCCTGCCTCACTTTCCCCAGGTTGCAAAGGGGAATAATAATAATGCTGTCTCTGTCACAGAGTTCTGTGAGGACCAAAGGGCACACATACATGGAGGACTTGGTAGGGTGAAGGGTTCAAACTTCATGTACAGAGCTTGTGCCCGCAGAGCAGCTCACAGTCTAGGTAGCGCTTGAGAAATGCCAAGTATCATCATCATCCTTCCAGAAGGTCCCATTGAAGTCTCCAGTTATGCCCACCATCACGGGGAATTTGGGTTCTGGTTGCTATATAGCAGAGCAAATATCCACCAGATTCCATCCCCTACACCAAGTGCTCCCTCCCCTGCATCAGTCGCCTATAGCTTTAACGTTCTTGTATCAATTTTTTGGTTTGCAAGTTCTTCCTTCCATTGGTTTATTTGTCCTTGGCAGCCTTGTTCCCCACCTTTAAATGACTTTAAAATGACTGTGTTCTATCTACCAGAGACAAGGAACCCCCTAAAGCCAACATTGCGTGATTGTGTCTAAAATGCAGCCAACTTTGAGTGGGAGGCTTGTTTTTAAATGAAGACGGTATGCTTTAGTGCATGTCCTGTTTTGACATCAGATGCTCTTTTTGTTTCCTTCTATACTCACGGTGGTGTTCAGGACTAATTTTCTGGGATAAATGATTTCCTAATAAGAGAGGTAGGACTATGTGGTCTTGGTCTCTTTGTTGGATTCTTTAGGGTTTGGGAGTCGCACTTCAACACACACTCTCGGTTAAAACCATACTTACTTTATTCCAAATTCCCAGTCACATTTTTACTTGCCTCCAGAGCCTACCTTCTTTTTCCAGGCATCTGGACCTATTCCCACCTAGTGTGTGGCTCCTGGGTGTTCCTAATCCACCTGCCTCTGAGCTTGTCTGTTCACCTGCTCCAAGTCCCAAACTGTTTTCCATGTTAGACAATATTTATGTTGGCTAAATATTGGCACAAGCCATAAATGTGGCATGTTCACAAACACTGTGGTAGATCGCTAAGCAGATGTTCTAACATTTACAAACTGGTTTTCACGTATGGACAATGACACCTGCTTTCATCGGCAGGATGCTGATCTGTTCTTGTAAGAATAGAGTTATGCTTCAGTTCGGCGTTTCTCAAACTCAGCTGCACATTTAGAACCACCTGGGGAGTATTTGCAAATCTCAATGCACAGATCAACCACCAGACCAATTAATTCAGACTCTCTGGGGGTGGGACTTAGGCTTCAGTGGTTTTTAAAACTCCCCGGGTGATTCCAATGTGTGGCCAACTGTTAGCACTCGTTCCCCAGTCTAGTGCTTCTCAGACTGTACTGCCCCCAAGAATCACTTGAGGATCTTGCTAAATGCAGATATGATTCGGTAGGTCTTCAGAGGATTGGGGTTCTGCATTTCTAACAAGCACCCAATTCATGTAGATGCTGCTGTGGTCCAGAGACCACACTTTGAGTAGCAAGGAAAGTCATTCCTAGTGCCTTGAAAATAATTTTCCTGGGTGCCTGGGTGGCTCAGTCAGTTAAGCGTCTGACTTCAGCTCAGGTCATGATCTCACGGTTTGTGGGTTTGAGCCCTGTGTTGGGCTCTGTGCTGACAGCTCAGAGCCTGGAGTCTGCTTAGTCCTCTTGAGTTTGTCCATGGCTCCCTCCCTATTGGTCTGCACATACCCCACAGCCACACTCCGATGGCGAAAGGATTTCACTATTGAACTCAACTCTCTATTTTCCTCCAGATAACGACTCTCCTGAAAACAATCCACACAAGAGAAGACAAGCTTCATCTAGCTAAATCTGTGCAGATTTTCCATGGATCTTATTTTTCTGTCTATGCACAAAGCTCACTGAGGCCAAGGACATGTCGTCTAGGCTAAGCAAACTCTTTGAATGTTGTGTGATTAGCAAATTATAGTAATCGCGGTTATTACTGCTCCCAATAGGTTAGTCACAAACACGAGATCTTCAGTTGAAAGAAATCATTAATGATGGCAAAGGGATTGGGGGAAAGCACAAAACAAAAAAGTAAATTTTCAATTCTCAGAATTGGCTAGAAAGCCCTCTGTATCACAGCACCTTGGAAAATGTAATTTCCTGGCCAATATCCTACTGGCTTTGGAGTATTGTTTGTCAAGCAGTTGCCTGTGAATCCTAGTCTGTAGACATATCCTTGTGACTTTGTAGCTTTCTTAGTAGGCTTTTAAAATATGTATTTACTGCTGGTAATAACTTAAAAACTAAATAGAAAGCATATTGAATCATTAAGGTGACCAAGAGATAGCACACGATTTCAGCGCCTGCATTTGTGTTTCTATTTATGATTGTGTATATGCCTAATAGCTATGTTTTAATTGTTGCAAGCAAACAATAAAAGAACAGAGAACAGAGGGGGGTTTAATACAAAAATCACACATTTTAGCCAAGAGAGGGCCCGATTGTTTTGCAGGGAGTCTTACAAACAAAAGTTTCTCAGTTTTGGATAGAGAAATATAATAGTAGAACTAAGAAAGTCAACGCACCACATCACATTTTAGACATTCTGTAACAAAAAAGAAACCACATGATAGCCATCAGGACCATTTTAACATTGAGTGTGGCCATTTAATCCCAGCAAAATAACATTGTCTATTATGCTAAATCCATACCATGCATTTATTTGTACATTAGCAACTTGTATTTTACTAGTATTTAATTTTATATATTTCTTTTGGCTGCGTAATCGCTTCAAAACTACAAGCATTATAGTTTGAAGATTGCACATGTTCAAGTCACTTTCTGATGCAAGTAATTCAAGTCATTACCAGGACAGTTTTCTGTCCTTCAAAAAGGGTTTGCATTTACTTATTTTGAAACACAGGCTTAGAACATATTCATTCCTTGTGCAATGTTAATTGCACAAGTATTTTCTAATAGTGAAATAATTCCATCAGTATTTTCTAAAATGTCCTGGCGGCCATACTGTGGCATCATGCTCTCCACTGCAAGGCACTATTAAGGGAACACTGTTGGGATTGGAAACTGGGCTCCTAGATTATATTTTTACATTAGCTACAAACATTGTAACAGACATTTGTGTGTGGGGAGGGAAGATTTCTCTGCTTAGAAGTCATGCCTGATGATGACATTTTCAGGCTGGATCGTGAAGGATCCACTATGACAAGTCATTGGTGAATGATGCTGGGCCCACGAGAGAGCCCAGTCAAACCTATGATTTGGAGGGAAAATCAAGTGCTTACAGGCTGTTGGGCCTCTGGTTCTCCACTCCCTGGTGGGTGGCTGAGAGTCTGCACAGCTGCTGCCGAGGGTTGGATGTCCCCTTTGGGCAACTGTTGACTGCCTTCTGAGAGGGAGTAAGACTGGCTCTGAAGATTCAAAAGAGATACATAAAAATGCTGGACCACTCACACAAGCCAGCCACCCCATGAGGTAGACATTCAAAAGATGAAAATGTCCTCCTGAACTGCTATGGCAGGGACCACTTATTTCTGAAGCCGTCTGCTTCTATCAGCAGTATCTTAAAAGTAGGATTCAGGGGTGCCTGGGTAGCTCAGTTGGTTAAGCGTCCGACTCTCAACCCTCGGTTTCAGCTTAGGTCATGATCTCACAGTTTTGTGAGTTCGAGCCCCACATTGGACTCCTGCTGATAGCACAGAGGCTGCTTGGGATTCTCTGTCTCCCTCTCTCTCTGACCCCCTACCCCCCCACTCATGCTGTCTTAGTCTCTCTCAAAATAAATTAATAAACTTAAAAAAAGTAGGCTTCAGTGTCTCTGAAATATAGACTGAATGTAAGGCTCAAAATCTTGGCTAGCAGAAAAAATGCTATCCACAGAAGATTTTAAATAGAACACCTCCCCAAAGAAAATATTTGTAGGCTTGCAACCATTGAGTACACATTTAGTTTATGGCAAAGGAACAAAAAAACTTCATAAACAAAGTGATAGTTTACAGAACATTTTTGAATCTTTTTTCTCTTTGTTTCTAGTTTACATACAGTAAGTCATTTCTTGCCATGGGAACCTATAGTTGGTACAGAAAGACCTTATCAAAATTTTTATTGCAACAGTTTTAGATATACATTTTTCAACGTAAAAAAGAATCACAACTTAACTCTGACCTGCCTTGTATATCATTGGCTCCAAATGGTAGTACCTTAGTCAATTTTTAGTCATTACTGGTTTATAGACACAGTATTCACATGAGCCTAGACATTTCAGTGTAAAAACCCAAATATTAAGTCCATTCTTTGGGTATCTGCAAATATCTGAATATTTGATGCTGCTTAGAAATAATACTGCTTAGAAATAATATTTTCACCTTTCAGTCCAACAAGTTATATGGACTTGCCCTCATAGGAGTACTTTTACCTTGGGTTACAGATATTTGCAACATGAACCTGCCTTTCCACAAAACCCTTATGGGCATAGCCTACCAAGTTTTATGCAACTTTGCTACATCTAACAGCTTTAATCATACATTCCACAAATACATATTAACCATTTACTCTCTGTGGGGTATTGTTTACTATCTTGTTTTAAAATACTTCTCTTTAGCCCCTCCTAAGAGATTTTTGGCTAATGGAGAAAAAATATATTCCAAATGCATTTTAGAAGCGTGGTATGCTGTTGTGAAAACCAACAATAAGGAGTGATCACAATCATAAAGTGCAAAAGTATTAATCATGATTTCATAGTTTAAATTTCTCCACATGCTAACTAAAATGAAAATTGTTTGATTCCCAAAGGCAATAAATACTTACATGACGATTGCCCATTTTCGTTTTTCTAAGATAGTTGTTCTGTATTTCATTAAAAGATCAGGTCTCCTACAAGCCAAGTTTATAATAGTTTTCCCAGGGTGTAATAGCTCTTGTGTTTAATAAGTAACTTTTGGCATTGAATTTGAATACATTGTTGGGGATGGGTAGGGAGTGGTGATAGCTACAAATGACCTTAAGCTTCTCAAGCTGCCTTTATAGACCATCTTTTTAAAATAAAGTATTTACTAATACATCAAGGATAGGACTTTTAAGTTGAATAGAAAGCTGATTTTCAATTAATGGGCTAAACCTGTCTCACTTCTGGGTTACTGAAAGAGTCATAATTTGTTTATTTTGGGTGTTTATTTAAAATTTTATAACTTGCGATGATAAAAGCATTAACCAAACAAGACTGAAAAATCTTACTGTTTTACTAATATCACTATTATTATTACGCAGAATCTTTTTGAGGGCAACGTCGAGTTATGTTAACATCATCTTTATAATCTAGCTGGTTTTTAAATTAAAAAAGTAGTATGTGCAGATGGTAAGTTCTTTTTAATAGTGTGAAAATGTACTGTGAAAAGTAAACCTACTGACTTCCCAGGCCCTCCTCCTGGTGGTTTCTTGTGAGTCCTTCCAGAAATTGTCTACGTACACAGCCATGTCTGCCTATTTATGTAGCTCCCTACCTTTTCCCTCCTCCCTCCCTCCCTCCCTCCCTTCCTCCCTCCTTCCCTCCCTCCTTCCCTCCTCTCTTTCTTTCTTTCTTTTTTGCTTCTTTCCTTCTTTCTTTCTTTCCCTGGCCTGTGTTTTTCGTTTGTTTCTTTGTTTGCTTCGTTATCAACAAGTGGGTTTGTACAATGCATTCTTTTCCATGCCTTGTATGCTTCATATACTAAAGAGATAATGTGACACTCGCACATTTCTTTTTCAGTGGCCACATAGTAGTCTACTATGAATATGAACCAAACCTTATGTCATCAGTCCACTATTCAAGGTCATTTTGAGTTTTTTGTGTGAGTTTCTTCATTTATACATCTTTGCCTATGTGTGCGTGTTTATCTGTAGAATAAAATCTAAACATGTAATTGCTGGACAAAGAGTATATGCATTAACAATTCTGATAGATCTTGCTCAGCTGCCCTCTGCACAGGTATCAAAACATTGAACTACTCTCAAAGTCCAGCTAACCCATGAGTCTGACTTTATTTTTTAATCAGTTAATTAATTGATTGATTTTTTGAGACTGACTTTTTAAAGACAAAATGTATATTCCCCTAAAATAACATGCCAGTGTCCATTTTTTCCCCTGCATACTGGCAACACTAAATATTATGAGAGTTTTTCACTTCTTCCAATTTCAAAGATGAAAAATGGTTATTTCAGTGTTTAATGTACATTCATTCCTTTCTTTGATATCCTTTTTATCTTGAATAGCATCATTTTAATTTTTTTCTGCAAATTTTTACCAAAATTCTAATTAGTTAGCATGTGGTGTAATATTGTTTTCAGGAGCAGAATTTAGTGATTCATCACTTACATTCTTTTGATATTCTTAAAATTATATACCATTTCCCTTAAAAGTCATTTGCATGAATTTTTTTCTGTGGTCTGCTATGCCCTTTATTTTTATTTTGAGTTATTAGTCTTTTCATTATTTATTTACAACAACATTTTATAATATACCTAGGCCTTTGTCAAATGTAACAATTATTTCTCCCTAATTTGTTGTTTGTCTTTTGTTTCTGTTTGAGTGTGTTCTGAGCATGTATGTGTAAGTGCAAAAAGTGTTCATTTTTATGGATGTATTGACTTGCTTGGAAAAACATCTCTACATTAAAATGATCAAAACTTCTCATACATTTTTTTCAAGTTTTTTTTAACAGTTTCTTTTTTAAAGGCTTACGTCTTTTCATCCATTGTAATTGATTTGGTATAAAGTAAGGAAATAATGGATTCAGATTTAGTTTTGGATATTCAATAGAGCCTAGATAGTAAATAATTCATCTTTCCTCATCTAGCCCAAGATTCCATTTTATTTATTTTTTTCAAGATTCCATCTTTATTTTATGCTAAATTCCCATGTAACATAGTGTTAAAATTCTGGTAGGTTTATGAAATTCTGATTGTATATATTTGTATTTTTGTTCTTTCACCTTTATCTACTGAGTACTTTGGATGTGCTAATTGGTAGAACTGTAACAGTGAGCAAGATAGATTTGAATTTCTCTTCCTAGAATATAGTCCAGTGGAGGAGCTATTCAAGAAACAAACCATTTCAACATATTGTACAGCCTGTGAAGAAAATCAACAGGATGCTATGATATAGGCGTGTGTGTGTGTGTGTGTGTGTGAGATTTACTTTAAAAAGAGGTAAAGCTCTTCAAGGAGGTAACATTTAAGCTGTGAACAAAAGGATGAGAAGGAGCCCATCATTTCAAAAGAGAAAGTGTTCCAAATCAGATGCTCTTAGTTTACGCTGAGGATCAGAAATAAGAAAGCACTTTGCTAATTGCAGGAAAAGAAAGATGGTGAAAGAGGCTGGAATCTATAATGTGCCAGGTGGGAAAACAGGTGTAGGAGGCAAACAAGACAAAACTCTCCTCCAGGAATGTGGGGGGAGGGGAATGAAAGACATAAATTAGCAACTAATACTTTGACCATTCTCTATGATTTTGGCCTTTAAGTGTCTAATCTGGGCTCTATAGGTCTCTGCCTCCTCCCATCCCCAGACTTCTCAGGGCCAACTTCTCCTGCCCCACGTCTCTGCTGGCTTCGAACCACCCTCTGCACCATTAACCCTTCCTACAATGCTCGATCAGTGAAGTCGCCCTCCCTCCCTTCCTCCCTTACCCAGGCTGTTGAAGCTCAAAGTTCAGGAGGAACAGGGCAATTTGATGTCCAGTGATTGAAGTGGAGATAAGTTCTGTTTAAGGTCTCACAGGAACTGGTACAGAAGAGATATAGTTTATGGCCCCAGAGAGGTGAGATAGAAAGCTTAGAAGCCAAGTGAGAAGCTGACACACCTTATTTTATTTTTCTAGAACACCACCACTATAGCCAACTCTTGATAGTTCCACTTTGCCCATGTTCAAGTTTGGATCTGACTGAAACAGAGCTGTTTCTAGTGTCATCTCCTCCTTTCTGCTTCCCCAGCTGGATGGGTCCACAGGAAGGTGGCTGGAATATTTCCCAGCAATAGCAGCAGGAGGAAGGATGGGGAATTCCTGTGACCCCAAGTCATTTCTGGGAGGTTGTCATGGTTGGAGGCCCAGCGGGAGAGGAGAAGGGTAAGCAGATGTTTTAGGAGAGATGGCACAGAACAGTAAGGGGAGGGTTTGTCTGATGTTTTGGTTTTTTGGTTTTGTTTTGTTTTTACTATCATCTTAAAATATTCAGTGATTCCAAATTATTACAGGTGCCTCATTTTTTCTTTACTAGACTGGGTCTGTTCTCTTGGACTTTGGTGGTTCTCAAAGTGGTAATGTCAGCCAAAGTTCTAATCTCCTAACTTTATGAGTCTCAATAGCAGGTTATAAATCAGTCTTGTCAAACACAATCTCTCCATCTGTACCACCCACCAAGGTTAAGTTTCTAACACTTCTTAAAAATGTCATTTATGGGATGCCTCATGGTTCAGTCAGTTAAGTGTCTGACTCTTGATTTCAGCTCCAGGTCATAATCTCACAGTTCATGAGATCGAGTCCCTCATGAGGATCTGTGCCGATAGTGTGGACAGAGTCTATTTTGGATTCTCTCTCTCAATCTCTCTCTCTCTCTCTGCCCTTCCCCCCTCAAAATAAATAAATAAAAGAGCATTTTTAAAAAAAAATGTCATTTATATATCTGTTATAGGTTAAATTGTATCCCCTAAAAGACAAGTTGTGATCCTAATCTTCAGTACCTATAACTTTATTTGGAAATAGGGTCTTGGCTGATGTAACCAAGTTAAGATGAAGTCATTAGGGTGGGCCCAAACCCATTATAACTGGCCTCCTTGTTGGAAAAGGAACACCCCACGGGAAGACACAGACACACAGGGAGAAGGGCATGTGATGATGGAGGCAGAGACTGGCAGGATTTAGGTGTAAGGCAAGGGACACCAGCGACTGCCAGCCACTACCAGGAGCCAGGAAGAGACCAGGAAGGATTCTTCTCTACAGGCTTCTGAGGGAGCACAGCTCTGCCAACCCACGGATTTTGGATTTCTAATCTCCAGAACTGTGAGACAGTAAGCTCCTGTTATTTTAAGCCACCCAATTTGATATCGTGGACTTGGGAAACTAATAAAATCTCTAAAAGAACAAACACCGAAACAAAACTCACCAGCTGCTGTGATTATCACAACACATTGTGCTTTATAATTTGTATTTAATAAAATTTCCATTTAGAAATATTTTGGGGAAAATTTCATATTATGTAATCATAAGACCACAAGTATTTCAGATTACTTTGTAGGCTTACAGTACTCCTTAAAATAACAAAAACATATAGATGCTGCTTTTCTAAATATAGCAGTCAAGTTGAACATTTCTGCAGGGATAATTAATAGTATTTTATTTATGTAGTGTCACTTAGATAGAGCCCAAACATTATTGTTAACTTTTGGACTCATATTTTCCTCTACGTAAAAAAGGCACAAAATGTTTGTCTTTTTGGCATGTTTGTTTATCGTTGTTTTCCCCTCCACATTAGTTTGTAAATTTTCAAGTGCAGAGACAGGCCTGTTGCTTGGAGTCTTCACAGTGTCTGTGTACAATGGCTACTTAATAAACATGGTTACTCAACTGAGCAAAACGACTGGACTGGCATCTGCAGGAAGTGATGACAGTTGCTGATAACAGCTGTATTTCCACACTCTTCTGCTTTTCTAATAGTAAAGACCCTGAAAGTAACACATCATCTTGCAAGCATAAAAACAAACATCTCAAGGTACAAAAAGCCTTCTTAACTCAGTGATTGGTTACCCTATACTTGCACATTTGCTGCATGCAGGAGACCATGCTAAGCTAAGGGCATGTGGAAAGCGTAAGACATAGCTCCGCCTCCTGCGTGTGAAGTGCTTATGTTCTAGGAGGGAAAATAAAACATCTGTATAGGGAAAAATGCCTTGATTTGATAGAGCATTTTGTGGCAGAAGCACTGGGAGAGCAAAGACCTGGGTGTAGGGTGGTGTGGTGTCCGCTACAACTTAGGAGTATGTTCACATTAGAGTCACACTCTTTCCGGTTCTTCGGTTTCTATTATATAAATGTAAGAGTTGAACTTCATCTCTACATTTACTTCAGACCTAAACTAATACGAACAATTTGGATTTCAGAAGACATATTGGGACCTTTGGGTTACAAGTGACTCAAAACTTGGTTCATAATAACATAACAAACAAGGAATCTATTGGCTTGCACAATTGGAAAAGTTACTTAGCTTCAGGTGTAGCAAGATCCAGCTACTCAAAAATATCTCCCCAGGATTCATGGTCTCTCTCCACTTCTCAGTTCTGCTTTCTCCCCTCTCAAAGGGAACCCCCTTCTCAAGGACAAGATGGCTGCTGGCGGTTCCACATGTTCATCCTCACAATTCCAAATCCAGCGAAAAGAAAATAAGATCCTTCCTTTCCTCCAAATTCAAATAGACGTCCTGATCTGAATCCCTGGTCCCAACCGGGACTCATACTCTGTAGTAGTCATTCTGTACATCCCCAGCTGGCCGCCATATGGCTGGCCACCATAGCTGGGACATAGTGAGGGCTGGACTTCATGTTGCCTCTAGAGCTGAGAGAGGAGTCAATCCCACCCAAACCATGTGGTCTGAGAGTGGAAGAAGGGGTGGGCACTCAGAAAAAACTGGGATGCTCTTAATGAAAGAAGGGTGAGTGGATAGTAGACTGCTCAAAACAAGAGATGTCCACTGCAGAGGGCAAACAGAGCAGCCTCAGAGAAGTAACAGGAGACCATGAAAGGGAAAAAGTACAGATCCTGAGGATGAGAAGAGGTGGAGATAGTAGCCTAGAGTGTTTTGAACCCAATAAGAGGCAGAGAACTGACACTGGAGCATCCAAAAGAGTAGCAAAGTGCTTTCCCTTGGAGCTGTCACTTCTGGTACAGCCTTTTGTGCATCCTCTTGGGCAGCCTGCCTGTGGGTGGCCGCCGCTAGGTACATGCCCGACATCCATGCAACATCCCCTTCCTGATGGCTCCATCCTGTGGATTTTGTCCTGTGAGCTTTGCTTTAGTGCTGCAGAATTTCAGAACTCTGCATTCATTCATTAACACATATATCATTCGCTACATTGGGAGCATTATAACGCTGTGCTAAGCTCCGTGGGGGCAGAAGAAAGGAAGGTAGAAAACAGGGTGCTTGCCCTCCAAGAACTTACCATTTACTTTTAGTAGGGAATAAGAAATAAAAAGAGTAGGAAATCAGGATGTAATTGGCATACAGAATGACTACTACAGAGTATATTATAGACTATTATAGACCAATACAGACTATTATAGGTTATTCTGTAATTAGTAAGTTACAGGAGCTGGGAAAGAAGAAATGGCAGCCCAGAGGAATGAGGAAGGCTTCATGGGGGCATGGGCCTCACTCTGGGAATGTGGAGTGGCAAGAGCTGGAAGGGCCTTTAGAGGAAGGGCGTGAAGGGAATAGCATTGGGAGCGGTGAATGCCATTAAGGCATGAGCAGGAGGCGGCCAGTGTAGACTGTGTTGAGGGGCAAGGGCAAGCTGAGGAGCTTGGAAAGTTCATCTAGATGGGGATGCCTGCCCTTGAGTTCCCTGCAAAGGGGAAGCTATGGAAGAAAACCCAAGGTTTCAAGTGTGAGTGGCTGGCATTCAGTGCTGCCGTCTTCAACGATGGAACTGTGTGGGATGGAGCTGCTCTAGGAGGAAATGTGGGCACCCAGGTACCAGATGCCTGCAGACAGAAGAGCTTAGAGGGCAGGAGGAGGAAGAGCCACTGGATTTGGCTGAGAATTCAGGGATGGAGCTGTTTGATCCATCCACACAGAGGGATGGTAGTATCTTGAGACGTGTGTGAGCAAAGGAAGCAGAAAGAGAAAAGAAGGCTGAGGTCAGGACTTAGGAAGGATATTTGGAGGGTGGTGAGAAGAATGAGGCCATCAAAGAAGTCAGAAGGTTCATCAGAGGAACAGAAACAGAAGGAGCAGAGACTAAGAGCGGAGCAAAGCTGGAAGAGTGTGATGCCTCAAAAGACAAGAGTATTTCAAGAGGGAAAGTAGTTAATGATGCTAAATGCACCTGAGAGAAATCCAAAGCAAACAAAGTGTCTAAAATATATTTTAATTGTACAAATCAACCTTACTTGTTTTCAAGAATATACCTATCTTTCCTCAGATAGTTTTATTTTTTAATTGCTAATTAATAATAAATAATTATCTGATTAATTGAATTTTTAAAGATTAGTAAATTTATTTTAATTTGTGTAACGGGATTTGATTACGGTAAGAGTTGGCCTAATTGGATTCGGGTAGAGCAAGTAGTTGCTCACAAGGTCATAGAAAGGCATACAGGTCTCCTCGGCCACCTCACCCTCAAGGCATTCTGCACCATGTTGCTTCTCTGTAATAAGCTGAAGGCCATGAGCAAATCCTTTTGTCTTTAAGGACTTCCATTTTTATAACTGTAAAGCGAGGGGGTTACACCAGTACCTCGTAAGGTCCCTTCTATCTTAAAAAAAATTTTTTTTTAATGTTTATTTTTGAGAGACAGAGACAGAGAAAGGGGATTGGGGGAGAAGCAGAGAGAGGAGGAGACACAGAATCCAAAGCAGGCTCCAGGCTCTGAGCTGTCAGCACAGAGCCCGATGCAGGGCTCAAACTCATGAACCACGAGATCATGACCTGAGCCGAAGTTGGACACTTACCCAACAGCCACCCAGGTGCTCCCCGGTCCCTTCTATGTTAAGACTGCTTTGATTCTAAGATTTCAGGTAGGATAATTTATTTAGTCCTTTCTTACTGAAATGTATTAGCATCAATAAAACACTTTTGGGGCGCCTGGGTGGCTTAGTCGGTTAAGCGTCCGACTTTCGCTTAGGTGATGATCTCGTGGTTCATGAGTTTGAGCCCTGCATCGGGCTCTGTGCTGACAGCTCAGAGCCTGGAGCCTGTTTCAGAGTCTGTGACTCCCTCTCTCTCTGCCCCTCCCCTGCTCACGCAGTCTCTCTCTCTCTCCTAGAAAAAAAAAAACAAAAAAAACCCCTAAAACATTAAAACACTTTTATTGTTGTCCCAAAGATTTGCTAGTTTGTTAGCATTGCTTGCGTTAACATGCGAAAGGAAGTGTTTTTATTTCTGACTTTTCGTTTCATGATTCTGGGTAAAACAGTGTCAGTAGGAAGATGCAGGATCCATGTTTTCAGACTCCTATTTACTTTCGTGTCATCTTAAAGTCTGTTCCATGTTAGAAATCAAATTTTGATTTATAAGGGCNTGGCTCAGTCGGTTAAGTGTCCGACTTCAGCTCAGGTCATGATCTCGTGATTCATGGGTTTGAGCCCTGTGTCGGCTCTGTGCTGACAACTCAGAGCCTGGAGCCTGTTTCAGATTCTGTGTCTCCCTCTCTCTCTGCCCCTCCCTCGCTCGCTCATGCTCTGTCTCTCTCTGTCTCAAAAATAAAAATAAAAACTATAAAAAATTAAAAAAAAAGAAAGTTATTTGTTCTGAGGCTGTTTGTTCTCTCAAGGACCACAACATGTGTGGGCTCCCCTCAGGGGCTTTATAAGCTTTATCTGATGATGTACACATGGCAGAGGTAGCCTACTGCAGCACAATAAAAAATTGTTTTCCGCCTACATTTCAGATCACTCGAATATTCCTGAACTATCTTTAAATAAAGGCTGTAGAAAATTGTGATATGAGTTATGCATAGCAATAGCAGATAAATAATTAATAGAACAGGAAGCTAATAAATCACCTGCTGACCAATATGCCATAGAAAACATAATTGCCAAGGGGTGAAGTGATAAAGGTTACACATCACTTTTTAATGGATAACTAAGACTTCCTAACCTTTCGTGAGAGTCAAGACTACTTATAGAAATAGAATTCTCAAAGTAACAACGGAATCAAGAGTTATGAGGAATTTAACTAGTAATTAGGTACAGAGGTGTATTTTGTTTTCCACAATATAGTTTTTAAAATTTCCCCTTTTCATTCCACTCACATTTTTCAGCCCCCTGAGAAGAGCAAGTTGAAATTTTGTATTTCATTTCTGGGGTGCATGGTAAGTGGCTAGAAAACATGAAACCTTTTAAATTATTAGTGAGTGAAGATATCTAGCCAGATGCTAATCACCCAGAGATGTTTAATAGCTAGCTGAGAAAATGAATAGACAGACAAAATAATTATATGCTAAGTAGATGCATAAAATGAACAGTGGTAAGAATTGAAAAAGACACTTTTTTCCCCCTGCTAGCAAATATAAAAATCCCATAGCAGGTTTTTTCTAATTCTTTTCTATATAATAATATTCATTTGCTGCTGATTCAGTGTCATCAGGGAAATTCTGGTGGTTGGAGGGAGCCCTACTGAGGCAAATGTTTAAAACAAATTACTACAATAAAGACTATTAGAAGGAACATTTTTATTTGGCTGAAAAGACACCCAAAAACCTTGTAGAAAGGTCAACTGCATTGTATAGGCATGCGGACATCACTCAAGGTCAACAATATTGAAACCCCAGGTGGCTAATTATAGATATTGTATACACTGCAGATTTTTTTTTAAGGTGGTAGAATTTTGTCTACAGCAACCGCCCAAGGTAAGATTATACTGTGGTACCTGAAGACAATCTAGGTGTCTGCGAGTCCAGAGAGGACTGGAACGGAGAGGAAGGCCAGAAGTCAGTGTACCTTGGGTTGGAAAGTATGCTGGTTAATTTTATGTGTCAGCTTGACTGGGCTAAGGGAAGCCCAGATGGCTAGCAAAACATTATTTCTAGGTGTGTCTGGAAGGGTGTTTCAGGAAAATTAGCATTTGACTCAGTAGACTTGAGTAAAGATCTGCCCTCATCGAGGTGAGTACGCATCATCCCATCCGTTGAGTGCCCCTTCCCCCTGCCAGATAGAAAAGGGAAAGGAAGGGCCAATTTCTGCTCTTTCTTCTTGAGCTGGGATGTCCATCTTCTCCTGCCCTTGCACAGTGGTGCTCTCCATTCTCAGGCCTGTGGAATTGGCCTGAGTTACACCACTGGCTTCCTGAGTCTCCGGCTTGAGAGGGCAAATTGTGGGGCATGTTGGCCTCCATAACTGTGTGAACCAATTAACATAATATAGTAGTGTGTTTGTATGTATTGGTCCGTGATATGTATATTTTCTATTGGTTCCAATTTTCTGGAGAACTCCCACTAAAAGTTTTGTTTTAGTTTCTGGAGAACTCTTATGGAAAGTTTTGTTAAAGCACACAGTATGGAGTTGACTCACGTTTTTAGTATTCACTACGTCTCATTCAACTTGATGACACTAGATGTTTTATAAATGTCTGCCGAACTAAAGGAAACCCACTTCTCTCCCTACTATGTGCTGAGCATTGTGCAAATGCTAAAGATAGAAGTGATAAAGACGTTACTGGTGTCATTGCATAAATGTTGAAGGGACACGTAAGCATCATCATTTTACACAATGTGGAAAGTGCTACGTGGAGGCTGTCTTGCTGTGAGGACTGTGTGCATCTAAACACTTATTCTTTTTTTTTTTTTTCTGAGGGGCAATACCGAGTGTATTGAATTAGATTTTTTTTTTTGGTTTTAATCTTTTTTTTTTATTTGAGAGAGAGAGAGCACGAGTAGGAGAGAGGGGCAGAAGGAAAGAGAAAGAGAATCTTAAGCAGGCTCCACACTCAGCACAGAGACAGATATGGGGCTCGATCCCACAACCCTAGGATCGTGACATGATCTGAAATCAAAAGTTGAATGTTCAACTGACTGAACCACCCAGGTGCCCTGAATTAGAGTTTTCTATTTACAACTGAGTTAACATCTACATACTATTTTGCTAGTCTACATGGATACGTTAATCCAAATGAGTTTAGACTTACTATGAATGGGCTACAAAAACACACACTAATTATCTTAAAACAATAGTGCATACATTTTACTCCTATAAAGCCAGCTTTGATTAAAAACCTCTAGTTTCAAAGATTAGTCTGATTTTGAAGATGAACCAAAATACACACTGTATGATTCTAAGATCTATTTTAGCCATTTTGTACAGTTGTTATCTTATTGGACTACAGTATATATATATTTTTAAATGACACTGACAAGGGGCACCATCTGGTGTTAACTTTAACCGCAGCTCGGGCCCTCTCCCCACAAAAGTCTTCAGCCAAGAGTTCTCCATCATAAAGACTGAAAGGGCCCAGTGATACTCTAGTAGCATGGTGGTAACAGAAGCAAGCCCGGGCCCTCCTTCGATTCTCCCACCCTGTGCAACTTGAAAATGGTTCTGAAATTGGAACATATACCGCCATACTTAAAAGCTTAGGGACATGGAGAGTCAGCTAGAATATGGGGACAGAAAGTCATAGGTGGTGGGAGGATGGGTAGGTGGGCACATGCAGATCCATGCTGTTCTGTCCAACACCTATGTGTGCGCGCTTTAACTAAATGAACTCAGGAGGCCAACAGCAGTGGACCTGCTCAATTCACCTTCCAAATCAGAACAAGACTTAAAAGCTCAGGCTTGCATTTTGCACTATGCAGAGGTTTCGCCCATGGTGGGAGCTCAGAAGCAGGATCTCTCCTCTTTCTGCACAGCCTGATGCATGCACACAGCATGCCCAGCAGCTGACTAGCTGCAAATGCCTGCACTACCCAGATGACATGCATCGTGATTTCTCGTAGCTCCTTCACAACTAGAGCCTCACATCTCTCTGCGTAGAGGTCGGAGTGGTGGGCAGGACTGTTACAGCTGCTGGTGGTCTCTCTGCACAGCTAGGAGGGACACTCTGATTTTTGGTTTCCTTGAACCTGTCTGGATTTTTCCAGTCTGAATAGTTGTGAATTTCACAACAGTGCAGCTATCTCTGTATGTAATCAGTAGCCCGGCTAGCATCACTGCGGGTAGGTCTTATATGCTTTTTGAATGCTGTGGTCAACCTTATTTTCCACCTTTGTTCTGCAAACTATCCCCAAACCACTACAAGAACTTCTGTGACAAAACCAAGAGTAGGTTGATGACAAGCATGACGAGTCCGCGAAGCTTTCTTTCTCGGATTGTGGCACGAGAGCCAATTAGCCCAATAATGAAAAGCAGAGCTCTTACAACCATGATTGCTAAGTGAGGACGAGAAAGTTCACAGCCGTCAGAAGTGATAAAGACATAGGCTCCCACGTAGCACAAAATGCCAGCTGCCCCCCAGAAGATGAGGTTGAGAAACACCAGCAGAGTCTTGGAGGAGGTGATGTCGTGCTGGCCTGTGGTGCTGCAGCCTGCTAGGAGTGGACAGCATGCATGGTGCTCATTGCAGCCCCGTGACCTTGGGCAGCCCCAGCCTCAGCCTCAGCCTCAGCTCCAGCCCCAGCCCCAGCTTGGAGTTCCGAAGTCTCACTAATATTGGTTACTAATTATTGTTACTGCTACTTAATAATGTTTATAGGTAATAATATTATTACTAATTTTGCAGGGGTAGAGACAGACTGCTTTAACTTCTCTCTCAGTTGAGCCTTCCACTGAGGAGCCAGTAAGAGGGGAGAGCACTTAGGAATACTCTGGAGTTTGCATATGGTGGCCGGACAAATGAAGCTGACTCACAGGCATGCGGCCATCAGTATCGCCCACACCATGGGTTATTGTGTAACTTGAATGGGTTGCCCATCAGATTCACACAAAACTCTGAATTCCTGTTTCTCTTGAAAAATCAGACCGGGTAGCTCAGGGCGTGTGTCCCCACATGGATCTGAGCAGCAGGTGCCCTCGGTGAAGTGTGGATGTTCAAGCCGGCAGGGTCCTCGCTACCCCCTGAGTGGATTCATGTTTCCCTTCCACATTCCTCTGGAAGTTCCGCTAGCATTTGAGTCTGCAATTCTGGGCATTCACTTGCCACTGCGTCATTTGAACTAGTGAGAACATTTCTGCCACCTTAGCCTCTGAGGGCCAGATGTACCTGGAGCCACGAGAGCTCGTGGTGTTGAGACTGAGTCCGTGGTCACCAGCTGCTGATTCAGACCCATACAGGAGCAAGTCTGAGTGCTGAAGCTGAAGGCGCATGCTCACACCTTAGCTGCAAAGGCAGCTGAGAAGGAGAAAAGTTGGCATTTATAGCTTCTCTGATGGGAGGTGGGCTCTGCCTCCTAGTAAGGTCCGTAAGATGTTTAGACATTCAGCAGCCAAATGAATGATAAAAGTCTACTAGACAAGGGTTGGCTCTCTAAGCATGGAGTGTCTCCCCGTGGAGCACACAAGATGATCTATATGGATGATCTTATTGCTTCGATAGCACTGCGTTGTTTTTGTGTGTGTGTTACGACAATACAATGAAGACATCACACCTGTGAGTGGTGTGAAGTGTGACAGTTTAGAAAAAAATCTTGAGAAAGTGGCAGTTTAGGTGATACTTGGAAATAATAAAATTATTATTCAAAGGACTGAACTCTTGGAAATCAGTCTCAATGCAAATCTTTACATTTCCTTTTGTGCCAAGTAATAGTTAATAATCATAATACAAAAGTTTACAGTTTTTTTAGGACTGTGGACCAAACCCTATCCTAAGCACTTTAGTTTGTGTACTTAAGCATCACATCAACTTTATGAGAGAGTACTCTGACTTTCCCCATTTTACAGATGGGGAAACTAAGGCACAAAGTAGTTAAACAACCAGATATCACTCAATAAATAGTCAAGTGAGAATTTGAATACTCTCTACCTGACAACTGTCTCCTTAGGGTGGACGTGGATTCCTGTACAATAATTACACTGGAAACGTGAAATTCGGATGCTTTTAGAGTACTTGTTTTTTTAATTTAATTTTATTATATTCTTATTTTTGAAAGAGAGAGAGTGAGAGAGAGAGGAGTGGAGGAGCTAAGAGAGGGGAGGGGGAGACACAGAATCTGAAGCAGGCTCCAGGATCAGAGCTGCCAGCACAGAGCGCGACATGGGGCTTGAACTCACCAACTGTGAGATCATGACCTGAGCCAAAGTTTGACACTCAACTGACTGAGCCCCCCAGGGACCCCTAGAGTACTCGTTTTTGTTCCAAGTGGTTTATAATCTAGGGGACAGTTCTCAACGCTGACATTATTGACATTCTGGGCCAGATAATTCTTTCTGTGTGTGTATGGGGGAGGGACTGTCCTATGGATTTTAGTGCAGCATTCCTGGCCTCTACCCACCAGATGCCAGTAGCATCCTCTCCAGTTGTGACAACCAAAAGTGTGTCCAGAAATTGCCAGATGTTCCGCTGAGGCAAAATCGCCCCCAGTTGAGAACTTCTGGTCTCGAGAATTGTCAAGTGTCTCAGTGAGTAGGTTAATACCCACAGGATGAAATGAGGTGACTAAGCAACTCTGGTATGTTCTCCTGGATATTCTTGCACGATATCATGTCATTATTTGTTATTTGCAGGTGTGTCTAGTTTCTCATATCAGAAATACGCAGTGCCAGCTTGTACCATTTGTCTTCCGCTTAATGCAATATGTGATAAGCCTTTGTGTTTTACTCACAAAATGAACAACCAGCTTCTTATTTTTCTAGAACCAGTGGTTGTATACTTGGCAGGAAACTACAAGTGATCTCAATCTCTTTAAACATGTCTTTCCTGGACTGAGTGTTAGAAATTCTTGGAGGGGGATCCTCTGTAAAAATAGGACAGATTATAAACTAGGTCCATTTGTTTTTTAGTATTTTACTTATTCATTTATTGGGTTTTTGTGTTTATTTTTTTATTTATTAGTATTTTAAATACAAGGATCAATATTATGATTGTGATATATTAATATAGCATAAGACATTGAAGAGCTAAAGAAAGATGGCTCTTCTCTCAACTGGGGCTTTCATTAAATCACTGACACCAGGGTCTAGCAAGGGCGTCCCTCAATCCTTTTCATTTTAGCATATTCTGGCCTCCATGGCATCTTCCACACCATTTCTAGCCAACCCAAACACTTTCCCCTTCAATCCCTTAGGATCTATTCAGGCAAAAATACTACCTCTTCTGTGATTGCCTCCAGAATCCTTAATCAGAAAAGCCACTTCCTTCCACTAGACCCTTCATCATCTTATACTCATCATTGTATTTTATGGTTCTCTCAAAGGAAGAACCTGGATTCTCAAGCCTACAAAACTGTAAATCACTTAAGGGAAAGGATCATGCTTTATTCATCTCTATCCCCAAATACTTATCATAGTTCCTCGCACAGAGAAAGCACTTAGCAGATTTTTCTTGAAAGAATGTATCCTTTTGTTAAATTAATATTTCTCCAGGATTGGAAATCAATATTTGGCAGTGAGACAAAATCAATTGCTAACTCTATTTCTGTTGTTGGGCTGCAAGAATCAGGAGGGTGGTGAGACCCAGGTGGAGAATCTTCCCATCTTCCTTCCTGATTTACAGAGCGATTTTCCTCTGGAATTTTCTCTAGTCCCAGTTGTTACCTGCTCTTTGTTTCTTTCACGCTTGGGAATTAATTGCAATCTTTCGTGCTAATTTCATGGATCAAATCCATGAAGCCATCTTGCCCCCGATACTCTTCTGGCCTCGGTCAGTGTTGTCTGTCTACACAACCGGTCTGCCACAGGAACTTAATCCCTCAGAGGACTCTCATAGTTCCATACAGGCCCTGGGTAAGTCACAGTTTGGGCTTTAGTTATTCCACTTTCTCAGTGGCCCATGGAACCTGCCATACTTCCCGTCTTGACACGCCCTGCTGTTGTTTGCTACCCAGGATCCTAATATGTGGGGATTGATACTATGTTGGAAGGTGGATAGTGATGGACACTCCCTCCAGCTCAGTCTTGCTCCTTATCCTCCGTGTGCAGAAAATAAAATGGCTCAGATTAAATCTGGCAGTTGTCTGGGAGGTGAAATAGTTCATACGTGATTATATGGACAAAGAAAATGTACCTGTTTTATTTTTGAAGGTGGACTTTATCTTCACACCCTCAGCCTACTGGGTAGTGTTAGGGGTGGGGAGTGGGGCCTTAAATCTACTAATTTAAGATGCTCTTACATCAGCCTCTTCCTGTTTAAAGCCAGTCATCTCCCTGGGGGATGACTATTCAGCAAATACTCTACCTTGAAGATTTCATTTTCCCCTTCTGTTTCTCCTTAAGATACGCCAGTGGGAACTAAAGTAATAGAGAAAACCTTTCTCAGCCAAGCCTACCTTTCAAAACTACTTTCTTGCTCACTCAAAAATCTTATTTTTTATTTCCAGTGGTGAACCTTGACTTTGCCTTTGCCTTTCTTTGTAATAATCCTTATCTTCTCAAAGGCAAATGGATGATGTTGGCTTTTTAATTGGTTTTTTTTTTTTCCCCTGACGTTTGCTTTCTCAGGCCTACCTTTTACCGGGTACATGGTTCAATTGGCTTCCTATTTAAAAGAAAAAAAAGTGGGGCGCCTGTGTGGCTCAGTCAGTTGAGCGTTTGGCTTTGGCTCAGATCATGATCTCATGGTTCGTGGGTTTGAGTCCCATGTCGGGCTCTGTGCTGACAGCTAGCTCAGAGCCTGGAGCCTGTCTTTGGATTCTGTGTCTCCCTCTCTCTCTGACCCTCCCCTACTCATGCTGTCTCCCTCTCTCTTAAAAAAAAATAAAACATTAAAAAAAAACAAAGAAAAAGAAAATCACTATGCATTAAGGCTATACCAAGTCTAAGAAGACATGTCACTAACCACATTTAACTATATCTTCACAAATTCTAAAAGAAAAGGGAATTCCACATGTCTATAAAGCAAGAGAACAAATGTTTACAAAGACCTGGGCCAAGAAATAGATGATTTACATTGCTCTGGGATCAGTTGTAGTTGTAGCCAAGAAGGTATCTTATCTCTCACTCAAATCTCATTAATAGGGGTCATGAAGCAGTCCCACGATAAGTGAATTCAATACCTGATCACAGTTTACACTAGTACACAAACTCTTATTTTTTGTTAGACAGTCAAGAGATTACGTGTTGCTAAAGGTGTAAAATTTGGATGACATAATGGAAAAGAAAACAAAAAAATGCTTCATTTCAGCCAAGTTCTAAGCCACTGTGACAACACACCCAAATAAGCTAAAATGATCTGAGATGGACCCAGGTTTAACATAAGCTCAGATAATTTCTATTGGTCCAAGAGTGTACAATTCTTTATGTCTCTCAGGGCTCTCCCAGCATTATCAAGGGGTAGAGAAATTATGTCCTTAGTCTATATGAAGGTGGAATAGATGCTTGTGTATTTCTTTACAAAAAAGCCTGGGGTTGGTCATGGAATTACTGTAGAATTAGAATGCGTGTAGGACATCATCTTTGTTCAATCTCCTCATTTTACAAATTCAACATATTGCTTATTGATTGCCTGAGACCCAAACAGGCCTGATAAGTGGTTACCAACCTTTGCTGTGCATTGAATCACTTGGGCTCCAACTGAGGAATTCTGACATAATTGACCGGGTGTGAGGCCTGGACATTGGTAACTTTAAACACTTCTCAGGTCATTCTCATGTTTCTAAGACTCCTCCCTTCCCTCCATTACAAAAAAGAATCTGGCATTACAAACTCTTAGTCCGTTCTCAGTGTGCTTTATCTTATCTTACTTTTATTCCTTATCTTACCCACATATGTAAATGAGCTTATTTGATGAAGTAAAGGAGACAAAAAATGAGAAGAGCTCTCCAGATGGCTTCTCACTTGCATAGGCTTTCATAACCTCATCCTTTTGACCTCTTTATTTTTCCAGCTAGTGCCACCTTTGTTAAAAAGTACAACTGAGGGGCGCCTGGGTGGCTTAGTCGGTTAAGCATCCAGCTTCGGCTCAGGTCATGATCTCACGGTTTGTGGGTTCAAGCCTGAAGCCTGTTCCAGATTCTGTGTCTCCCTCTCTCTGACCGTCCCCTGCTCATGCTGTCTCTATCTCTCTCTCAAAAATAAATTAAAAAAACATTAAAAAAAAATACAATTGAGGGGCACCTGGGTGGCTCAGTCAGTTAAGCCCCAGACTTTTGATTTCAGCTCAGGTCATGATCTCAAAGTTTGTAAGTTCGTGCCTGTGTTGGGCTCTGCGCTGACAGCTTGGAGTGTGCTTGGGATTCTCTCTCCCTGCCCCTACCCCATCTCCATTTATTTATTAAGTTATTATAAATTTATTTATTAAATATTATAAAGTATTAAATAAATAAATAATTGAATACCAATGGTAGAATTCACAAATCCCATTCACTCAAAATGCAATTTTACTCATCACGGATACCATGAAAATACTTTCAATTAAAGATAAACCATGCTTTGTAACTGATGAATTTGTTTACTTGGTCTACCAAGAAGCAGAAAACTTTAGGCTCAGGGGTGCCCTTGAGATTGTGCAAACCTCAGTTGGACCACTACCCTGCAGTCCTCACTGCATCAATTTCCAAGGAAGAACTGACAGTATTTGGTGCTATTAGATATGGGAAACAAAGCTCCAATAAGTAAAGAACTTAAAGGACTTTAAGGCCTGAGAGATTGGTTTGGATAAAAGACAATAAAAATGAGGACGTTAAGAATTTGCAAGTTTTAGGTATAGAAATGTTGTGTGAGATCAGCCCCTAGTGGGCACTTTAACTATTACAATGGCTCAGCATTTTAATTGTGTGGAATGTTCATTTCCACACCAGAAATGTTCTAGACAAAGACTGACTTCAGATGGCAGAAATGTGTCATTTTCAATATTATAGATAAATATAGAATATCAACCTTTCGCAGGCTCTATGGCAGAGGATGAGTCTGCCTCTCTCTAAAACAGACTTGTAATTCTCAGTTGCTGTCCAACATTTGCAGAGGAAAATCCTAGGAACTCCCTAACATAGAGACAAATGGTCCCACATTTTTCTTACCCCTTCCCACTTCTCCACCCTTGCCTCTGAATTCTTTAGTACTCCATTCACAGTGAGAAGTTTTCAATGTAGATAAGTAGGGAAAAGCATTCAAGAGAGGGGTTGTTGTATTTGGCATATTTAGGCAATTGCAAATGTCTTCATATTTCTAAAGTGTAAAATGCAAGAGAAGATGGGCAGCTGTGTCTTTCAGTGTTTTTCTTTTCTTTTCAACTTTCAACATATAATAATACAGAAATATTTCTCCACGCCAAAATAAATACAGTGCCAGTGGGATAGTTTTCACAACTGAGTGTCTCCATGACAGAGATGGTAGGAAGGAGTGAAGAGTGTGGTCCAGAGAGAGCCCACGTTGTCCCTCTGAGCCAGATTACCTGTCTTCGGCTTCACTGACTGGTGGGGGAAGGGGGCCTGCTGCTGTGGGATTTTTCACATTTGTATTTTAAAATAGGGAACAGATCTGAGTTTGTGTCAAAATAAATGTTTTATTTCTGAACTCTTGCTTTCTTAAAATATTTTCCCATTAATTGCAAGAGATCAAATTATCAGCAGACTTAAAGTTTATATCATTTAAAAATATTGACTACATGTGCTATGTTATAATTTAATTTTCATAATTAAAGAATATGGGGATTTATGTTTAGCATTACTTGTCATACCCATGAGGAGTTCCCAGTAATATGCACATGAAGAAATCTGGACATTTTAGAAGACTTTAAGAATAGCTCATTTCTCTCTCTCTCTCTCTCTTTTATTTTACATGTTTCTAACAATGGTTGTGGGCTATAAGAATAGAAAGTTAAGAAGTTTTAATGTGATTATAATTAGATTAACTTTTTTCTATTGAAGCATAATTGACATACAATAGCTGATGAGTTTCAGGCGTACATCATAGTGATTCAATATTTTTATAAATAACAAAATGATCCACTCCATAAATCTAGTTACCATCTGTCATGACACAAAGTTATTAAGATATTGTTGACAATATTCCATATGCTGTACATTACAACCTGCTGATTTACTTATTTTCTGACTGGAAGTTTGTACCTCTTAATCTCCTTCATCTATTTTGCCTGCCCCTCCTCCCCCCCAATTTCCTCCTTCTGGTAACCAACAGTTACCTGTACCTATGAGTCTGTTTCTTGTCTTATTTGTTCATTTACTTTTAGATTTCACATATAAGTGAAATCATATGGCATGTCTTTCTCTAACTTATAAATAGGTAATTATAATACCCTCTAACTCCATTCATGTTGCCACAAATGGCAAGATTTCCTTCTTTTTTTTTAAATTTTTAAATGTTTATTTTTGAGAGACAGAGAGAGACAAAGCATGAGCAGGGGAGGCGCAGAGAAAAGGGGAGACACAGAATCTGAAGCAGGCTCCAGGCTCTGAGCTGTCAGCACAGAGTCCTATGTGGGGCTTGAACCCACAAACCATGAGATCATGGCCTGAGATCAGACACTCAACCGACTGGAGCCACCCAGGGACTCCAAGATTTCCTTCTTTTTGTGGCTGAGTAATATTCCATATCTGGGCTGTTGTCAATAATGCTGCAATGAACATTGGGATGTATATATCTCTTTGAATTAGTGTTGTTATTTTCTTCAGATAAATACCCCAAAGTGGAATTGCTGGACTGCAAGGTAGTTCCATTTTTAATTCTTTGAGGAACCTCCATATTGTTTTTCATTGTGGCTACACCAATTTACATTCCCACCAACAGTGTGCTAGGGCTCCTTTTCCTCCACATCCTCACCAACCCTTGTTATTTTTTGTCCTTTTGATAAGAGCTAATCTGATAGGTGTGCATTAATATCTCATTGTGGTTTTGATTTGCCTTTCCCTGTTGATTAGTGGTGCTGGGCATTTCTTCATGGACCTGTTGTCTTTTTCGGAAAAATTTCTGTCAAGTCCTCTGCCCATTTTTTAATCAGGTTTTTTAAAAAAAAATACAAAGTTGTATAAGTTCTTTATATATTTTGGATATTAGCCCTTTATTGGATGTATGATTTATAAATAACTTCTCCCATTCATTAGGCTACCTTTTCATTTTGTTGATGTTTTCCTTTGTTGGGCAGAAGCTTTTAGTTTGATGTAATCCCGGTTGTTTATTTTAGCTTTTGCTGCCCTTGCCTGTAGAAACTGGTCTGAAAAAATACTGCTAAGACTGATGTCAAAAGCTTTACTGCCTATGTTTTATGGTTTTGGGTCTAGCAGTCTTTAATCAACTTTGAATTTATTTTTGTGTATGGTGTAAGCTAATGGTCCAGCTTCATTCTTTTGCATGCAGCTGTCCAGTTTTCCCAACACCATTGACGGAAGAGATTCCTCAGGCTGG
>NW_027527525.1:4539307-4539569 GCF_008692635.1 Crocuta crocuta | reverse complement strand
AGCTCACTACGCTTTCACTCTTTGAAGCCTGCTATGACTCCCTCCCCAAGCCCACCATTCTCAAGACAACTTACCCCAGTGCCTGAAACTGGAGCTAGCGGGCTCCACATTTTGGGGAAACTGAGACACCCAACAATGGCAATGCAGACCCGAGAATGTATGTCAACTCATCCAGAGACTGACGGGCCGAGCCAAGCACGTGGGTAGGGGGCAGACACCCCTTACTTCTCCTCACCCCCTTCTTGCCCCCCCCCAAAAAATG
>NW_027527525.1:4456708-4538442 GCF_008692635.1 Crocuta crocuta | reverse complement strand
CTGGCGGGGCCGGCGGGGGCGGCCCTGCTCCTCGCCGCCGAATCCCGCCCTTCCCCCGCCGCGGCCTCGGGGAAATCGACCCGCTGGTCAAGGGTTAGGAAGGGACGGCTCTGGTGCCGTAAGGGCAAGATGGGGCCGTCGCTAAAAGGGATGGACTCGCCTGACACTTTCGCCCGCAGCCTCCTTTAAACCACGTTTGCGAAACCTGCATAGCACGGTCCTTGACCTCCAGAACTTTAGGATGGTGGGGAATAGACCAGAAATAAGTGAATACGTTACAGGATGATAGCAGCTCATACGTACTTTCGTTATAGTATATGTGGACACACAGGAGGGAGTAAGAACCTGTCCAGGGAGTGTCTGGAGGCTGTGTGCTGGCGGCATCGAAATTGGGCCTTAAAGGACGGCTGTGAGAGATAAGAGGAAATAAGATTTCCGGGGGCGTGGGAAAGTTGTTTTACGGGGCTTGGACGAGTGAAAGAGCGTATTCTGAGAGTAGCGAGCAACTTAGCATCACGGGAGGTGGAGGTGTGGGTATATTGGCGTTTGGAGGTGGGGTTTTGTGAGTGCGTGGAGGGAGGTTGTAGCAGATGAGGCTGGAAGAAACAGGCAGGACCAGATTTTGAACGGGCTTTTTGTACTTTGTTTTGCGGGACTTTATCCTCTAGGCAAGACAGGTTTATTAGAGATGTTTCAACAAGAGACTGACAGCAGGTTTTTTCCCGAGGATTAATTCTCAACTGCTTGAGTGTCATTTGTATTCAGTTGCTCAACAAATAGTAATTGAACACCTGCACGCTATGCCTTGTTTGAGGCGCGCGTGGGTAATTTATCCCAGTCAACCAGCGGAGACCCTGTTTTCATGTTATCTTACATTTTAGTAAAGAAAGACAGTAAACAAATTAACAAGTACCTAGTATGGCAGGTGGTGGTGAACCTTAGGAAGGTAGTGATCCGTGCTGCATATAAAGCACTGTTTCTCAGATCATAGTAGACCTTTAAGTTCCTCTCTTTCCACTTGGTTGAGAGTGAAATTCTGTTTTCCATTGGTGCTGGGCACTTATCATTGGGGTTTCGGGTGGTGGTGGCGATGGTATAGGATTATTTGCTTCTTCCCTCAGCTTGGGGGCTTAACTCTAAGAAATGAATAGTTTAAGGTTCTGGCGATACCGTTGTGTGGCAGCGAAAGTGCTTTCACTGTGAGACGCCCCAAAACAAGAAGGTAGAAAGATAGACTCGGAATTTTTGGTGATCAGTGGCTGCCCGTGTGGCATTTATCTTCATTTGAAAGAACAAAGCTCTAAACTTGAAAGAATACGTTTCTCTTGTTAAGCTTGTATGAGGGCTTTGGTACTTTTGTTCTTTAGGGTTTTGTGGAGGAACCAACAAGCTTTTTCTTTGTTTCCATCTTTTCTCTACTCTTCCTTTCACAAAAGTAAATGTAGCATAATGGAAGAATGATGGATGATTCGATTATGTTCAGCATGAATAATTGATCTAAATTTGTATTGGCAAAAGCAAATCTAATACTTAGTCATGACTATTAAAAATAATCACAGATCAGAGTTATAATTAGGTACAAATATGACATTAAGTTAAAATTAGTTTTGGTAAGATCACTTAATAGCTATTTTAGTTTAGGATGAGCTTCCGTTTGTAGAAGGTGTTGGAAAGCCCATCTGTACAAATTGCTTCCTTGGACTTCATCTAGCCTTCGCACTGTTGGCTGGGGTCAGCCTCTGCTTTTGATTTACTACTACATCACCTTTCTATTTGGCCTCTTGTCTGCAGAAAGGACTCTCTCCCATTCATTCTTCACACTACACTGGAGCGAGATTTCTAAATGCCACCTCAATCCTGCCCTCCCTGTCTCCTAGAGATTACTTGTAGTTTCTCGAATGTCAGAACTTCTCCAGGAAGGCTTCCCCGACTTACCACATCTGGAGAAACAGCACTGTGTTCTTTCCCACAGCAAGGACCCTACTATGTGGCATTTGCTGCTTACATTACTTGTTTTGCTTTTGCATTTTGAGCGCCTATCATGTGGTTGGCTTTTAGTAAATATTTTTGGAGTGAATGAGCTATGGTATCAGTCTGAGATTTTTTTTTTTTTTCCCCAGGAGCTAAAGCTCAGTCACATTCAAAGTGGGAAATAGTCCTTGTATGGAAAGAATTTGTTTTTTGCCATTATAATACTAAGTACTTTGATAGTGTTTCCAGTAAGCCTTGATGAGTTTAATTTGGAGATGACTCAATTCCCACTGCTGAAAGCTGGTGGAAGGTGACTTCAGATTTTTTTAAAAAATGTATGTCAAGCCGGAAGGTGATTGCAGATTTTTAAAAAATGTGTGTAAAGCCAGTAGTTTTTATATGGATGGGATGAAACATTTTTATGTGATATGGCTATGCAAAGCTTTAAAAAGACATTAAAAAGTTACAGATGAGGCCATTGTTTCAGGATAGTTCTGTGGTTCATCAGTATTTTTATTCATGATTCAAAAACAATTTATAGTTGTTTTAAGGGAAGTCTTGTGATGAGGCTCTGTATCATGTAAGAAAGGTCAATTAAAGATTTGGTGTATGGGGGCGGGTAGTGTGATTGGTGTTTATAGGAGAAAAGTCTGTAGAAGAAAATTCTTTATGCTTTTAGCATAATCTGATGCACAATGGGTATGTTATAGCCAGTACCTATGTCACTCTTTCATCTGTTATAGTTCTGTTATATGCAGCTCAACTTCATTTGTCAGATCTGGTCATTATTTCTGCAGGGTCAGCACGTCTCAGAGTAAAATGGCCTTTCTTTTTTAGTTTGCCTCCTGTGCGAACATTGGGAAATTTGGGGTCAGAGTGGGAGAGAAGCCAAAGAATCTTTGTGAACAAAGCAATTATATTTTATGTATATGGGTAGTGAAGAGTAAAATCAACTTCTAATGTAGTTTTTAGATATTTGTGGGTACACATATGTGTTGATTGATCAGGATCAGTCATTACTTTCTTTGAATGCCTGGCACAGAGGCTTAGTTGTTTAAACACCGTATTCTTTAACTAGCTCAGAAATAATAGACCCTTCCATTTTGAGTGGCGTGATTACACTTTCTGCTCTGGAGTTACCAGGAATGAAGTTAGAAAGGGAGAAAATGGTTGTAAGCCATGATAAGTTAAGGGATTTATTTTAAATCACAAGAGCAAAACCTCATATCGAAGTTGCTGAGATTCTAGCGAAATTCTGTGCTGTGTGTTCCTTGAGAAGGAGACTTACCTGGAAGCGAGGTGGAGGAGAGCCTTTGCAAGTTTTACAGCAGGCACGGTATTTTACCCCCCCTCAACATCTTCATTACTGACTCTGGCTTTGGTGCTGTACGGTTATGTGGAGCAGTTTCTCTATAATAAACTTTCTTTCTAACCACTTGTAATGTGGTTACAAGAATAAAAGAATTTAAGCACATATATTTAGGCAGTAATAGGAGTCACAGTTTAGCCTGTGATAAACTAATTGATGAAGGAAGAAAGATTTTAGTTTTCTCACATCACTTTTTTCTTAAAATACATCCCACCAGTGGGTCCAGTTAGGTGCTGGTTTATTTAAATGTGAGTTTCATCTGCCTTGTAAGATTGTCTTTGGTGAAAGCATGTGTATAGACATTTACCTCGGCTTTCAAACCTTGTGAGTACGAAGTATAATAATTGAATCCTCTGATCTTTCTGCCATTAGTCTCCTGTGATGTCTAATTTTATTTTACAGCATGTTGGGGAGATCATACCCAGTAATTAGAAGGGGGATAGCAGTCATATATTAAATTAAGTTTATGGTCACACATTGAATGTAACATTGACTGTAATCAGACACACTTATTCTTTGCTTTCGTGAGAACCCATCTTTGAGCTTAAAACACTAAGGCACAGCGAGAAAGTTTTTTGCTCATTAAAAAAGTGCATCAAAATTCTAAAAATGTCTGAATTTTAAAAAATATTTATTTTGAGAGAGACACACACACATACACGTGCATGGGACTTGGGGTGGGTAGGGGCAGAGAGAGGGAATCCCAAACAGGCTCCACTCCTCACTGTCAGCACAGCCCAACACCATGCTCAGTCTCCCACCTCAGGATCATGACCCGAGCTGAAATCGAGTTGGACGCTCAGCTGACTGAGCCACCCAGGCACCCCTAAATATTTTTTAATGAGGCCATAAGGAGATGATGTTTTTAAGAAGTTATTATTTAAGGTACATTTGAAATGTACATTCTCCAGAAATGTTAATTTTTGATAATTACAGCCATCAGCTGCAGACAATTAGCAGACAGGGTCTTTTTGTTGCCACTCTTACATTTTAAAAAAATGTAGGTGCATGAAGCCATCTGTCCATCTGTCCATTCAACACACAGATTAGGAATAGTCAGGAAAGAAAGCTTTGTAAGTAGAACTTAGTTTTTTGTTAATGAAATTATGCTCTCAGACTGCTCTTTTATTTGATATTAGACACTTTAGGTAATTTCAGTAAGTCCTTTAGGAAGGCAAGCTAAAAATAAACACACTGAATTTTTACTCTAATGTCGTAGTGTGAAAATTAGTATAATAACCTTTAAGAAAATATTCTGTATTGAGTTCTGGAAATTAGAGGTATTAGGATAAAATTAGAGGGCATGGTTTCGAAATTGTATGAAGGAAAAGTACTGCTGTTTATTTCAGAAGGTGTTTTTAAAACTATTTGAATTTTTTCTCCTAGAGTCTTGGAAATTCACAGAGAGAATATGAAAAGCAGGTGGTTCTGTACAGTATCCGCAATCAATTACGATACAGAAATAACTTAGGTAAGTAGATGTTTTTACATTGAGGTGGAAACGACTATTGCTGATTTACTATTTTCTTTAATCTATCCTATCTTTTTAAAATTAAAAAATGAATATTTACTTATTTCTGAAAGAGAGAGCGCACGCGCACACACGAGTCGGGGAGTTACAGAGATGGGGGGGACAGAGGATCCGAAATAGGCTCCACCCTGACAGAGAGCCATATGTGGGGCTCAAATTCATGAACTGGGAGCTCATGACCTGAGCCAAAGTTGGGTGCTCAACCAACGAAGCCACCCAGGCGCCCCTATCCTATCTTTTCAGTACATATTTCTTAGTACTGAAAGTGCTCCATGTACAGACTTAACGAAGCTTCTTAACGAAGCTACTTAACGAAGCACCCAGGGGCCCCTGGGTGGCTCTGTTGGTTGAATGTCCAACTTCAGCTCAGGTCATGATCTTGCGGTTTGCAGGTCTGAGCCCCTCATTGGATTCTGCTGACAGCTAAGAGCCTGGAGCCTGCTTCAGATTCTGTGTCTCCCTCTCTCTCTGCTGCTCCCCAACACCCCCTCTAAATAAATAAACATTAAAAAAAAATTAAGAAGCTCTGTACTGACCCATTCCACCTAGCAACAATTTGTATTAGCAAGTAGATTTTTCTTTCTAATTCTAATTAAAATTATTTTTTAGAGTATCATTTATAGATTCATTTTACCTTTACGGCATTAATCGCGGTTCAGATGTAGTGTTTTTCACTTTAGGTGAGAATATAAGCCAGAAGAGAAGTACATTCATTCCTAATAGATTTTGATTTTGAGTTTTCTGGGTTTTTTCATAATTTTTCCAAATATAAGTTTAATGAAAACTCTGTAATCACTGAAACAAATTTTAAGCATAGTTGGTTGCATGTTTTTGTTTGTTTCTTTTCTTTAACTTTCTTTTTAACTGCTTTTTATTTGTCAGATGACTTTGATTAGCCTGGTCTATTTCCCTGTTGATCTTACCTTCCATGTGTTGCTCTCATATTAAACATAGTATTTCAGAGAGAGTCTTTTTATTTCAGTGCATTTCATGAAAGTGGGAGGAGTGTTTTACATTTTATAAACAAAGTATCCAAAAATAACTTTTTGAAATAGACTTCACTGAAAATTACCATTCAGTTTGGTTCTCGTAAAGTCACTGAGTAAGGGATTTGATGAATTCTAAGTGCTTTTTGTATCTTTTGGAGGGGACAGTCCATGATTACTTTGTGTGCTTTCTGCTTTGGTAACAGTTAGTCATCTGCTTCTTTGTCGTGTTACAGATTTTGCTTGTATCCTCCGACGTGGGCTTCTTGTGGCCTAATTGTTTCTTTGTTCCGACTTAGATTGTTTCATTTGCTCTCTCCCAACTACTGTGCTTTTTATTTTTTTATTAAGGTTGGTTTATGAAGTAGTTCTTACTGCATTTGTAATCATGTGTGACTGTAAGACACCTGACAAAAGCTGGATAATTTCTCTCTTTCCCCAGTTAAACATGTCAAGAAAGATGAGCGCAAATACTATGAGGAGCTCCTCAAGTATAGCCGCGATCATCTCATGCTGTACCCTTACCATCTGTCTGATATTATGGTGAAGGGCCTGAGGATAACACCCTTTTCTTATTATACTGGGATCATGGAGGTGAGTTGACAGTGTACATGGGCCATTACAGACTACTTGTCAGAGCCTCTGCCAACAGTGACCAGGCTCTGCGAATCTCAGCCACACTGGGCCACCTTTCTTGTTTCTAGGGAGAGGGGGGTGTTGGTTACAAATTAACTGCATCCACCACACTCCTCTCAGCAGCTGCTGCAAGTTCGTTCATGGTGGAAGAGTATCTGTGTTTCTTCTCTGCTCTTGATGGCATTTGTTGACCCTTTGTACCTCTGTAGCCGTAGTCATTTATGTTAGCAGAGTCTCTAGAAAACAGACTGCTTTTAACACATGATGGAGGTTGACAATGTGGGAATGAAAAGGAGGGAACTGACCACTGGGCTCAGAAAAACCATGTGTTTAACTCTTCACTGACTACAGAAAGAATTAATGATGCAATACGCATGTCAGAACCAGATATATTTGCAGTCTCAGGCTCTAATTTCTTTCCATTATTATTAACTTTTAGACGTTAGCCTTTTTCCAAAAGCAGTTTTTAGGCCTGTGTTGAGTAATTTTAAATACCAGTTACATACTGTTTTTAAGTGAGCTGGACGTTGTGAAGATTGGCAGTGTTTATCTGGTATCCATTTGCTACTTAATTTTATTTGAGTGCTGCTGTTGTGGGCCCACTCGAAGCTTCCAGAGCAGAGAGAAGCCTAGAACTGAAGGAGTTGGGAACCTGCAGGTAATAGTGAGGTCCTTTCCGATGTGGCTTCCTTTGCAAGAGCTCCCTTTGCTTTTCTCCCTGAGCCCCTTCTTCATGGGCATTCGTGTGGTCCTGTGTCTCCCGCGTCCCCATTTGAGAGGAAATGTTAGTGAAGCTTGAGGCCTGGCAGCCCAGGCTCTGTCAGTCTCTTTTCACTAGAACCAAGGCAGCACAGTGAAGGCGGCAGCTAATCATTGTGGCTGTCTCTTTGATTATTTTGCTGGTACTGACCACAGGGTTTAGGAGAGACAATGGGGAGGTTTTTCCCCATTTACCAGCTTTCAGTTACATCCACGTGCTTGCTGCTCTCTGGTTTCTGTTCTTACACCATTGACTATAGCTGCTGGGCTGAAAATGAGCCCTATCCCCACAGTAAGCAGTTGGTCTGTTACTGAGGAACAGATAGGGGGTTGAAAGAAGCTGGATGCTGAGTTTAACTCTGCTGCTAGTTGGGTCTCGTAGGAGCAAAGATGACTATGTGGCTAAAACGTTTGTTGGTAGTGCATGTCTCAGAGGCGTGTTGGTGGAGCTGGGAACCATCATGCCCCCTCTTTCAGGGTACACGTCTAGGATCAGGTGTGGAGAGGCTGGAACCCAGAGCTCTGAAAGAGGTATCCTGGCACAGCCTCCCCAGGGCAGAGATTACGGGGCAGATGTTTGGGATTCATAGAGAGTGCTGTGAGAAATCCAGACCTGAAAGTGCGACCTTCAGTTAGTAGGTTGGGACCACACAGTAAGTACCACAACGCGGCATGTGTGCTTTAGGTTGCAAACGCCAATCTCAGTGCTTCATGCAGGAATTAACTATTGCTCTGTTTGGCTATAGTAAAACATATTTAGACACAATTTTTATCTAAGGATATTTTGCATTTAGAATTTTTAATTGTTTTCTTTTTAAAAGGACATTATGAACAGCGAGAAAAGTTACGATTCGTTGCCCAATTTTACTGCTGCTGACTGTAAGTATTTAATTATGCTGAAGATAATGATTAGAGTCCATCTTTCTCCGTGCATGCTCTAGTTCGTATCATCATGTGTGTTTTTAACTAAAACACCTGAAACATGGGAACAGAAAGCAACACTGTTGATAGGAGTTTTATCAGGTGGACCAGTCAAGTGTAAGATGTAGTGTAAATGTCTAAGAGAGGACTATCTTGGAGTGGTAGAAGGAGAAAAATAAGAATAGTCTATATATTTCTAGAAAGTGGCATTCTTTCTGATGCTTGGGCAGTGTGTGTGCCAAATGAGGGAAGAAAATTTGTGCAGGATAGTTTTGCAGCATGACACGTGGTTGTTACTAATATAATTTGCTTTATTGTGCTTATTTTAAGGAAGTATATGTCTGACATGTGACACACACAGTTCTATTGTGTAAGAAGAAACTTTTGCTGAGAAATATGTTCTGACTTCCTGAAACTGGGAGGGCTTCTGCTTTGTAAAATTTGGCCCATGTGGCATTGTCAGAAGCATCAGCTTGCGTTCATCTTTCCCAGTTTGGTCTTCTTTTATATTTCGTTTGAGAGTTCCTTTTAATTTGATATTGAATGTCAATCAGTAATCAAAAGGTGAACAAAAGCCAAGGGTTTTTTCCTAAAAGACCTGAGTGTCCTGATGTTTTAATATGTATTAAATGTTTTTAAAGGAAAGGCTCTTCCTTTCAGGCCTGAGGCTCCTTGGCATAGGAAGAAACCAGTACATTGATCTGATGAATCAGTGTCGGTCATCAAAAGTAAGTTCTTGTTTCCCTTCCTTCCTCGTTTCTCCCTCCTTATCACACAGTCCGATTAATTGTTTTAAGTGGTAGAAATAATGAGTTGAATTTCTGATCAAGTAAAATATGTATAATACAGAAATAATACCAAAAGAACTCCTCAGTATTCTCTAGGTTATGCTTATGTGATTACTGAATTAAACTGTTTAAGGAATAAAACATGTATTCTTAAAAATTAATTTTGCTCTGCTGGCCTTTTTACTTGCTCATTCCACTCCCAGGGTTCGCTTAATGGTTGAAATGAGTGCACATTTTCCGAATTTGCTTTCTCCTCCTAGATTCCCTTGTAGTTTCTGAATTTAGATCTAGACTTAATGGTTAGTGTTTTGAAGTAATTTACTTTGAAATAATTTAAGAATGACTGTTTCTATTCAGTATATCTAGAGTACTTCAGATTTTAAAACATGGGAATTTAAAAAGATATTTATTAGACTGTTAGAAACAAGCTTATGCTGTGATCAGTAAAAAAGAAAGTAGTGATTTCAGGCTAATTGCAAATTCTTAAACGTTTGTCCTGTTGCAGAAGTTTTTCAGAAGGAAAACAGCTCGTGATCTTCTGCCAGTGAAGCCGGTGGAGATTGCCATCGAGGCGTGGTGGGTGGTGCAGGCTGGGTATATCACAGAAGATGACATAAAGGTAGATCCCTTTAGAAATTAAACATGTAATTTTTGTTTTTTAAATTATAATTCTTCATTATTCTGTAATTTTTCTAAAAAGTAACACTTTGGTTTTCCTAAAGAAAATTAAACTTAAGTTCAAAATTTTAAATGACAACAGTAGGCTAGCATATTGGTGGCTTTCAAAGATACTCTTTAATAATGAGGAAGACTTGGTCCACACACAGTAATCTGGGGACTTAAATTAGATCTGAGGTGATGCGATGCTGCAGCTACCAGCCATGACACCGGCTGACTCTTCTTGAGCACTTGCCGTGTGCCGGATATGCCAGGCTCTCCTCCAAGCACTTTCATATTGTCTCTTTTGATTCTTGTAACAGCCCCAGAGTGTTGTATTGTTTGTACTCCAGTTCACATATGAGGAAAGTGAGCACAGAGAAATAAAGGAATGGTTCAAGTCACAGTGGTAGCAAAGGTCCAGGATTTTAACTCAGGCAGTTTGCTATAGAAATTGTGCTCCTTTATTTATTTTTTTAATGTTTTATTTACTTCTGAGAGAGAAAAAGAGGCAGCGTGAGCAGGGGAGGGTCAGAGAGAGGGAGACACAGAATCTGAAGCAGGCTCCAGGCTCTGAGCTAGCTGTCAGCACAAAGCCCAATGCGGGGCTCGAACCCACGAACCATGAGATCATGACCTGAGCCAAAGTCGGACACTTAACCTACTGAGCCACCCAGACACCCCTGGAAGTTGTGTTCTTATTCACTCTGCTAAAATGCTGTACCGAGGAGATAGGTGCTTTGATGGGGGGTGATGTCAAGATCAAGGTAAGTGATATTCCCAGTGGTCAGACCTCATTTGAGATAAGCCTTATGCATGGTAGAAGAGATGCTAATCTAGAGGAAAAGGAGGGGGCCAGTGGACCAGAGGGCCTAGAGACTAGGTCATGTCTCTAAGTGGTTGAAGGAATGGAAGTAAGCATGTGGACTTTTTTTCAGTTTACATTTTATTTTACTTCAGAGAACAGATTAAATCCAGTGAGCAGAAGGCTTAGAAATATTGCTTCAGTGTAAGAACAGAGCTGTCACACTGTGTCATAACATAGTGATGTACTTCCTGTGCTGATAATATCCATGTGGAGTTTGAATAAACTTCTGATCGGAGAGATTCAGAATCAGCAAATGGATCTGATTCCCATTCAAAGAAGATGATTAAATTTTGGTATTTATTAGGTAACACTTATTACTTATCAGCTAATATTGGTACCTACAATTTGTCCTCAGTTCTGTTGGTAGCATATTCTGGTACCTTAATTGACGGTTATATGCATAGGTTTTTCCTTTGAATTTCAGAGCAATAAAAGAAAAAACATGTAGCACATTTAGCTAATGTGACATGTAATATTTATAATAATGTATAATATAATCATATATAATAGTCATAATCATAATAATCATTGACTTAAACATGAAGAGATTTCAGGAGACTTATAAATTAATTTGGATTCAACTTAATTGAAAATATTTTGTTTTTCTTAGATATGCACTTTGCCTGAGAAATGTGCTATTGATAAAATCATCGATGCAGGCCCTCAGCTGTCTGGATCACTAGATTACAATGTAGTACATAGTAAGTGGTTAGTAGAAATGGTCTTTTGTCAACATTAAAAACTTATTTTGAACCATCAACAATTAATAGCAATGTTTATCAATCTTTTATTCATATACACTAGAAATTTATACAAATGAATCATAAGTAAAAATTTTTTTAAAATTTTGTAGTTCTGAGTATATGAAGGAAACAGATTTGAAAACCTTAATTAATTCTTTTCCTCTTCAGTTTACTTTTCTTTACTCCTTTACCTGGTATTCTGTTGTAAGAATCTTTACAGAAAATCAGGAATCAGTTTTGTTTTCTTTTTAAATTTACTGTTGTTTAGTATTCCATCTAAAACAGGTACTTTTGTTTCTGTAGGCTTATACAACAAAGGATTTATTTATCTGGATGTACCAATATCTGACGACAGTTGTATAGCAGGTAGGTATGTGCTAACACTTGTCAGTGTTTTGTGAATGGTTACCAGGTGCTGGGCATTGTATACATCACCCTAATTAGACACATAGTCTAGGATCTGTGATGTTAGAATTTTTCAAAGGAAGACATTTCTCTTTTGTTATGTTGTAACACATTGTGGTTTTACTTAAACTCCTTATTTTTATCTTGTGTTATTGTTACACACTATGTTAAAATAATGGGAAGTCTGAACTAAATTTCTCACATCCTAAATCAAATTAAATGTTTTTATAAATTTATGGCCTTTTAGTCATTGTTTAGTGCATAACTGTTTTTATGGATGTTCAATCCTATCATAGCTAATGTTTTCATTTCACATATCTGCTTATTTTTTCATGTTGAAGTCATCTTTTTTGTCTTTATCGACTCTGCCCTCCATCCTTCACCCATTCCCTAAGTTAAACCAATATTAAAGCCTTTGTGTATTTCCTTATGGGTATATCAGTTTATTAGAATATTCCCCTATTGCTGGTTATTTAGATTGCTTATAGTTTTTCTTTTTTTCTTTTTTCTTTTCTTTCCTTTTTTCCTTTTTTTTTTTTTTGCTATAATAGTGATGTGGTTAACATTCTTGAACACAGTGAAGCTTTTTTTCTATAGGTGAGGTTTCTTACCAAATTTAGGTTGTGTGTTACAGGTATGTTTTTAAGTTTCCCAGCGTATCTTTGAGCTATTTTTCTTTTTTTTTTAAGTTTATTTATCTATTTTGAGGGAGTGACAGCACAGGAGGGGTAGAGAGAGAGAGAGAGAGAGAATTCCAGGAAGGCTTCTCACTGTCAGCACAGAACCTGATGTGGGGCTCATACTTACAAACCTATGAGATCATGACCTGATCCAAAATCCAGAGTTGGAGACTTAACCAACTGAGCCACTCAAACACCCTAGGGCTATTGTTCGTTCTTATCTGTTGGTACCTTTTACCATACTAAAATATTTAACAAATTTGTAATCAAATATGAACTGTCAAAATTTTCTAAGGAATGACTTTGCTATTAACAATTGAGTGATGGTAGGGGCTTATTGGAGAAATACTCCCTCATGTCAGTGTTGAATCTATAGGTTACCATGCTGTATTGTGTCCTGACCTTTGTTTGTGTTAGCATGTGTTTGCAATTCTTTAATAATGGATTTTGAACCATGCACATACATGAATTCTACTTTAAATTTGGAAAGAAAATCAAAAAGTAATGAGATACTAATTCCTGTTTATATAATTGATGGCATAACAAATAAAATACTAGTTTTACAATTTGAAAGGTTTTGACAAGGAAGAGATTTCTAGAGAACAGGGCTGGTAGTAGTTTCCTGTCACTATGGGAAAATATGAATGCATTACTCTAACCTTTACTGCCATTGATCAACTGATGTTGACTCATTTGAGAATCCCCTGAAAAGACAGGTTTTTTGATTAGTTCATTTCAATCCCTGTTGACTGATAGTTTGAACATTGACTCACATTAGCACTAAGTGCATCAGAATGGTGCAGTCAGAGAAGGGCCAAGTGGATGGCTACTCCAGTACAGTGATGGGTTCTGCCATGCTTTACTTAGTGTCTAGCAAGTTGTGCTTGTACGGACAGACTCAGGCTCTTGTAACTGCTGAATTTACCTTCCTTATCACAGTGGAACATGGGATGTTCACCAAATGGGAATAACCCATGAAAAGCAGTTTGACAACACGGAAGCCATCAAATTCAGCACAAAAGACACCTAGAGTTGATTTCAGAGAAAGCATTTCAGCTGTCTTTCAACAAAACAACGACTTTGGATTCTGGAACAAATACATGGGGGGAGAGAAATACTTTGAATAGTCACTAAAGTGTCTATTGTTTTGTTAATTTTTAAATGATTATTTATTTTTGAAAAAGAGAGAGAGAGACAGACTGGGGATGGGGTGTGTGCAGGGCAGAAAGACAGGGGAAACAGAATCTGAAGCAGGCCCCAGGCTCTGAGCAGTCAGCACAGAGCCTAACATGGGCCTTGAACTCACGAACCAGAAGATCATGACGAGCTGAAGTCGGTTGCTTAACCAACTAAGCCACTCAGGTGCCCCTAAAGGGTCTGCTTTTAAAATACATTTAATCCATCATTCATCAAACTGTATACTTGATCAATTTATGTCTCCCCTTTTGTTTATAGCTTCTAGATTTCTGTTGAATAGAGTACTTTTAGGATGTGTATATATGTATACACACACACACACACACGGTCTAAAAATTCTTAAAAACTTTTGTCATATAAGTTCAAACCTTACCTGGAACTTATTTTTGTATTTGATGTGAAATAATGGTCCAACTTGGTTTTTTTCTGTTTGGAAAACCAATAGCATTTGGGTCAGTGCTAGGACTGTTTTTTCAGTAACCCAGTACCACTGAGTGGAAATGTAACTGTCATACACTAACATTCCCTCTCCACTGGAGCTAGTTCTGATAGTCTTCTTTCTTCATAGATTTATTTTTATTTTTATACCATATTGTTTTGATTACAGTGACTCGGAATAATCTTTAATGTTAGTTATGGCAGGAGCATCTGAGTGGCTCAGTTGGTTAAGTATCCTACTCTTGGTTTCAGCTCAGGTCATGATCTTATTTATGGTTCATGAGTTCAAGCCTCACGTCAGACTCTGTGCTGACAATGTGGAGCCTACTTGGAATATTGTCTCTGTCCCTCTCTTTCTGCCCCTCCTCTACTTGCACTGTCTCTCTCTCAAAACTAATAAACCTAAAAAAATATTTAAAAAAATATATTAATTATGTCCAGGCCTTCCTTGTAGTTTTTTTTTTTTTTTAATAACTTTCTAGCCTATTCCCAGGTATTTTTTACTAATTTTTATTAACATGTTTAAAATTTTTATTTTGTTATTTATTGAGATATAATTGACATACACACTGTATTAGTTTCAGATATAAATTATGATGTTGAAAGTTACATGTATTGTGAGTTGATCATCATGAGTCTAGTTAACATCTGTCACCACACGTAAAGTTAGCAGAAATTTTTTTTCTTGCGATGAGAACTTTTAAGATCTACGCTTTTAGCAACTTTGAGATATGCAGTGTGGTGTTATTTACTAAAGGTGCTGTGCTGTACGTTACATCTCCATGACTTATTTATTTCATAATTGGAAGTTTGAACCTTCTTCCTTTTTTACCCATTTCGCCCATTCCCCATTTCCCATTTCTGGCAACTGCCAATTTGTTCCCTGTATATGTGAGCTTGATTTTTTTTTCAGTATATTTTTGAATAGGCAATATTATGATATAAAATTCTAAATTTATAAAAGATTATAAAAACATCTTCCTCTGACCCCTGTGCCTGGCCGCCCAGTTTCTCTCTCAGTGGCTCTCTTCAATTTCTCGTTTATCTTTCCCAAAGTATGCTAAGCAGATAGGCATGTATGAATGTATTCTTTTTTGTGTGGTTTTAGTTTTACACTGATGGTGTGTTGTAATTCATACTTTGTTTTATAACTTAGTATGTATTGGAGACTATTCACTGTCTCTTCATGTAGTTGTAAATTGTGTATTTACAACTCTTAAGTGTCTTGGTTTTTTCATCTCTAAAATATCAGGGTTTAATACTGAACAACTCATGAGGGTAAGAGGATTAGATGAAATTGTGTACGTAAAGTACCTGGAAGTTGTCTGGCACTTAGTATGTGCTCAGTAAATTTTTGCTGTTATCCCACAGCTGATATTGTAGGAAAAGAGTTAAGGGTATCAAATATGGGGTTTCTAAAATATTTCAAAAGAGAAACCTATGAACCTTAAAAGTACTTGGATGACTAAAACTATAGGTAACACTAAATTTAGAAAGTGACATAAGCAAGATCTAGAAAGTGAATAATAAGTCTTGAAATGTACATTGTAATTTTTTGCAATGTCTTCATTTTGACCACTTAAGTTTTGTCTTCTCTTTGTTAAGAATAATTCAGGCTTTGGGTGTAATTAGATGGTATTAGGTCCAGGAGACACTGACACCTAAATCCTTTGATGGCCTAAATACTCTTCCTTCCCAGGATATTTTCAAGGGAAACATGCACAGTGGAGAACGGTAAAGGGAAGCATAGTGCCTCTTTATTATCAGCTGGGCAGAGTGCTCTAGTAAATTGGATTAGAGTTTCTGGACCAAAGAGATGGAGAGAAATGAGTATGAACCCACTTTCAGGTGGATGGACAGCACCTGCCAGGCTGCCTCCTGTGCTGAAGGAGATCTTGTCCCTCTTAGCACTGAGGCCACCGAGGAAGGTATAGAATAGAAAGCCCCAAAGAGCAAATTAGTGATTGCTGGTAAAAGTGGCCGTCGTGCAGGTGAATTTCCTCTCTTTTCAGCATGGAGCCGGGTGGTGGGAGAAAGGCAGCCAGACAGTCTGTATCGTCCCTCAGTCCTTTGCTTTTCTGCCTTAGCCGTGTCACCCCTGCTGTCTCTCAGGCAGTAAGCCACACCCATTGCAGCCTTCCCCCTGCGGAAGCAGCGCAGTGCCCCTGCCATTCTACCAAGTTCATGTCCTCCAGTACTTCCCCTGCCTCAGTAATCTGAGAGTTCCATGCAATTAACTGTAGGGTTTGTGCTCTCCTGTCAGAGTCCGCAGTATAGACCGGGGATGTCAATGTCCTTAACTGTGGGGGTTTTACAAAACTTGCTGTGCAGTGGATAAAATTGAAAGCCGAATTCAGTCCCTAAGGTAGAGGTTTTTCTTTTCGAATAGGTATTTGAATTATGCTTTCTTACACTAACCTGAGTCTGTTTTGTTTTAGTTCCTCCTCTTGAAGGTTTTGTAATGAATCGAGTGCAAGGTGATTATTTTGAAACTCTACTTTATAAGATATTTGTTTCAATAGATGAGCATACTAATGTTGCAGAGGTAAGTATGAACAGTGTCTTATGAAAGACGTAGCCTCAAGATTATAAAATAATCTTTGTGTGAAGTAAAGTTATTTAATGATATATTTAAAATGTTTTCAGAATCTATACATGGTAGATCATAGGCCATTAATGTGCTTATGTCACTTCTTAACTTACTTTTTGTATATACATACTTAATTTTTTTAGTAAGTAACCTGTAATATAGTAAATAACTTTTTGTATGACTTATTGATAAAAGGATTATAGGCTATTGATTGATATAGGCATTTTCTTATTTTAAATGAGACTAAATTAAGGAGAAAAGAATCTTCCATTGTTATAGTCACTATCTGGATTCATGGTACTCTAAGCATCTTAGACATAAGGAATGAAGAAAGTCCTGATTTAAAAATTTATTTAGTCTTTCAGTTATTCATATTTTAAAATTTTGCTCTTTATGGTTCAGTTGTGTATTACAGCTGTGTAATACTGATAATTTTAGGAATGTAAATAATTTTTTTTATCTTCCAGCTTGCAAATGTCCTTGAAATAGACTTATCTTTGGTTAAGGTATGTAATTTTTATACTCTTTAATGTAAATACTGATGGCTTTTATTATAAGCCACTTGATAAGCTACCGAGAAATAGAGACAGTGAGATTCTTATTGGTTCTCCAAGGGAGTGAGGACAGTAAAAGGGTCCTTGCAAAGATAGAAAGGGGCAAGGTGAGGGCCCTGAAGCAGTTTCACCCCTTGAAGGGAAAGCCGGCACTCACATTCCTGTGCTCGCAGGAAGCAGACTGATCAGCGTCTTGTAAGGAGTGAGATGGTCAGTAAAAGCACCAGCTTCTGCTTCACTGCACCACCTCGGCCTCTGCTTCCTAGAGAGCGACGGGCCTGAGACTTGGAAGCATTCTCTCTTCTACAAATGTGAAGACCTTAGCGGAAGGGCAGGCCTAGAAAAATGTTTTATTTTTTTCCAGTTAAGGGATGAAAATGCGTGAGGATCACTGTAAGCATAGTCTGTGATGATATTTTATCTCTATAAACATTCTGATGTCTGGTTCATTGTAAATGCTGATTTCCTTTCTGTTCCTTTCAGAATGCTGTTTCAATGTATTGCCGATTGGGTTTTGCCCATAAGAAGGGACAAGTAATAAATTTGGATCAACTTCATTCATCGTGGAGGAATGTTCCATCCGTAAACAGATTAAAGTAATTCATTTATTCAGTATGAGATTTTATAGTTTCCTTTTGGAAAAAAATATTGTTTTATGTACAAAAATTTTACTTACCAACCTGTCAGTTGAGGTGAACCCTATCTATTAGTGGTTTTTAATCTTTTTTTGTGTGAGGAATCTTTTTTAGGATGTTGAAAACAAGAACCTTTTCCCCCAGAGAAAAGTAAATACAGTATTTTACATACAGTTTTTGTTTTTTTTTTTTAGTATTTTACATAGAGTTTTTAAGAGTTCTCAATTTCCCTGAAGCCTATCCATGGGTCTTAGTTAAGAACCATTGCTGGATGTAGGCAGAGCATTTTGGGGCTATGTCTCAATTTCAGGCTTGAACATAAGACTGGATTTAGGTGGGGGCACCTGGGTGGCTCAGTTGGTTAAGCCTCCAACTTCGGCTCAGGTCACGATCTCACGGTTCGTGGGTTCGAGCCCCGCGTCTGGCTCTGTGCTGACAGCTGGCTCAGAGCCTGGAGCCTGTTTCAGATTCTGTGTCTCCCTCTCTCTCTGACCCTCCCCTGTTCACGCTGTCTCTCTCTCTCTCAGAAATAATTAAAAACATTAAAAAAATTTAAAAAAAAAGACTGGATTTAGGTGGATATTCATAATTTGAGTACTGACTTTAGTAACTATTTTTATATAAGGTAGTTTATATAGCTTTAAAAATGTGGATCTGTTCTTTGTTAACAGGAGTACTTTAGACCCACAGAAGATGCTGCTATCGTGGGATGGTGGGGACAGTAGGAGTCCTGTCCAAGAAGCTTCATCGGCAACAGACACGGACACCAACAGTCAGGAAGATCCAGGTTAGCACTTACTCAGTTCAGTTTAGACTGTGTTTATAGATACGGCAGGTGTCTGTACAGACCCTCACAGAGTTAACTCTCCCAGCTCTGTTCTCCGTATTACTGGTTTGATATGCAGTCTCGATGAGTATTACCCATATGCTGGGCACTGTGCTAGGTCTTAGGGGTATAACATTGACAAGAATATGGTACCTTCCTTCTGAGAATTAAGTCTAGGGAGAGAGAAAACAGGCTAGCCACAGAACCCATAGCAATGTGAGAAGTGTTTTGGTGCTTGTGGGGAGCAAAGAGGAAGAGCTCCTTTGTTGACTAGAGAGGTCCAGGAAGCTTTCATGGAGGAGCTGATAATTGGGCTACAAATGAATGATGGCTTGCCAGCCGGTGGGTGAGGGAAGGCCTCAGTATGGGCGAAGCACAGGGGAGGCAAAGCTGATGGACGAGGGGGCTACATGTGGTTTATGTTGGGGCCAGGGGAGGGGAGCACAGCTTAGGCTCTCATTCTTACCCCAGCCGCTCCCCTGAGCCAGGTGACTTGTCTGAAGAGGTTAGGCTAGCTAGTCTTAATGTTCTGACAGTTATCAAGTCTTGGTTTACTATTGGCTTTTAAGAAGTTTATTATAGGGACGCCTGGATGACTTAGTTGGTTAAACGTCTGACTTTGGATTTCGGCTTAGGTTGTGATCTCGCAGTTTTGTGAGTTCTAGCCCCACATCGGGCTCTGCACTGGTAGCATGGAACCTGCTTGGGATTCTCTCTCCCTCTCTCTCTCTCTGTCCCTCTCCTGCTCTCTCTCGCTCTCTCTGAAAGTAAATAAACTTAAAAAAAAAAGTATTATAGGGGCACCTCTGTGGCTCAGTTGGTTAAGTGCCCCACTCTGGGTTTCGGCTCAGGTTATGATCTCACGGTTGTGAGATTGAACCCTGCTTTGGACTCTGCACTGAGCATGAAGCCTGCTTGGGATTCTCTTTCCCTCCCTCTGTCTCTCCCCGGCTCGCATGTGTGCTTGCTCTCAAACAAACAACAACAATAGAAATTTACTACAAAAGTACTTTAAAAACTTTTTTTAACTTTTTGTAGTTTGCGATAGGTAGGACTGGGACCCCTTGGGACTACAATATTGCTTATTAGTTGAAATGAAATACTTTCTTGTTCTAAATGATAAACAAAGAATAATTTTCATTTACTCGACTTTAAATTATGATTTTTTTTTCTAGCTGACACAGCCAGTGTAAGCAGTTTGAGTTTGTCCACAGGATATACAAAGCGTATTGCTTTTCTCTTTGACTCAACTCTCACTGCCTTTTTAATGATGGGAAATCTTTCACCAGTAAGTCAAATTCGTGTTTAAATATGACAGTGTTTAAAGATTAAAATTAAAATAGTTCGTGCTTTTAGATCCTCTTTTAAGTACTAGATTTATTCCTGAAAATGCAAAATGCAGCCATCTTTGTTTTATAATCCTTAGACGAGTGTAGCAACGTTTTAGTGAAGGTTACTTTTGTAATCAGAAGACTTAGCTTCGTGCCTCACTCACTTTTAAGTTTAATTATATTGGAAAGTATAACATAAATATGAGATGTTACAGTGCATATGAAAAGAGGAAACTAGGACTTATGAATAATAGACTTATGTAAGGTTTTTAAGACCCATTTTCAGCTTTTTTGTTTTTGTTTCTTTATTACAGAACTTGAAGAGTCATGCTGTCACAATGTTCGAAGTTGGCAAACTGTCAGATGAGTCTCTGGACAGCTTTCTTACAGAACTAGAAAAGGTAAATCTGGACTGTGCAGCACGGGATGTCAGGGCATTCGGAATCATTTCTTGACACAACATCATTATTGATCGTGTAGGGTTTTCATATATTCCTGCTCATTCCTGCCTCATTCCTCACCTTAGCACTGCAACAATCATTTGGACTTAAGAATATTGAATGGATGAACAGATTTTGTGATTTTAAAAAGTGGTTTGTGGACCTTATCTATCACTTAGCATAATTTGGTTTAATGAAGTGGGGTATAGAGATAATTAGTCCATGTAATGTTTTAAATTACATTTGTCTAAAATAGCTTTTAATTTTTTAAATATGATTCTCTAAGATCTCCTTTCAGCCGTTTTACTTGAAGTTTTTGTTCCCCTCATCTTGAATCTGGAACAGTGTCCTTAGGGATCCTTTTGTGTCCACTCTCACTGTCCCCTTTAGCATCTAGAAGATTTCAGCCAGTGCTCTTCGCCCCCTTTTCTCCCCATGAGGACAGCCCTGCTTGTCCTTAGCTGTAAATCTGGATTGCACTTTTGGGGTTTTCCATTTCATAGGTTTTTTTGGGTTTGTGGTGGTGGTGATGGTAGTATGGTAGCGGTGTGTGTGTGTGTGTGTGTGTGTGTGTGTGTGTGTCCATCCTCGGTTCTTCTCTATGCAAATAGTTTGTATGCTGAATCTGCTACTTGACTAATAATGTTGGTACCTTCTATGTCTTAGTGGTGAACTCTTTGTATTAAATGTGCTGCTTAGAGGATTATTGATGATCCCATTCATTCCTTTATATCTTAAAATAAAGACCATAACATTTTTTCACTCTTCCCTCTCCATAGGGTTTTTAGGGTTTTTTAGTGCAGAAATATATTTTAGATAAGCCTTGCTATTAATTGGTCTCTTATTTTTTCCTTTATATATCTTTCATTCTCTCAATACTTTTAATAGCTTGTTAACCCCATTTCTTATTGTGTGTCATCTTGGCATATTTACCAATAATTTTTTTCTTTTCTAGCACATTGTAAGTTCTGTTTTCCTGATTTTATTTTTCTCACCTCAACTAGTCTTTTCCCACATTTAGCAAATTGGAAGATCACTTTGTTTTTTATATATCTATATTCTTTTATATCACATATTCTTATTCTTGGGAAAGCCTTTTAGTCTGAAGTCTAGTTTTTAAAAATAGTTTCTTAGCTATGTTTTAAGAAGCTTCATCTTGATTAAGCTTCATTGGTTGATCTTCTTTTTTAATGCAGATCTAATTTAGTCATTTTCCCCTATAGATCGGTCTTTCCATTTCCTGTGTTGTTTCTGGGATATATGTGTTTTTACATGTTAAACAAGTATCTGACTCAGTGTCAGAAGAGCGTGTGTTAAAATGAAGCTCAGTGAACACAGGGATTTTGTCCACTATTCAGTCCGTACATCCTAGACAGGTCATCCTATAGCACATAATAGAGACTCAGTGAATCCTTGTTGAATGAATTTAAGCTGTATATTCAGTAGTGTTGACAAAGCCATGTTGAATCACATACTCTATTGCCCTTTGCAGCCAGTGATATGGAACTGTGGACACGGTGATGAGAATTAGGCGGGTAATTGGTGACTGTGTATTGGACTGCTTTTCTGGGTGAAGCAGAATGTAGTATGTAGATCTTAGAGTTTTTTTAAACACCCCATTTGAATCATATGTGAGACATATAACTTATATAATGGTGTCATTTAACATTATTTGGTTGCTTAAAATAGTTAGTATTACTTGCTGGGTTAATTTCTATCATCTTTAAGAATGTATTCAAATAGAAACTCAACCGAGATTTAGGTAGTATTTGTTTTGGTATTGCCTGGGCAAATTTGTGGTTTACTGATTCTTAATAATGTCTTAATATCTCTACTGTATGGTTACATTTTGGGATGAATGGTTTGAGAGTGATATTGCAAACTTTATTTTCTCTTGGTTTAGGTCCAGAGCACTGGTGAAGGAGAAGCACAGAGATATTTTGATCATGCACTTACTCTGAGAAACACAATATTGTTTCTGCGTCATAATAAAGATCTAGTTGCACAAACTGCACAGCCAGACCAGCCCAATTATGGTATGATAAATGTACTTGATTTTGAAGACATGATCGTATGGAACTTCTTTAAGAAATTAAACAGGTCACGCTCACTTATTTAATACATTTTGTGTAGACGGCATGTCGAATTTGTAACTAGAGGCTTGTTTTGTGAATTTCTTTGCTCGTGAACTCTTTCTTACCTTATTTTACTTTTTCTCCTTTCTTATGTGCCACTGACATTTGTAGCGTTTAAGTCTGTTCGATACTATAAGAAGGGTTGGAGTGTTCATTTGTTCAAGCAGATGGACGGAATTTAGAATAGGCCCCAGTTTGAGGGGTGCCAAAACGTAGTTGTTTTAAGAAGCATAAAATTTCTTGGGGCGCCTGGGCGGCTCAGTCGGTTAAGCGTCTAACTTCGGTTCAGGTCATGATCTCATGATTCGTGGGTTTGAGCCCCGCGTCGGGCTCTGTGCTGACAGTAGCTCAGAGCCTGGAGCCTGTTTCAGATTCTGTGTCTCCCTCTCTCTGACTCTCACTCATGCTTGCGCTCTCTCTCTCTCTCTCAGAAATTTATTAAAAAAAAAAAGCAAAAAATTTCTTGAGTGAAAGATTCCATTGTATAAAAGTTAATAAGCAGGAGGTTCCTGTTGAAATGCTGCTGTAATATTAACTAAAGTATTTTACTGTAAAAAATGAAAAAGATGACAGAGAACCTCTTTTTAAAGAGTAAAAGAAGTAGCGGCACGTGTGATCCATGACGAGCCCTACTGTGGCGATCACTTGGCGTGCAGTGTCAGGGTAGGCATAGGCGGGGGTTCCCAGGCTGGGGATGAGCGGATGGTAGGTCCTGCGTTGTGTGGCGCCACCCAGGAATGTATGTTTTTAAAAAGATGATGTGGCTCGGGCACCAGTGAAGGGCATTTGGCTCGAGTCCTCAGACATTCGCAGGAGCCGCCTCCCGGAAGTCCATGAAATCTTAGCACCAGGATAACATTTACTTTCACTCATTCTTTCATTCACTTAAAAGTTCTGTTTTCTAGCCAATAACCATCAGGTTTCTTAGTCATATCCATTTCCATTCTACTTCTTTCACCAGCATCTGGCTTTCTTTTCAGCTCAATTTAAAAATTTAAGGACGGAATTAGTTGTCACTTCACAGGAAGTAGTTGCAGAGGGGACAGCAAAGCTGCCGGGTGGGTGAGCTGAGTGTGACTAAACACGCTTAGTTTCCTGGGACTCGATTCTGCCACCTTCATGGGTCAGGTGCAGAGACAGATGAGCAGAAATAGGAATGATTCCACGCTGGGGCTCATTTTGAGATAGTTCATAAATAATTGAAACAATATTAAATCAGTTAATGTCAAGAGGCCAGATCACTTACTCATAAGCATTTGTTAACAGTAACCATTTTTTGGTTACCAAATATTAGATCATGTGACCTAAGCAATGAGCAGCACAATCTTGAAGATGTCTTTTGGTGTAAAAGTCCTGAAATTACTGGGACTTTTTAGTGACTTATGGAGATAATGGGTTAGAGTATTTGAAATACTCTCTTACAGCCATCTTGAAATAAATCATCTTTCTGTGCCCATGATGGAACCCAGGGATGTCAGTGCTGGCAAGTTTAACTTATTCTGTAGTAAAGAAATTGAAGCTTGTCTCAGTCAGATTTCATGCCCATATAATCATTATGGCCTATATGATCAGTCAGTGAAAGAAATGGGACTTAAAGCTGTGACTCTTGAATTTTTATTTTTTTTGCTCTGTCCCTTTTATTATCTTGAATACTAAGCTTTTTTTTTTTTTTTTTTTAATGTTATTCATTTTTGAGACAGAGACAGAGCATGGGAGGGGCAGAGAGAGAGAGAGAGAGGGAGACACAGAATGCAAAGCAGACTCCAGGCTTTGAGCTGTCAGCACAGAGTTTGACCCAGGGCTCAAACTCACAAACCATGAGATTGTGACCTGAGCTGAAGTCGTATGCTCAAATGACTGAACCACCCAGACGCCCCGAGCATGATGCTTTTTATTGATTGATTCATAAACAGTCTCTCACTTAGTAATCTGGACTTTTTCACCACTAATCATTTATGTACCAAAACGTATCTTAAAGGGAAGACCTAACCCTTATCTGTATGAAAGTAGTTAAGTATTTTTCTAACCTCGAAGATTGGCTTGATAGTTGATGGGTTTGGGTGCCAGTTAAAGCTTTTGTTGTTTAGTGTCTCCTCACTCAGATTTTTTTTTGCCAGACAATTTTTCAGTCATGCCTGTGGTTTCTTCATTTTATTAAATTTGTTCTTGATTCGTTGTACTTAATCAAGCACAAATTTCTCTACTCTTTAAAGAACTTTTTCCCTTCTCTCCTTTTCCGGAGCCAACTGCTCACCTCTCATTGTACTTCAAAATGGACGTCACATCTGGTTCCAGCCAGACTTGTCTTACAGCCACTTCCGGTTTTCTTCCTCCCCCTTGTTTGGCAGAGGTGTGGACCAGATGCTCTTCCTGACATCTGTAGGACTCTCTCTCCTCCATTAACATTAAATCACAAACCCCGAGTTGTTTGTTTGTTTGTTTTTAACATTCTATTCGGAAATATTTTAAATTTACTGAGAAGAAAATAAGAGTAGTATAATTAATTTTAACCCAGAATTTGGGAATAAGTTAAGTATCATGGTGTTTCTCCACTAAACTTTTCAGGATATGTTTTGTTTTGTGTTTATTTATTTTTGGGACAGAGAGAGCGCATTAGCAGGGACAGGGCAGAGAGAGAGGGAGACACTCTCTGAAGCAGGCTCCAGGCTCTGAGCTGTCAGCACAGAGCCCGATGCCGGGCTTGAACTTAGGAACCGTGAGATTGTGACCTGAGCCAAAGTTGGATGCTTAACCAACTGAGCCACCCAGGTGCCCCTCAGGGTATGTTTCTTAAGAATAGGTCTCTTCCCTCACATCAACTTCAGAAGATGTAATAGTGATACTGTAATCTGCCATTTGTATTCCACTTTGTCAGTTGATCCAAGAATGTCCTTCACACCATTTTTCCCTCTCAAGTGCAGGATCTGATTTAAGATCAGATCTGCATGAAATTGTCATGTCTCCTTTATCTCCTTTATTCTGGAACAAATCCATAACCTTTTTTGTCCTTCATGATATTCTTTTTTAAGAATATAGTCCCTTTTTGTTGGTTTTACTAGAAAGTTTCTCACCTGGGGTGTGTGTGATGGTTCCTTGTGATTAGTAGATTCAGGTTGTGCCCTCATGTAAGTGACGTCATGTTCTTCCAAGGGTATGACGTCCAGGTGTATGTGATTTCTATCTGTCCCCAATTGTGATAGTAATTTTGGTCACCCAGTTAATGTGTTTTCTGATTTTTCCACTCTGTAGTTAATTATTCTCCCCACCCTCAACTACTGAGCAATCCGTGGGCAGATACTTGAAGACCGTGCACATAACCTCCTCCTCATCAGGATGCCTCTCAGATTGGGTATCCAGTGAAGGTCTCGTCTGAACCATTCTTTACTGTGATAGTTGCAGATTGATCATTTTTCCCAACTCCAGCGTTTCTTCCAGTAACAGCTGGGACTGGGCCTTCTTTTCCACTCAGTATGGATTGAGGAATTCCTATTTTTTCAATGACTTATAGTTAATTAGTCATTGCTCTCTTAGTGTGTGTGCCGCGGTTGTCTCGGATCTTGCCAGTGGGTTTCCTTTCAAGCTGACTCCTGTTTCCTTGTGCCATGTCCATCTTTAAAAAAAATTTTTTTTTACTTTTGAAACAATTCTTTACTTTGTTGCACAACAGTCTTGTCTTCTCTTGTACTTCTGTCCCAGTCCTGGAATCAACCTTTCCTCTCAGGAGGCTGGTTTGTCATACTAGAGTATGGTATTTAAAACCAAGGACCTGGTGCTAGTTGTGCTCAGTGCTTCTGCGCCCTTCCCGCAGGCCATATGTTCCCACAGGCCTCATTCCTGCTTGAGTGGGAGATGGGCTAACTTGAACTTCCAAAGTTTCTTTTAGTCTTAAATATCTCTTTTAAGAGAGCAAACAGGATTGGGATTTTCCGAAAGGATTAAGAATGAGGACACTTAACAATCTGTTGCATGCTGAGTGACTTCATGCTTTATGATCTTGGGTACATATTGTTAGATGAGGAACTTGTTCCTATGCCAGACCCAGAACTTGGTCTTGAAGCTCTTTGTAGAAATCAGAAATTGGGGAGGCAAGGGCACAGGTTTTTTGTGGCACTTAGGTCTTCTTCATCCGCCATTGCCCTCAAGTGGCTGGGGATGGAGAGGAAGTAAGGTGGAACAAGCATGTATTTCTAACATAACAGGTGGCCTCACAAAGCACCAGTTCGACAGTTGATCTTTTTAGACCAGGAAATAAAGACCATTAGTTTTAAATCTTAAAGTGTCTTGGTGGTCTGCAAGGGAATTAGGCACTTTTAATAGCAACACTCTGTTACAACGACTTTAAGTATCAAGGCAACATTTTGTCTTAGACGTTTACAATATTTAAATATTTTACCAGTATTTTGTCGTAGACATTTTTGCTTCCCATTGTCAGTCTTTCATTCTTGTGTATGCTTCATCATAATTCAGGTTTTCCTCTGGATCTCTTACGCTGTGAAAGCCTTCTTGGTTTGGACCCTGCAACTTGTAGCAGAGTTCTGAACAAAAATTACACACTACTCGTCTCCATGGCTCCTCTCACCAATGAAATCCGGCCCGTGAGCAGCTGCACCCCTCAGGTAAAGAGCCATTTGGAACGTCGCTAGCGGTGGCATTTCAGACTTGCTCATGATGACTTGAAAAAGTGGTTTTCCAGTTTGATTGTGCTATTTCTCATTTTGCTGATGCCAAACCAAGATCACGGACTCAGTAAGCAGTTTGTATTTTATGCTCTTGTAAGATGTTCAGTTTATCAGGTAGAGTTGGTGCATTTTATTCTTGTATTATCTCGTGATTTGTGCCACATTGAAGTTTTCTTGATAAATGCAGTATTTTAAAGAGAATGTTTCAGATGCTCTAGGAAGGAAGCCCAGATCACCTTGAGGGATCAAGTCAATTAGGAAAAAGAAAATGTTTTAGAAGTGGGGCTATGATGGAAAATAAACTGGAAAGGAAAGATTGTGTTCAAAAGCTAGAACTTTAGTTATCTCTAAAACTGACTTGTGAAAATTACTGCTGGTCTTTTACTTTTAAAATATAAATCAGTTGTGTATTTGTGTGCTTAGCAAGAGTACCATTTTCAGGGAGAGGGGGTCACGTAGCTGTTCTTCAGTGCTGCCTCCTGCCTGGTTTCCTAGATGTGCGAGGTTAATGGTGTAGAAGAAAGGAAAGGATCCTTGTACAAGGTTGACTTCATTGCTGTGCTGTTCTAGCTGCCCTAGTGAGCACACCTCCCTCACCTCCAAATTTGTCCTCTGTTCAGTAGGAGTGGTTATAGATTTACATTGACCAACTCTTGTTTTTGTTTTTGTTTTAATAGTTTTTTGTGTGCCCCACCCAACCCTATTCCATATACACACTTCTTCCTGTTCTGTAACACGATTTCTAGGCACAGTAGGTATCCATGAACTGAAAGAATCGTAAGATGGATGGAAGGTTAGATAGTCCCTTTTGTGAGAAATTGCATGTGACTAATGACAATAATGACCACTCTGAAATAGAGCTTATTATCTGCAAGGTACCGTTTTAAACCCCTTTGAGCAAGCGTACAGTGTCTACAAGGTAGATACATTATCACCATTTACGGAAAAGCAGAGATGATACAGCTGAGGAGGTGAGGCTGAGATTTGGACCCTGGTGTTCTGCTCCAGAGCCCGTCCTCCCAGTTACAATGATAAGATGTGCTTTCTCAATTCCAGGATAAAATGGAAACCATTTGGATGGAGCACTTAAATTTTATTTTCATAAGGGTAATAGCAGTGAACGCTTACATGAGGTGTTAGCTGTTTGCAGACCATCCTCGGCCCCTTGCGAAATTTGGCTGCTATAGAGAAGTTTACAACTTTATCTCACCTGTTTTACGATTACAGCATATTGGACCAGCTATCCCAGAAGTCAGTTCTGTCTGGTTTAAACTATACATTTATTACATCACTGGGCAAGGACCACCATCTCTTTTACTGTCCAAAGGTACAAGACTTCGAAAACTGCCAGATATATTCCAGGTATGTTGTGTGAGGTTTTCTTTAGCTGTTTTTGAGGAGGGTAGAGATTGGTCAGCAGCATTATCGCATGAGGTATAAATAAGATCTCCTTGGTTTTCGTTTGTGTTTTTAAATTTCTAAATGCCATTTTATCTTTCATTCATTTCTTTTCTGTAGGGTTATGATCGATTGCTCATAACCTCTTGGGGTCATGACCCTGGGGTAGTCCCTACATCCAATGTGCTCACGATGTTGAATGATGCTTTAACACATTCAGCAGTTTTGATTCAGGTACAGTGGCTTTATTTGAAATGACCAATTTTGGATTTTTATGTTTAAAGATTGTAATTTGCTGAGTCACAGTCAGATGTCAGTGATTTGAAATATGTAAAACTGAAACGTAAGACATGAGATGTGGAATTTTGCCCTGGCCCTCGTCTGGCAGTGTGGGAATCCCAGAAACAACATGGATTCTATAGTTAGACCCAGGCTTGAATTCTAGCTTCACCTTTTGCTACCTGTGTGGCCGTAATTGTTTGCTATATGTAATCGCTCTGTTGAGGTATAATTCACATAGCATACAATTCACCAGTTTACATTGTACAGTTCAGTGTTTTTTAGTGTAGCTGCTGTTTTTTAGTGTAGTGTAGGTATCCACAGCCTTCATCAAGCTCAATTTTAGAGCGTTTTCATTACCTCAGAAAGAACTCCTGAACCTCTAGCTCTCAGTCCCCTGTTCCCTAGCCCCAAACAACACTAATCTGCTTGCTGTCTCTCTACAATGCTTATTCTGGGCATTTCACACACATAAAATCACGTTAATAGGTGGTCATTTGTCACTGGCCTCTTTTCCTTAGCAGAATGTTTTCAAGGTCCATCGTGTTGTAGCATATATCAGTCCATCCTGACCCATTACTACATTCCTTTTTATGGCCAAATAAGTCCCGTGTACGAATATACCACATTCTGGTTTTTCCATTCATTGTTGAAGGACACTTGGGTTGTTTCCACCTTTTGGCCATTATGAATAATAGTAATCACTGCTGTACATGTTCATTTCTAGGTTTTTGTGTGGCCACGTTGTCATTTCTCTTAGGTATGTGGCTAGGAGTGGAAATGCAGGATCATAACGGCATTTCTGTGTGTAACTGTTTAAGGAGCTTCTAGGCTGTTTGCCCGAGTGGCTGCACCACTTTACATTCCCACTAGCACTTGGTATTATCTGACTTTTTAAGTTAGAACCCACCTGGTAGGTGTGAAGTGGTATCTCGTAGTGGTTTTGATTTGTATTTTCCTGATGCCTAGTGATGGGGGCCTCTTTTTACATGCTCGTGAGCGGTATGACATTTCGAAGGTACTTCTCTTATACTTAGTTTCCCACCTATGAAATGTAGATGGTGGTATTTACTATATAGCAACAAAAAATAATAGTAGCAGCTAATGGTGAGATAAGCAATTTATAGTCATAGGATTGTTGAGAGAATGAAATAAGAATGTGTGTGAAGCGTGCAGCACACTTTCTGCTTCATAATAGGTTCTCGATAAAGATTTCATTGATTTATTCAACTAACAATCATACGTGCCATATTCTGTGCTGATTAGTGTGGATACACAAATAAGACACGGTCCCTGTGTTCAAGGGATTTAAGTCTGGTGGGAAAAGTTGCATAAGCAGCCAGTTTCAGTTTTTTTTGCTGAGTGCTGAATAGAATTCTATCCAGTGCAAGCATTAGGGAGAAGTACCCAGTTCAGCCTTGAGGTGAGGAAAAAGGCCGAGGGGACACTCATTAGAGAAAATGAGGCTCAGGCTGTGTACAGAGAGATGATACAGAAGAAAGCCAGGCCCGGCAGAGAGGTTAGCATGAATAATTGTCTGGGCAGAGATTTTTTTCTTTTTTCTTTTTCTCCACTGCTGTTTCCCTAGGTACCTAGAACAGCACCTGGCTCAGTAACTATGAGTGTTTTGATTTAGGCAGGGCCTGTAGTGTAGTGTGCCTTGACTGTTTTGCTACAGAGCTTTGTACCCTATAGACTGATGACAGAGAAGCGGGTGCTGAGCAGGGGATTTCTGTGGTCAGTGTGTTTTGGGAAGATCAGCTTGGAGAGCATGCTGAGAGGGGCGGGGTAGCGGAGGGTAAGATACCTGAAGCAACAGGACCAGTTAGGATTGGGTGTAGGGGTCCCGGTAAGAGGGGAAGACAGCCTAGATCAGGAAAAATAAGTATTGCAAGGAGAAACTGGATTCAAGAATTACTACAAATTAAAATGAATAGAATTGATGAGATGTCTGAGAAGAATGTGAGACGAGGAGGAGCAGGACTCCAGGGGGACTGGCTTGTGAAGGTGGGAGAACAGCGATATCCCTACTGAGTGAACAGAGGAGAGGGAGCCAGTGTCTGGGGGCCGGATCATGTGTGTTGTCTCTGGGGCATGCTGACTATAAGGTGCCCGTGGGGCATTTGGGTGCTAGAGCTATCTAGTCAGTAATGGAAAATATTTTGAAATCCAGATGAGAGTTGAACAGGAGACACTGACTCGAGTGTCTGCACCAGCGTGTGGCGGTAGTTGAAAGCATGAGGGATGCCGCATTTGCCAGCAGTGAGGACACCTTGCAGGGGCAGTGGTGGGAGATGACCTCATGGGATGGGCGAGACGCGGGCTCCTGTCAGTCCGCCTAAAGCCAAAGCTTGATTCCACCGCTTACTAGGAATCTTGAGCGAGTTCAAAAACCTAGAATTCCTTCACCTGCAAACTAAAGATAATAAACATTCCTAAGGTTGTTGAAATGAATGACTGAATCACAGTCTCCATAAAATGCCTACACCTATGCCTGGCACACGGGAAGGTGTCGGAAGGTGTTAGCGGTGTGGCGGTAGTGGTAGCAGACGCAGCGGAGTTTTAATGTGTTTGTTACGGAGTTTTGTTTTTGCTAAAAAACAATCCCTCCTTTATTTTATTTTAAGTTTTATGGAAGAAATTCACTTTGCTGAACAAAATTAAAATTTTGATTAAAACCATGCTTTCATTGTAACAGCCTTGATTAGAGTGTAAATCATAACTGTACTGATGAAGTAGAAGCGAGCTGCCAGAAGAAATACATTCACGTTGTTATATGAACCATTGAAACGAGTGCAGTTTTACTCTGAAGTGATTTTTTTCTTGTATATCAGAGTACTTTGAATTTAAATAATGCAAAGTTTTTTTTTAATGGAAAAATGTATAGATCCCCGCTGTTAAATTTTCTATTGTAACGATACTAAATACACATAAACTTGAAATAAAGTTCTTCATTCGTTGTATTCTTACACAGTTGTAAAGCCAAAATAAACATGGGGATGTAAATTAAAAAAAAAAAACAAAAAAACCTTTAAAACCAACAAAAATCAAATGAACATTAATTGAAAGTAATGGATAAAACTATTATTCGTAGCATGGGAGTGGGGTGGTCAGACTCAGATTTTTTTTTAATTCAGTTTTTGAATTGATAGAACTTTGCATGATTCAGAAATAAAACAGTATTAAAAGTTGCACAGAGGAAAGTATTGCTACACTTCTAACATGGTCTGCCCAGCTCTCGCATTTCTCTTCCCAATCAGATACATTTGTTAGTTTCTGCTGTACCCGTGTAGAATTTCTGTATCCCCATGCTTTTTTCACTTAGCAACTGGAGACCTTTCCATTCCATTTCAGTTAATAGGGAGCTTCCTTTTTTTTTTTTTTTTTTTTTTTTTCGGCTTTTTAAAAAAAAACTACATTATTTTTTTNTAGTTTCTGCTGTACCCGTGTAGAATTTCTGTATCCCCATGCTTTTTTCACTTAGCAACTGGAGACCTTTCCATTCCATTTCAGTTAATAGGGAGCTTCCTTTTTTTTTTTTTTTTTCTTTTTATTTTTGCAGCTGCATTGAAAATACATACATTAATTTAGTTAACTCCTATTGGAGGCATTTATAATTATGTAATTTTGACTATACGTCACTGACTACAGGTTTTTGAGTTTTGCATTCCTAGTTCATGATATGCCAGGTGATTGACGATGGGGCTCCTTCACCGCATTCCTCCCTCAGAAATACACCTAACCCTTGCGTGAGCGTACCTGATTTCAGTCTTCACTTGTCTGATGCCTGATGTACCTGTTCAGTTGGCCTCTGTCTATCGTTAGCAGTACACTCACTTGGAGACACATTGCCTTATAAGATAACATACACTTAAGATTGTCTTTGCTTGCTGGAGAAAAATTAAAAATTGTTGAAAGCTTTTTTGATGGAATATGAATGTAGAATATGCCATCACATGTCACGGTTTTATTTGCTGTTTGACTATCTGTTATTGAAAATACAGATTTCTTATATAACTTTCAACTGTGTTTCTTCATGTTTAGGGACATGGTTTGCATGGCGTAGGAGAAACTGTCCACATACCTTTTCCATTTGATGAAACAGAACTACAGGGAGGTATCTTGCTTTTGAATTGTATCTGACTTCTTTATCATTAATCTTTGACAAGGGTTTGGTAGAAAACAGCAGGAAGTGAATTCTTAAAACTTTAAGTTCTAGGGCCTTTTAAAAAAACTTTTAATGTTTATTTTTGAGAGAGCGAGCGAGCATGCACGCTCTGTTTAATAGCTAAACTGATTAATAGCTCTCTTGCCTTGGGAGAGTATTGTGTGAATTATAAAAGAAAGGGATCTTCATATCTGAGTATAGAGCATATTTCTGTTATAGAAGTTCACATATTTATGTGGACTTTCACTGACATTTAAATCATTTATTAAGGATATAATTTCAAGTAGATTTTTAGCTTTAGTTTCAATAAGAATAATTTTACTACAAATCTTATTTTCAATTTTTATACACCAATAATGAAGCAAAAGAAAGAGAAATAAAGAAACTGATCCCATTCACAAATGCACCAATTGCATAAAATACCTGGGAGTAAACCTAATCAAAGATATAAAAGATCTGTATGCTGAAAACTATAGAAAGCTTATGAAGGAAATTGAAGAAGACACGAAGAAATGGAAAAATGTTCCATGCTCATGGATTGGAAGAATAAATATTGTTAAAATGTCAGTACTACCCAAAGCAATCTCATATTCAATGCAATCCCAAGCAGAATTGCACTGGCATTCTTCTCAAAGCTAGAACAGTCCTAAAATTTGTATGGAACCACTAAAGACCCCAAGTAGCCAAAGTAATGTTGAAGAAGAAAACCAAAGCAGGAAGCTTCAAAATCCCAGACTTTAGCCTCTACTACAAAGCTGTAATCATCAAGTATGATATTGGCTCAAAAACAGACAGATCTATATCAGTGGAATAGAATAGAGAGCCCAGAATTGGACCTACAAATGTATGGTCAAATATTTGACAAAACAGGGAAAGAGCATCCAATGGAAAAAAAAAGACAGTCTCTTTAGCAAATAGTGCTAGGAGAACTAGACAGCAGTATGCAGAAGAATGAAACCAAACCACCTTCTTACACCATACACAAAAATGGATGAAAGACCTAAATGTGAGACAGGAAGCTATCAAAACCCTAGAGGAGAAAGCAGGCAACAACCTCTTTGACCTCAGTGGCAGCAATTTCTTACTGGACACATCTCCAAAGGCAAGGGAATTAAAAGCAAAACTGAACTACTGGGACATCCTCATCAAGATAAAAAGTTTCTACGCTGCAAAGGAAACAATCAACAAAACTAAAAGCAGCCGATGAAATGGGAAAAGATATTTGTAAATAACATATCAGATAAAGGGCTAGTATCCAAAATCTATAAAGAACTTCCAAAACTCAACACCTAAAAAACAGTGGAGAAATGGGCAGAAGACATGAATAGACATTTTTCCAAAGAAGACATCCAGATGGCCAACAGATGTATGAAAAGATGCTCAACGTCACTCATCATCCAGGAAATACAAATCAAAGCTACACTGAGATAACTACCTCACACCAGTTAGAGTGGCTAAGATAAACAAATCAGGAAACTATAGATGCTGGGGAGGATGTGGAGAAAGGGAAATCCTCTTGCAGTGTTGGCGGGAATGTAAACTGGTGCAGCCACTAGGAAAACAGTATGGAGGTTCCTCAAAAAATTAAAAATAGAACTACCCAATGACCCAACAATAGCACTACTAGGAATTTATCCAAGGGACACAGGAGTGCTGATGCATAGGGGCACATGTATCCCAATGTTGATAGCAGCACTTTCAATGATAGCCAAATTATGGAAAGGTCCTAAATGTCCATCAACTGACGAATGGATAAAGAAGATGTGGTTTATATATACAATGGAATACTACTGGGCAATGAGAAAGAATGATATCATGCCATTTGCAGCAACATGGATGGAACTAGAAAGTATTATGCTGAGTGAAATAAGTCAGTCAGAAAAGAACAGATATCATGTTTTCACTGATGTGGTTCTTGAGAAACATAACAGAAGGCCATGGGGGAAGAAGGGAAGAGGAAGAAAAAAGTTAGAGGGAGGCAAACCATAGGAGACTCTGAAATATAAAGAACAAACTGAGGGCTGATAGGGGATGGGGGAGAGGGAAAAGTGGGTGATGGACATTGAGGAGGGCACTTGTTGGAATGAGCACTGGGTGTTGTATGGAAGCCAATTTGACAATCATATTTTTAAAAAATAACCTAAAATTTTTTAAATCTAATGTATATTTAACACATTTCAAAAATAAAATGTGTATGTAGTACATAGAAGCCCAACAAGTAAGTGTCTGAGGCAGAATAGAACCACAAAGAGAAGCCTAGAGAATTTGCCACTGACCACTCCTGTTTGCTTGCCTAGCACATGGTTTGTTCTGATAAGTAAATGTCTCCTGAAGGCTATAAATAAATCTGTGTGTACACCAGCCTTTTACATTCACAAGTAGTTTTTTGTTGGAATCAATGTTGATAGATTCAAGTAGAAAAGTAGCTCTAAGAATTGTTCAATAAAAGTGTATTTACATTTTTTATGTTGTTTTATGTTATAAAACTACTTAACAGTGCAAATGTCATCTCTTTGCTCTTAGAGTTTACTCGTGTCAATATGAGTGTTCATAAAGCCTTGCAGATATTAAGGAACAAAGTGGACCTGCAGCATTTTTGTGGCTATGTCACCATGTTGAATGCTTCCAGCCAGCTTGCAAACAGAAAACTCAGTGATGCTTCTGATGAGAGAGGTCAGCCAGTGGTTGGGTTCTTTGAATTAAGGTGGTTCTATGGAGTTGATCACAATCTTAATACTGAAGAAGCAGGGAGACCTTTGTGGGGATGTCAGATTATTTAATACTTAGTGTTTTTTCACTAAGGTGAGAAAATATTCTGTGACATCATTTGGACTGGTATTAGTAGTTCAATGGAGAAAATACAGAAGTACTGACCTGGGATTAATACAGAATGGTTATTGGGTTTTAGCCCTTTACTGTCATCTCTGTGTTTATAGGCTTTAAATTAAGTTCCTCTAGGGGCGCCTGGGTGGTTCAGTCGATTGGGTGTCTGACTTGAGCTCAGGTCATGATCTCATGGTTTGTGGGTTCGAGCCCCGCATCGGGCTCTGTGCTGACAGCCTGCTCAGAGCCTGGACCCTGCTTCATATTCTGTGTCTCCCTCTGTCTCTGACCCTCCCCTGTTCATGCTCTCTTCAGAAATAAATAAAACATTAAAAAAAAAGTTAAAAAAAATAAAGTTCCCCTATGAAGTATGGCTTCATAACTCTAGTTTCTTTGTAAAAGGGTTTCCAAAGTAGAAGTAACAGTTTTTCCCATTCAACCTTTCTTTTTCTGTTGAAGGCACCACTGTCTCAATTACCCAGGCTTAAAATCTTGTGTTTGTCTCTTTCTTCTTTTTCCACGCTGTCCACTTCATTTCCATGTTTTGGGAATTAGTCTTCAGAAATGTCTCTCATATCCTTTCCTCTCTTCTCGTTTCTTTTTAAATTCTCTGTAATTATCCTTCTAGTCTGCGTGTCAATACTGTAACCGTGAACTAACTGCAGCCGTCTCCCGCTTAGCCTTCCTGGCCTCATTCTCCTTCTGTCTCCAACCTGTCCTGCACATTGACAACAGTTAGTTTTCCTTTTTCTTTTTAATTAAAAAATGTATTTACAAATCACCTTCTCATGCTCACTAATTGTTTCTGCTCTGACCTAGTTTTGGCTTGTATGTGGTTTTGGTGGCCATAGTGCCAGCTCTGGTCCCCAACTCTAGAAAACCTTTCAATTCAAACATCTGTCGTTGATTGACTATATTCCCTGAGCCTCTCAGTTTGAAATCCTGAGTAGATATGATTGATTGCTAGCCATCCAGTGGATCGATTGGCTCCCTCTGAGTTAAATATCCACCCCTGGTCCTTAATCTTTGGCCAGAGGATTTGAGTAAATATTAACAGTTGACTGTCACATATCACAGGGGCATTTTCCAAACGGGGTATGGGTTAGGCAGTCATTTCAAACATGTCTGCTACAGTCATGTTTTCTTTCTTTCATTCTACTGACATTTATGGAGTACCTACCAAGGTACTAAAAAGATTGAAATTAGTAAGACCCAAGGAATAAAACCCTAGAAAGGGAGTCAAGCAAGCGAGTCAGCCTGCTGTGTAGTGTTAAAAGTCTGTGATAGAGCTTGGCGTCAGCTTGATGTGCTGACGTAGGACAGAAAAGGCATATCTCAGCCCAACTGAGCTATCAGAAAGGGTCTCTTAGAGAAGGTAAAGCTTAAAGTCAGTCTTGTGAGAGGATTTGGGTACATAAAAGATGATTGTTGTGTATTTGGAGGGTAGCAGCCTTTCAGGCAGAGGGAATCAGGCAGTAGAGTAGCTCATCTTGCCAAAAAAGAATTTGTTGAAAGTAGTAGAAAATGAGAGTAGAGAAGTTGGTAAGATCAGTTCTTGGAGGATCTTGTGTGTTGGAAGACAGGAAGAGTCAAAGAATTTTGAAGAGGAGTAACATCAGACTGCGTATTTCCATGAGGATAGAGCAACTTCGGTAAAGGTCTAAGTGAAAGTCTAAACTTGTGTTCTGCCTTTTGAGTCCTTGTTTCTTTTGGTCAGGGTTTTACAACCTCAGCACCATTTATATTTTGAGCTGGATAATTGTTGGAGGGGGGACTCTCCTGTGCATTGTAGGATGTTTAGCATCCCTAGATACCAGTAGCATCCCTGTCCCCATTCACATTGTCAGAGGTCTCTTGGGGGACACAATTGCCCCCTAGTTGGGAACTGCTTTAGGTTGAAGACTGTTCATTGTTCTCCACTGTCATTCCTGTTGCTGAAGTCTTCTCTTCCGTTAGAACCGATTTACTAACGACTTGTGCCAACCATTAAGTCCTAATATTGTGTATGTCCTCTAATTACAAGGAGAACCTGATTTGGCTTCTGGCTCAGATGTAAATGGGAGCACAGAGTCATTTGAAATGGTCATTGAGGAAGTAACTCTAGACTCAGCAACAAAACACAACTCTGGTAAGCCTTTAAGAATTATTTGCAGCTTTAGACTATTTTGTGATGTTTAATTCTTCTGTTAAATCATTTGGGTGTCATTTGTCTACTCTGTTTGTCCAGAGTGGACCTTTTAGTAAGAATTTACCAGGAAACATTTTTATATATTTCGAATAACAATTAGTGTTATAAAAATATGACCTGAGAATGACTTCAGTTTTCATTTTTCCCATGTTAAATTCTTTCATCCTGTAGATGTCTTACAAAATCTTTTTTGGAGAGAAAAGACCATTTTGAGCACCTAATGAAAACTTTGTACCTTCTCCCCAGAAGCATGTGCATACTCAAAAAAGATTCTTTCCTGTTTCAGAGATTTACTGACCCCTCTAAATCCTCTCCCCTGCTAAGCCCATTACTGGATACCGCAGGGGTGGGAGGAATCTGAAAATGTATGGGCCTCAGTGAAGAGACCCTGGTCAGTCATAATGGATGTGAATACATACGTGGTTAACAACTGTGTGCCCTTTTGTAGCTGCCACAACAGAAGCGGATTGGGTTCCTCTTGAGCTGTGCTTTGGAATTCCGTTGTTCAGTTCTGAATTAAACCGGAAAGTCTGTAGAAAAATTGCAACACATGGCCTTTGCAGAAAAGAGAGGTGAGGGTTTCTGTTCATTGTCATCTTTTCAGCTGTGAGACTTCCAGGCTCTCATTTGTTACATCATATTTTCTTTTATTTCGCACATGAGCATGGTAATTGCCTTGAGTATATTTGTTGATTGAATAAATATTGCTAGCTTAAGGATTTTGCTCTGTTTTAAAATTAAACTAAAGCACCTCAAAAATCTGACCTATGCAAATATTTGGGACTCATGTTTTGGTTAATTTTAGTTTGTTAGTTAATTACCCAGTCTGGGCAGGGTGTGATAAAATTTTCATGCTCAGATGAGATGATAAACCTAGTGTTTGTAACGTGTGTGTGTGCAGAACATTTCCCTTGTGCATTGCTGTCACTCAGCAAACACACACTCGAGTCATGGTATGTAAATAGTGGTTGTCTCTTATTGTGGAATTGGAGCTGAATTTCTAAATTTTCTTCAGTCTCCATGTTTTCTGAAATGAGCATGTATTACTTCTCAGAGATGGCATGCAGATTTTGTTTCCCATGCCTACCCTGACCCGATGGGAGCAGTTGCTAAGAGGAAGTGTTGTAAAAGTGCTTTGACTTTTTCAGCACAAGGGAATATTCCTGAATCTCATTGTCATGGTGGGGTGGCTGGGAGAGCTGATGTCCACAGGTCCGCTTGACTTCTTGTAGAAAATAAAATTGGATAATAAGTAATTCATTTAATTGGCTTAATAAAGTATCAGAGGATTAAAAGTGCTCAATCAACAAATAATTTAAACAATTCTCTGAGAGTAACATATACATGAATAAAGAAAAGTGGAAACACTTTAACAGCTTTAAAGATTGCCAGCAGAACTGTCACCAATTTACATATTTAGGTGGGTTGATGTATATGAAATCTGTCAGGCCTTTGATCAGGATTTATTTTAAAATTAGTTGGCTATTTGAAGTTTGTATCTGCCTGAATTTTCATTTTAAAAGTTTTCTTTCATTTGACATTTATATTTGCTAATAGTTTAAACTCTTCCTAACAAAAACTTCTCAATTTTAGTTTTATACATGGTTTTTTATTTCAGAATGGTCTTTTTTATGCACTGTTAACTCCCTACTCTTAAATCTGGCAGAAATTTCATTGATGAGAACCGTTGAAAAATGTTTTTAAAATTTTATGTAATTAATCTGAATGTATTTACATATATAAATGCATTTAAATTGCTGAAATTATTGTGAGATACTAATTCTTGCCATTAAAATTATATTTGTTTTAAAATGTCCCCCCCTTTTTTTTTCAGCCTTCAGAACCTCTTACATTCCAGTAGAAAACTCTCTCTACAAGTCCTTAACTTTGTTCACTCATTCCAGGTAACCAAACCCCAAAAATCCAAATGGTAATTGCATAGAGCTTTATAGGATGCAGAGCAGTTCCATTTTATGCTCAAGTGCAAAATGTGCAAAGAAGTTATTTAAAGACTTTGCACTGATAGGGCATGCAAGCAGGGAAGCGGCGGGAGGGGCGCAGAGGATCTGAAGCAGGCTCTGTGCTGGCAGTAGTCAGCTGGATGTGGGGCTTGAACCCATGAGCTGTGAGATCATGGCCTGAGCCGAAGTCAGATGTTCAACCAACTGAGCCACCTAGGCGCCCTAGTTGTGAAAGACTTTTAAATAGGAGTGACATTATTTCTCATTGTTTTAAAAAATTAGTTACTGTGTAGAGAGCAGATGAAAAAGGGATAAGCATAGAAGCAAGACTGTTATAATAGCCCAGGTGAGGGGCACCTGGGTAGCTCAGTCGGTTAAGCGGCCAACTTTGGCTCAGGTCATGATCTTGGGGTTTGTGAGTTCGAGCCTCGCGTCGGGCTCTGGTCTGACAGCTCAGAGCCTGGAGCCTGCTTCAGATTCTCTGTCTTCCTCTCTTTCTGCCCTCCCCTGCTTACGCTCTGTCTCTCTGTCTCTCAAAAATAAATAAATGTAAAAAAATAAAAAATAGCCCAGGTGAGAATTTGTGGTAGCTGAGCTCCCCTTTTCTTTTTTTTTAAATGTTTTATTTATTTCTAGGAGAGAGAGAGAGAGAGAGAGCGTGAGCAGGGGAGGGTCAGAGAGAGAGGGAGTCACAGACTGAAGCAGGCTCCAGGCTCTGAGCTGGCAGTCAGCACAGGGCCCGACGCGGGGCTCGAACCCACAAACCGCGAGATCATGCCCTAAGTGAAAGTCGGACGCTTAGCCGACTAAGCCACCCAGGCACCCCTGAGCTCCCCTTTTCATTAAAAATATCCCAAAAGTTTGCATGTATCCCTAATAAAGGCTGATTGCACGTATATGCCATTACATCAACAAACTACCTATATTATAAAACATACACAAAAATAGAAATTTTGTAAGGATGTAATAGTTGATATAGGATTTGTAAGATTTTTACAGTCCCATACTCTACTTTGGAGTGAGTACCCCACTCTGGAGCCACTGGCCTAGACAGTGGTAGCAGGCTATGGTGAATGAGTCAAGCAATTTGGGATACATGTTGGATGTAGATGAATTAACCTGCTTAATTCAGTGTGAGGGAAAGACTGAGAGTGTCGTGAGGAAGGGAAGTCTCAAGAATGAGTCTCCTGTTTCCGGACTAGCTTCATGTGTGGAGTAGGGAAGGCTGGCGGGGAATTGGAGAATTAAGGTCATGGACATCATGGACATGGTAATTGCAGAATATATGGTGAAACATCCAAGAGCGAAGATCAGATCGGTGGATGTTTTTGAGCCTGGAGTCCTGGGGAGAGGTCTGTGCTGCGTGAGAGGTCTGTGCTACGTGCGATATAGGGAATCTGAGAGCCCTGGGAACACATGGAGTATTCTGGTGCTTAATATTACGTGAGGGGGTTTTTAGAGATTGTTTAAGAATTAACTTTTTCTTATCCTCTAGTCTCCTAGCCTATTATTGTTTATTTCTAAGCACTTACTGTGGTGTGGCTTGGGTCAGTCATTACCGCATATAGTAATACCCATCATGGATTATTTGATGTTTGTGAGGTAGATCTTTGCATCTCCCACAGTGCTTTGCATCCCAGAAACATTTCTCGGGCAAGCAGAGTCTGTATTTATAACTAGCTATGTTCAATGGTTTGATCAAGTGTTGAATATGGGATTTTTTTCTCTTGTCTTTGGTCTTGTAGGAAGGTGCTTCCACACTGGATGCTCACACAGAGGCCAGCTTTTCCAGTGTGCCTTCACAGTTGTCCTGTGCCGACACGGGCGTTCCACTTCCTGCAAAGAACTTAATATTTAAAGATGGCGTCTTATCAGAGTGGAGTGGACGATCACCTTCCTCGCTTCTTGTTACTAATCTCCATTTGCAATAATTTGGTTCTACCATGTGTTGCTCACACTTTCTGCCTTCTTTTCTTTCTTAACGTTAGCTTTATAGTGCCAGCCACTAAAAAGCACCCTGCTGCTACAATGCGCTTCATGCTTGACTGACGTGAAAAGGTTGGGGAACATGGTCATGTTTTCTCAAGTTTTCCTCATTACTGCACCTCCTAATGCAACAAAGAGCTTTTTAGCAGCCTGCACTGTATTTTTTACCTTGAGACAATCTGCATTTCTTTTATAAAACTGAGGATATACTTTATAGGCTTTATGATGACTGTTACGTTTCTAAGCAGTCACTATGAATATTGCAGTGGTAATTTTATATGTTAGTTTATCAAACATAAATCTTGTTTAATTTTATATTTTGTTACCTACTCTTTAGGGGATCACGGGAAGAGGTGGAACTCTTCCTCTGAAAAGGCTTCTTGGTACTTAAAAGTAGCAAAACTATAAAACAGTAAACATCAGTTTTGAGAGATGATACGATGGGGCATTAAGAATTTCTGTGGATCTCTGTAAATTATGTATATGAGTTGACATTGTTGAAGGTATGTAAATCAGATAGTTGTGTATAACTTAACCTTGATTTATAAGGTCTTAACCCAGACTATGATGATACGTTGACATCTCATGAGAAGCTTTGGAAAACATTCTATTTTTAAACAACGTTTATATGTGGACTTCTGTCGTCACTCACTTTGGACTTTATATTTTCATAGAGTCTTTATGGAAAAATAGAATTTATTTTCCACTCTTGTAACTGTGGCTGCTGCACGTTTTCACCCTCATTTTTTGTTTAGTAGCTTTACCAATGACTTGTTATGAAATCGAATTTGGTGTTTAAAAACCAAGGATTGTGATTTTAGGTTAGAATTACATATTTAGAGGCATTAAGGCTATGTCTTCTGATCAAAACACTTTGGTGATAAACCTACTCTGAAGACATTCTTAGGCAACCTGGACCTTAAATTTATGTGAATAGTTTTGGAGGGACTGATAAAGAAAAATTGAGTAATTTCAAAATCTTTCTTGAATCATTAATTCTTTTAGATCTCAAATGTTAATTAGAATAATTGGAATCACTTTCTAGATTTTTTAAGTTACCTTCCTTGGGAAGTTTGTGCAGTGTTATAGTTTAGTGTATCTCTTCTCCTAGGATAACGGTTTGCTTGTTAAAACTGTAACCAAACTAACTGGTCAAACAACATATATCTAAAACACTTAAAGCTTTAGAAAATTTGGGAATGTTATAACCTAAACATTTTGCTGATAATTTTTTGTTATTTATAGAACTGATACTTGTGTATTGAACATACTTCTGGAAATATATGCCTTTCTTAAAACTGTTAGCATAACCATGCATTCAATACTGTGGCCTACCTGTAGAACTGAATAGCTTGGAGCAGCTTACCTGTGGCACACAGTCAGTGCTGTGTTTGGGTTAAGTGCAGTAACGTTTAGTTTTCTACTTTGTCTTACATGAGGTAGAAATCACAGGTATGTTATAAATGTTTGTCCATAAAAGGAAAAATACATACTAATATTAAAATAATTTCTTATGACTGTGAATCACTCATTTATTTTTCCAATAATTGATATTGTACATTCCTAGTGCTCTTAGGTGTGTATGTAACTTTTACCGTTTTTCACCTGAAAGTTGTAAGTATTTCATTGGATCAGGGCTCTTTAATCTCATTTTCATTTGCTTTGTTTATATTAACTGTAGTTATTTTATTTATTCCTGTATTAACAGTCTAAGCCTACTGTAATGACATGTACACTAATAAAGAATCGAGTAATTTGTGGTTGGCAGTGAACCCAGTTGGTGGTGAATTTGAAAACTTAAAATATGGGAGTGATTTGCTGCTATATTACCTTTGAGAGATAATGGAGGAAGAAACAACCTTACAGTGATCATGAATTTTGGGGAAAATACTGGGAAACATGGGGACAACTGTGAGGGGGAAGGTTCGCTTCCCAGCTGGAAAGCGCTCATAATGTTTAAGGAGGGAGAATCTGCTTTGTAGAGCTGTTAGTAAAATGTGAAAGCCACATTTGTGCTTTGCTTTATGAGCTTGCCTTTGTTTCATTCGTGTGTTAACTCATGTAAGGATGCGTCTCCTAAATCTTACAAGTTTTGATCCAGTTCAGCAACATGTTAACATTTAAGTACAGACTTTATTATTTGCCAAAGAAGACCTACAAAATAATTCTAAAGTAATTTCATTTGGCTTTGTGCTACCTCCCTTCTTGATTTCCCCCTTAATGTAGCGTAAACCATGGAAAACATTCTTTGGAAACCAAGAGAAAAGGAAAAATCACAGAGGACATAGAATTTAGCATGGTCCAGTTTCACCAGTCAGGTGGGTCTAAAGAAATACAACTTTATGTCATTTACAAACATACCAGGTGTTCTCGATTCCCTTCTTTCCTTCATTTTAAGTATGTAACCAGATGCTTTTGTATTTGTTTCTTGGGGGGAATATCACTTTTCTTTTACTTGATGTATATTCAATCTTCTCTGCCATTCATGTTTCTATTTTATGTTCAGTGTTTCAAATACAGTTTGTATTTAAAGATTTTAAAGTACCAAAACTGTGTGAGTACACAGGACTGTTTTCTGGTATGATGTTAATATTATACAACAAAATGTATAAAGTGTTGTCAATTTGATTATTGACACATAATATGTTTACAAATAAACTGTGGCGTTGATCAAAATACTGTGAAAATGTGTATATAATCTGTAAGTCCCTTTCTCCGTATTAAATACAGCACCTCAGTACTAAATGCTTCCAGTGCTGTGGCTTTTCCACATGATATTTTTAATGACCTTTTTACTTCATAATAATCTCAGGTTTATAGGAAAGTTGCAGACAGTCCAGAGAGGTTTTCCTGTACCCTTCCCCAAGCTTCCCCTTGTGTTAACACCTTATGTAAACTATGGCATGTATCTGTCAAAACTCAGAAATTAACCTTAGGACAGTTCTGTTAACTATATAAATTACAAACTTTTTGGTTGCTGTCTGTTTTCCACTAATGTCTTTCCGCTGTTCCAGAACCAGGAGCAGCCCAGAACACCACATTGCATTTATTTAGTCATTAATGCCTCCTTTGTCTGTTTCTTTTTTTTTTTTTTAAATATTTTTATTTATTTCTAGGAGAACGAGAGAGACAGCGTGAGCAGGGGAGGGTCAGAGAGAGAGGGAGATACAGATTCTGAAATAGGCTCCAGACTCTGAGCTGGCAGTCCGCACAGAGCCCGATGCGGGGCTCGAACCCACGAACCGTGAGATCATGACCTAAGCGAAAGTCGGACGCTTAACCAACTAAGCCACCCAGGTGCCCCAATCCTCCTTTGTCTGTTTCAATCTGTGACAGCTTTTAGTCTTTCATGACCTTGACACCATGAAGAATACTGATTGGTTATTTTGTACAATGATCCTTAATGTGGGTTTGTTGGACATTTTCTTGTGAGTAGATTTGAGGTTATGTTTTATCGGGAAGGATAACGCAGAGGTGATGTGCCCTTGTGCAGTGTATAATATCCAGTGCATGATGTCAGTAGGCATTACCGGTGATGGTCCTTCATTGGCTAGGTTGGTGTCTACTAGGTCTTTCCACTATATTTTTTCACTTTCCATATTTTTTTTTTCCTTTGGAAGTAAATTACTAAGTCTAGCCCCCAGTCAAGGGGAGGGGACAGTATCTATATATAGTTTTTAGCGGGGCGCCTGGGTGGCTTAGTCGGTTAAGCGTCCGGCTTTCGCTTAGGTCATGATCTCGCGGTTCGTGGGTTCGAGCCCCGCGTCGGGCTCTGTGCTGACTGCCAGCTCAGAGCCTGGAGCCTGTTTCAGAGTCTGTGTCTCCCTCTCTCTCTGACCCTCCCTTGCTCACGCTGTCTCTCTCTCTCTCTCTCCTAGAAATAAATAAATAAATAAAAATATATATAGTGTTTAGCATTTTTCTTAAAATTTGTTCCTCTTTCCTATTGATTTGATACTTTGTTTATATTAGTATGTGATTGTGGCTGTATATTTTACACTTTAGGTTAAAATCTAATCCTATTGTTATTTACTGTGTAAATTATTTCAGCTTTGGGAGCTCTTCGAGGTTGCCTCCTAAATTCTTTTGACATGTGCTCATCTTTTTAAGCCCATATCTTTACTTTCTATCACTGCCAAGTATTATCAGACTGCCAACCCTAGAATTAGCTATTTCTCCAAGGAGCCCTGGTTTCTTTCATTGGTGGATGTTGTTTGTTTTTTTTTTTAATGTTTATTTATTTTTGAGAGAGAGACAGAACGTGAGCTGGGGAGGAGCAGAGAGAGAGACACACATAGAATCCAAAGCAGGCACCAGGCTCTGAGCTGTGAGCATAGAGCCTGACACAGGGCTCGAACCCACAAACCTTGAGATCATGATCTGAGCCGAAGTCGGTCATTTAACCGACTGAACCACCCAGGCGCCCCCAGAGAATGGTATTTAGAAACAAAGATGTGGGTGTTGGATGTGCTCACTTGCTACTGCTGCTATGGTTTTTCAGTGAAATGTGCTACAAGATAACAAATACGCATACTAACCAATGTATAGTATGCGTCTCTGTAATTATTTCTAGATCTGTCTGTATATATATTAAACATTCAATTGTACTGACTCTCAGCCAGCACTGCAAGGTTTTGCCTCCATGTTTATTTGTAACTTCTTTCTCTGAGAGTGAGAACCCTGACTTCTTTATCTACAATTTATTTGCTGCTTTTGTTGAACCTTAGAATACTTAAAAAGAGGTTTCAGAATAGTTAAGTTGTACCCCTGAGAGAAAAATGGACCAACAAATGGAATTTGGTGTTCAAGTCCTTGTTTTGTCCCTAGCTTTACAGTATCAGCTCACAGTTCCATTTTCCACAGTAACTTAGTTCAGCTCCCTTTGCTTCCCAGTTCCTTTGTTGAGGTTAAAACAGATTACTTGTCACACAGTGCTTTCCACCTGCGGTCTCTTGACATCCCTGCTGAGTTTTTCACACCATAAAATCCACTCTGCGTGGGCTTTGACAAGTGTGTGGCTCTGTGCCCACCATGTCCGGCCTATCCAGAACAGTCCCATGTCCCTAAAACTTCCTCTTTGTACTCAGCCCCCACCCCACCCCTCACAGCCACTCATCTGTTTTCCATTCCTCTAATTTCGCTTTTTCCGGAATGTCAAGTAAATAGTGAGGTTGTGCCATTTGTAGCTTTTTGAATCTGTCTCATGAGAGCAATGCAGCACACATTTTAAATTCGTGGTGGGAAGTCAATAGTTCCTCCTTTCTGTTGCTGAGAACTTCACTGCGTGGATGTATCAAGGTGTGTTTATCATTTAGCGGTCATGTGCTGGTTCTGTAAACGTAATCTGCATTGCCGGGAGTGGGTTTGTTGACTCATTTGATACGTATACATTTGACTTTATAAGAAACTGCCCCCCTGTCTTCCAAAATGATTGCCAGTTTGCATCCTGCCAGCGTGAATGAGGGCTTCTGTGGCAGTGGTAACTCTTTGTGGCTGAAATATTTGTTTCCCTGAGGAAAAATGATGTTGAGCATTTCCATTTCCATATGCTTACTTACCTCCCCCATATGTCTTCTTTGCTGAGGTGTCTATGCAGATCAGTTGTCCGTATTTTAAAAATCGGGTTTTGCTGAGTTTTAAGAGTTCAGTATATTATTTTGAATACAACTCCTTTGTCAGATGTATTTTGCAAACATTTTCTCCCAATCTGACTTATCTTTTCATTCTCTTAATAGCGTCTGTTAAAGAACAAAAGTTTTTAATTTTGATAAAGTCTAGCTTATTTTTTTTAAGGAATTGTGCTTTTTATGCTGTTGCCTAAAAACTCCTTACAAACCCTAGGTCATGCAGATGTTTCCTGTTTTCTTTTGAAAGTTTTATAGTCTTATGTGTAGGTCTTTGACCCATGTTGAGTTCGTTTTGTTTTTTTTTTTTAATATTTTTATTTATTTCTAGGAGAGAGAGAGAGACAGCGCGAGCAAGGGAGGGTCAGAGAGAGAGGGAGTCACAGACTGAAACAGGCTCCAGGCTCCGAGCTGACAGTCAGCACAGAGCCCGACGCGGGGCTCGAACCCACAAACCGCGAGACCATGACCTAAGCGAAAGTCGGACGCTCAACCGACTAAGCCACTCAGGCGCCTCGAGCTCGTTTTAATATATGGAGTGAGATATATGTCAGGGTTTGTTTTTGCAGATGAACATCCCGTTCATAGAGCACCATTTCTTGAGAAGGTGCTCCTTTCCTCACTGAACTGCCATTACACCTTTATCAAACGTCAGTAGCTAAGTGTGTAGATGGCTGGTTATCGCAGGTGGAAATGGGGAGTGAGCGCATGTGGGCAGACAGCATCTTCCTGGAGGGCTGGAAATGTTAGCAAAAAATAATTCCATCGTACACTTGAAACAGGTGAATTTTATCAAACTATGTAAGTTATTCTTCAGTAAAGCTGGGTGTTTTTTGGATGTTTTTTGTTTTTTGTTTTTTTTTAAACCAGTTGACATTTGCATGGCTGTGCTTCTGGGCCGTCTGTTCTGCTGCATTGATTAATGTCTATCCTTCCAAGCCACATTGAAGTCGGATAGTAAGAGTCTTCCTAACTTGATTCTTTTTTTTTTAAATTGATTTTGGCCCTTTTAGTTCTTTGGCTTTCCATATAAATTTTAGACTCAGCTTGTTGGTGTTTACACACGAGCTGCAGGGGTTTTATTCAGAGTTTTATTGAATCTATAAATCAAGCTGTGGAGAATTGACACTCTAATCAATATCTCTCCACTTATTTAGAACTTTTTTGGTCACTGTTTTATAGGTTTCAGCAGACATGAACTACATCTTCTGTTAGATTTCTTCATAAGTGCTTCATTTTTTTTGTGCTGTTGGAAATTTTTTAAGATTTCAATTTGAAGTTGTTCATTACTCGTGTATAGGAATGTGACTGACTTTTGTACATTTTGATCTTGCCAAACTCAGTGAATTTTTTTAGTAGATTCTTGAAGATTTTCTCCATAGATGATTATGTTGTCTATGAATAAAGACATTTTATTCTTTCTAATCTGTATGCCTTTTATTTCTTTTTCTTGCATTCTTTCACTGGCTAAGACTACCAGTACGATATTGAACAGGAATTGTGAGGACAGAATCCATATCTTGCTTTCCCATCTTAGGGAAAAGCATTTCGTCTCTAGCTATTAAGTATAATGTTGGCTATAGATTTTTTTTTTATTTTAAAAAACTTTTTTAATGCCTATTTATGAGAGTGAGCTTGAGACAGAGTGGGGGACAGGATCCAAAGAGGGCTCCACGCTGGCAGCAGAGAGCCCGACGTAGGCAGGGCTCTGAACTCACAAACTGTCAGATCATGACCTGAGCCAAAGCCAAATGCTTAACCCACTGGGCCTCCCAGACTCCCCTTAGCTATAGATTTTTAGATAGATGACCGTTAGATTAAAGAAGTTCCTTTCTAGTTCTACTTAGGTGTTTGGATTTGTTTTAAATCATGAATAGATGTTGGATTTTATAGCGTTTTCACTATTCAATGAGACGATCATATAGTTTGTTTTTATTTAGACTCTTTGGTGAGTTACACAAATTAGTTTTTGAATCGTTAATCAGAAAGAACCCTTTTTGGAGGTGGTGTTTGATTTAACTAAGAGGGCTTTAAGTTTTATGATGTCCTCTTTGGTTTGGGTAATTTTTGTTTTTTTACAATTAATAATATATAATTTCTAAAATTCATTAGAAATGCAGCTGTGGTAGTCATCAGAGCTAATCACCCATGATTTCCAGCTGCTGCCTTTGCTAGCTCAGTGGGATTACAGGCTCCAGTGTTGTGTGCGTGGACGGGGGCATTTGACCTGTCTAGCCAATGCTGAGACTGACTTGTGTTAGTTCCGGACAGAAGATGTCATTGTCAATGCAAGATCCTCTGGGATTCTGCTTTCCTCGTGGTGACGTAATGTAACATTTAAGGTAGTAAGAGCTTGTTCAGCCTGGGTCCCCTGTGGCTGCAAAGAATAGAGCACCTGGTCTCTCTGCGCCTCCCTGTGGGCCTGTCAGCAATGTAGTAAAAAGGGAATATCTGGGGCTCCTGGGCCAGTTGGTTAAGCATCCGACTCTTGATTTCGGCTCAGGTCATGGTCTCATGGTTCGTGAGTTTGAGCCCTGCATTGGGCTCGTGCGAAGCCTGCTTGGGATTCTCTTTGGGCTCGTTCGAAGCCTGCTTGGGATTCTTTTTCTCTCTCTCTGCCCCTCCCTGCCCCTCTCTCTCAAAGAAGAAAATAAACTTAAAGAAAGTTTTTAAAAAAGGGAATATCTGCCATTATCTGAAAAGATCGTTAAATTACTTCCTCTCTTTCCCAAATACGTATTTGTCAGCAAGATACTCTTCATATACTTCAACCAAAATAACGTCTCACCACAGATGAAATACAGAAGCATATGAGAATCTAGCTGTCTGTAGTAACCAGACATTACAGAGATTTGCAAGGACATACAGCAATACTAATTTTCTCACTAAAGTACTTTTTCTTTGTAAAATATAGTTATTTTTCATTCAGTATGTTTATGTAAAGATGTGATGGATTTATTATATTTTTAATTGAATTAAAAAGTGCTCAGAATTTTTCGCAGTTCTAATTTCTACTGAATAGCAATAGTTAGAAATATAATCCATTCAAGCAAAAGCTCTTTGCAGGCCTCAATAAGCTTTAATACTATAAAGAAGTTCTAGGACCAAAGCAGTTGACAGCTGCTGACCTAGATTATTCCTACTGTGGCAGCAATTAGGGATAGACACATGATAACATCACCATCAGCCATGACGTACACAATTGCTTAAATTTTTTATTTTTATTTAAAAAAAATTTTAATGTTTCTTTTTGAGAGAAAGAGAAACAGAGTGCAAGTGGGGGAGGAGCAGAGAGAGAGGGAGTCACAGTATCCTAAGCAGGCTCCAGGCTCCAAGCTGTCAGCACAGAGCCTGTGCAGGGCTCGAAGTCAAGGATGAAAAGAGATCATGACCTGAGCCAAAGTCAGATTCTTAACCAACTGAGCCACCCAGGCACCCCTATATTATTTTTAGAAAGCTTTTCAAGTCACATTTTTTCCCCTAATTAGGACACAATTCGCTTTCAGTGTGGCAAATTGGGAAATGCAGGGAAAAATGAGGAGGACCATGTCAAGCATAATTTCATGCCCAGAGATGAACACTGGGAGCCTTTTGGTGTGTTTCATTGTAACGCTCCCCCCAACCCCAGATACACAGACACAGAGACATAGGCAGACATCTGGAGCTATCTGGAACCACCCTCTCTACATGAAGCTTGGTCCCTTGCTTTTTCCATTTCACATGCAGTTAGCATTTTTTCATCTCAAATGTTCTCATCTCAAATGTATACTTTTCCTGCCTGATGAGGGAGCCTAAGGCAAGCTGACAGGCTGCAGCCCCCACCCGGGACCAAGTGGGGTTTGTGTGATATTCCTCGGGCACTCCCGGCTGCCCAAGAACAAAGGAAAGGGGGAAAATAAATGGTTAGCTGACGGAGATCATAGTCCTCCAGGACCCAAGTCTCCATCCCCCTCCGCAGCAATGTGGGAAACGAAGGCAGAAGGAAATGGCAGATAGAACTAAGTTTCCTTATAACCTGCAGCCCAGTGACAATTACTTGAGGCCGGCAGAGTAAACCTCTTCTTCAGGGACTCCCTACTGTCTTCCTGCTAATGCTTTGCTACAGGGAAAACAAGCCTAGCTTGACAATAGCTAGGCCTCCACTATCCTGGGAGTCTTCTTTAGCATATGAAAATCCCTTTGGAAACTGCCTCTGTCTTTACCTCCCCCAGCTTATATAACCAGTCTCTCCTCTTGGTCCTGGGGCAGCTCTTCCTGCCCACAGGTCCTGTCCCCATGCTTTAAAAATTTAATTTAAAAAATTACCTTTTTGCACCAAAGACATCTTTAAGAATTCTTTCTTGGTTGTCAGCTCCGGACCCCACAAACCCCACTGTCACCCCCAAAACCTCATCAGTGTTCAACTATCCTCATCCATATATGGCATCTTCAGTTATTTGTCAAAAAACCACAAAGATCAAAAACTTAAGTGGTTCCTTAAGGCCAACTGAATAAAACAAAAGTGACACTCATTTAAAATAAAGCCCATGAACGATTAGCCCATTTTCTCAATTCAAAAATCTCCTGATGAAAGCACAGTGAACTTCAGTCCTGAATACATCTTAAGAGGCCCATTTTTAGGCCCAAGTCATCAAGAGTGATTTTTCTCTCTCGTGCAGGAGATAAAGGACAGAACTTTGTAAAATGCCAAGTCTGCTTTAAAATGTTTTGTTGTTTCATGTTTAACCCAAGAGAGAAAACGACAAACGCTTTCCACTCTCTGAGCAGGCACCTACTTCATTCCAGGCAGGATCTTGCCATAGAAATTTGTCTTGAGACCATTCCGGCTGTTTTTTTGAACAACACTATTGTAATCCAGAATGCCAAAAGGGGCACACAGTTGCCCGATTGAACTTTTTTTTTTAATGTTTATTTACTTTTGAGAGAGACAGAGCCAGAGTGTGAGTGGAGGAAGGGCAGAGAGAGAGGGAGACACAGAATCCGAAGCAGGCTCCAGGCTCTGAGCTAGCTGTCAGCACAGAGCCCAATGCGGGGCTCGAACCCACAGACCGTGAGATCATGACCTGAGCTGAAGTCAGCCGCTTATCCGATGGAGCCACCCAGGCGCCCCTGAACTTTTCTTTTCACTTAATCTCTCAGTGATTTTCTTGCTGAGAGATTTTTTTGTCTTTCTTGTCCCATTTTCAAACGGACAGTTTGAAAAGTCACTGTCCGTGCCCCTGGAGTGCTGGCATTAGGATGTTTAAAGCCCAGTGGGCTGCTGGGGCCTGAATGGATGGAGTAGCTTGAATTTCCTCTGCAGGCTTTTTCCATCCGGTGGGTGGCAGTGTCTCACTTTTTAGCCCTCCTTGCTCTTGGAGAATTCTCAACTTACAAGGGGATGGCATGCATNTCGTTCGCCTGGAGAAATGCTCTGAGACCATCAGGACTTACTATCCTAGGTTGCTGATGAATATATTTCCGAGGGCCAGCATCTCGTGCTGGGGTGTCTGTGTGTAGGATGACACAGAACATTTTCAAAAAGCCACTTAAATGTATTTGGGTGGCAATGATTGAGGTGGGAGCCCGTGGTCCCTTCTTCCTTCCTGACTTTGTTCCAGAAATCACCCCTCCCCAACACAGCCACACAGGCGCATCTGATCCAGCCCGGCTTCACAGAAGGGGCACAGAAGGGTGGGTGTGGAGCTCAGAGACAATAGTTTATTTACTTTTTTAATGTTTGTTTATTCTGAGAGAGAAAGAGAGCTGGGGATGGGGCAAAGAGAGATCCCAAGCAGGCTCTGCACTGTGAGCAGAGAGCCTGAGGCAGGGCTCGAACTCACAAACCAGGAGATCATGGCCTGAGCCGAAATCAAGAGTTGGACGCTTACCAGACTGAGCCACCCAGGCGCCCCCAGGGGCAATAGTTTAATCGCCAGCCTGGTGTCTGTGGTGGAGGAATGTTACTGAGTCTGAATAGCTGACACTTGATAGTGTTTTATGTATTTAGTAAAATATTCCTTGTGTGTTGGATTTCTATTGTTATATATAATTACCACAAACTTCGTGGCTTAAAACAACACCCAGTTCCGTGGGTCTGAAGTCCATGCGTGGCATAACTGTGTTCTCTTCTCAGAGTCCCCTAAGGTTACAGTCAAGGTGTCCTGAAAGCTGCTTCTCATCCAGAGCTGATCCTTCTATTGGGCTTGTATATTTGTGGCAGAATTCAGACCTTCACGGCCCTGATTTTCTTGCTGACCTTGCCGGGAGCTCTTTTCGTTCCTCAAGGCTACCTGCATTCGCTGACGCGTGTCCCCTCTATCTCCAAAGTCATGGAGAATCTTCCTTGTGTTGAAGCCTCACATTGTGACTCTCCCTGACTTTTCTGTATCTGCTCTCTAGACTCAGATTTAAGGGCTCATGTGCTTAGGTCAGGCCTACCCTCATATACTCCTTTTATTTTACCTTCATTAAATCTACAAAACCTCTTCATGGCAGCCCTAAGTGTTTGCTTGCAGAACTGAGAGAATATATGTGACACCAGAGGCGGGGAATCTTGGGGGCCATTTTTGAATTCTGCCCATCACACCAGACAACAGTTCAAGTGCTAGAAATAAGCATTGCAAGCTCCCTGCTCTCAGCTCTAAGGAGGAAGCTGGGCTGGGGACACACAACTAAGGAAGAAAGGCAGCGACAAGATCCCTTCAGGTGGTGCTAAGTGCTCATGAAGGAGGTTAACCAGGAGGTGCTGGGAGCGGTGATTGGCTGGAAGCACTTTACAAGCGCTCTTCAGCCAAGGCCTCGCCGGGAGAGGCGGTGTTGAGCTGAGAGACGAAAGGATGAGTTGAACCAATGATGCAAAGTTGGAGGAAACGTCTTCCAGGCTGACGGAACGGTAAGTGCCAAGGCGGGATTCTGAGGAATGGGAAGGGAGACCGAGGTGGCAGGTATGCGTCGCATTTTCTCGGCAGGTCTGTGCAGTGGGCAGTGAAGCCTCCTCGGGAGGACCCAGGGGAGCCCCCTTGTTCTACCGCCTTGGCACTGGTCTGTACACAGCAGAGGGCTGGTTCTGCTGGTGTGGCCAGTGGTTTCATGGCGAGTAAGACCCTCCAGTTCCACTGGACCAGAGAGCCCGAGAGCCATGAGTGTGCTTGCTCAGAAATCAGAAAGTGCTGCACCTGCTGCTAGCTGGTTGGACCTTTCCTCTCCCCCTCCCTCCCACCCCCCACCCAAGGAGAGCCTTAGAGGAGTTTAAAAGGATCTGAGCAAGTCATGGACAGTGTATGAAAACACTGGAGGAAAGGGACTTGAACCTGCACTCTGCACCCCTGCACCCTGCGCCCCTGCATCCTGTGCTCACCACACCCACGGTTTCCCCCTGTGGAGCACAGTGGCCCCGGGCTCAAGGTCAGGCATTGAAGGCTGCCTTTCCTCTTGTATTTGCAATTGTGTATTTGTGTGAAGTGAAGTGGCAGTGATATCTCTATTTGAGGTCTTGTTTATTGGTACAAATTAAAGGTGTGCTTTGGGGAGGAGTTATGTCAAAATGAGACAGATTGTGGTGCAAATAGCTTTTCTGAGAGCTGATCCCTTGGAGTCACATTGGGGGTGGGGTGTGGGAAGGGAGAAAAGTCATTAAGGGGTCAGTCAACGAGAGGGTTAAGGCCATGGACAATCAGGACTCCATTCCAAAGGAGACCCTCTGGGAGACGAGATAAGATGCATCTGAGCAATGTTCCCTGTGGGGCGAGGAGCCTGGGGATGACTTCTGTGACCCCATCTCTCACTGGTCGAGGGTTGCTCCTGTGGGTGTTAACTCCCTGGCACCTTTGACCTGTCCTGCCCCGGGGCTGAGCGTACTTCTCCGGTCAGTGTGATGCCTTAAGGTAGAGAAACACCTGCACATAGGGCAGGAAGGCAGCAACACATAGGAGCTGAAGGTGCAGGTGACCTTTGGGTCACAGTGGGGCTCACAACATTGCGTATGCAGCTGGGGAAAGGTGTGCTGTGATCTGGAGTCACTTTGGCTGAAAGTTTCACGAGATGGGGGTGTATACCGGGCTATGGCTGCCAGCTGGCTTTCTCCATGGTCTGCCCTCAGAGGGGTCAGCTGACCCCCAACCCCGTAGCCTAGCCCTGGGGAACTGGCAACTTTCAGCAAAAGGGACAGAAATCCAGGGAGGGGAGGAGAGGAGAGAGGGAGATGGTGCATCTTGACGTATTGACAATGAGCCCAGCTACAGGCTCCTGTCCCCGAGGTTCACTGGACTTGACCTCCTAGGCTCTGCAGCCCTTTTTGATTCTTTGAGATATCCCAGCAACCTTCTAGTGAAGCCCCATTTTAACTGGCATAGGCTTTATTTAAAATGTTTTTTCCCCTTTTTAAAACTATTTATTTTTAAATTTCCACCCAAGTTGGTTAGCATATAGTGCAACAATGATTTCAGGAGTAGATTCCTTAATGCCCTTCACCCACTTAGCCCATCCCCCCCCACAACCCCTGTTCTCTGTATTTAAGGTCTCTTATGTTTTGTCTCCCTCCCCGTTTTTATATTATTTTTGCTTTCTTTCCCTTATGTTCATCTGTTTTCTATCTTAAAGTCCTCATATGAGTGAAGTCATATGATATTTGTCGTTCTCTGACTGACTAATTTCACTTAGCATGATACCTTCTAGTTCCATCCATGTAGTTGCAAATGGCAAGATTTCATTGTTTTGGATTGCTGAGTAATACTCCATTGTAGATATATACCACAGTTTCTTTACACATTCATCCCTAGATGGGCATTTGGGCTCTTCCCATACTTCGGCTATTTTTGATAGTGCTGCTATAAACATTGGGGTGCATGAGCCCCTTTGAAACAGCACACCTGTATCCCTTGGATAAATACCTCGTAGTGCAATTGCTAGGTTGTAGGGTAATTCTATTTTTAATTTTTTGAGGAAACTCCATACTGTTTTCCAGAGTGACTGCCCCAGTTTGCATTCCCATCAAAAGTACAAGAGCACTCCCCTCTCTCTGCATTCTCACCAACATCTGTTGTTTCTTATGTTATTAATTTTAGCCATTCTGAGACGTGTGAGGCGGTAACCCATTATGGTTTTGATTTGTATTTCCCTGACGATGAGTGATGTCGAGCATCTTTTCCTGTGTCTGTTAGCCATCTGGGTGTCTTCCTCGGAAAAGTGTCTATTCATATCTCCTGCTCATTTCTTAATTGAGTTGTTTGTTTTTTAGGTGTTGAGTTTGATAAGTTCTTTATAGGTTTTGAATACTAACCCTTTATCTGATGTATTATTTGCAAATATCTTCTCCCATTCTATCAGTTGCCTTTTAGTTTTGCTGATTGTTTCCTTCACTGTGCAGAAGCTTTTTTTGATGAGGTCCCAGTAGTTCATTTTTGCTTTTGTTTCCCTTGCCACCAGAGACATGTTGAGTAAGAAGTTGCTGTGGCCAAGGTCTAAGAGGTTTTTTCCTGCTTTCTTCTTGAGGATTTTTGTGGCTTCCTATCTTATGTTTAGGTCTGTCATCCATTTTGAGTTTATTATTGTGCAGGGTGTAAGAAAGTGATCCAGGTTCATTTTTCTGCATGTCGCTGTCCAGTTTTCCCAGCACCATTTGCTGAAGAGACTGTCTTCATTCCATTGCATATTCTTTCCTGCTTTGTCAAAGATTAGTTGGCAATAGTTTGTGCGTCCATTTCTGGGTTCTCTATTCTGTTTCATTGATCTGAGTGTCTGTTTTTGTGCCAGTACCATACTGTCTTGATGACTACAGCTTTGTAATAGAGCTTGAAGTCTGGGACTGTGATGCCTGTAGCTTTGGTTTTCTTTTTCAAGATTGCTGTGGCTATTCGTGGTCTTTTCTGGTTCCATAAAACTTTTAGTATTGTTTGTTCTAGCTCTGTGAAGAATGCTGGTGTTATTTTGATAGAGATTGCATTGAATATGTAGATTGCTTTAGGTAATATTGACATTTTATCAATATTTGTTCTTCCTATCCAGGAGCATGGAGTATTTTTCCTTTTTTGTGTGTGTCTTCTTCAATTTCATAAGATTTCTATAGTTTTCAGTGTACAGATTTTTCACCTCTTTGGTTAGATTTATTCCTGGGTATTTTATGGTTTTTGGTACAATTGAAAATGGGATAGATTCCTTGATTTCTCTTTCTGTTGCTTCATTATTGGTGTATAGGAATGCGAACAATTTCTGTGCATTGATTTTATATCCTGTGTCATCTGTGGAGTGAAAGTTTGATTTCCTCCTAGCCAATTTGGATGCCTTTTATTCATTTGTGTTGTCTGATTGCTGAGGCTAAGACTTCCAATACTATGTTGAATAACAGTGGTGAGAGTGGACATCCCTTTCGTGTTACTGAACTTAGGGGAGGAGCTCTCAGTTTTTCCCCATTGAGGATGATATTAGTGGTGGGTCTTTCATATATGGCTTTTATAATCTTGAGGAATGATCCTTCTATCCCCACTTTCTTGAGGGGTTTTTTTTTTTTTAAATCAAAAAAGGATGCTGTATTTTGTTAAATACTTTCTCTGCATCTATTGAGAGGATCATGTGGTTCTTGTCTTTTCTTTTATTGATGTGATGTATCACATTGATTATTTTGTGGATATTGAACCAGCCCTGTATCCCAGTATAAATCCCACTTGGTCATGGTGAATAATTCTTTTAATGTATTGTTGAATCCGGTTGGCTAGTATCTTGTTAAGGATTTTTGCATCCATATTCATTAGGGAAATTGGTCTCTTGTTCTCTTTAGTGGGGTCTTTCTCAGGTTTTGGAATCAAAGTAATGCTGCCTTCACAGAAAGAGTTTGGAAGTTTTCCTTCCATTTCTATTTTTAGAACAGTTTCAAGAGAATATGTGTTAACTCTTTAAATGTTTGGTAGAATTCCCCTGGAAAGCCATCTGGCCCTGGACTCTTGTTTTTTGGGAGACTTTTGATTATTAATTCTATTCGTTTATTGATTATGGGTCTGTTCAAATTTTCTATTTCTTCCTGTTTCACTTTTGGTAGTTTATATGTTTCTAGGAATTTGTCCATTTCTCCAGAGTGCCCATTTTGTTGCTGTAGAATTGCTTGTAATATTCTTTTATTATTGTATTTATCTCTGCTGTGTTGGTTGTGATCTCTCCTCTTTCATTCTTGATCTTATTTCTTTGGGTCCTTTCCTTTTTCTGGTTAGAGGTTTATCAATTTTGTTAATTCTTTCAAAGAGCCAGCTTCTGGTATCATTGATCTGTTCTACTGAGTTTTTTAAAATTTTGTTTTGTTTTGTTTTGTTTTTGATAGCATTGATTTCTGCTCTAATCTTTATTATTTCCTGTCTTCTGCTGGTTTTGGATTTTATTTGCTATTCTTTTTCCAGCTCTTTAAGGTGTTAAGGGTAGGTTGTGTATCTGAGAACTTTCTTCCTTCTTTAGGAAGGCCTAGACTGCTATATACTTTCCTCTTATGACTGCCTTGGCTGTGTCCCAGAGGTTTTTGGCTGTGGTGATATCATTTTCATTGGCTTCCATGTAGTTTTTAATTTGTTCTTTTACTTCTTGGTTGGCCCATTCATTCTTTATTAGGATGTTCTTTAGTCTCCAAGTATTTGTTATCTTTCCACATTTTTTTCTTGTGTGGTTAATGTCAAGTTTCATAGCATTGTGGTCTGAAAATATGTATGGTGTTGATCTCGATCTTTTTGTACTTGTTGAAGGCTGATTTGTGTCCCAGTATGTGATCTATTCTAGAGAATATTCCATGTGCCCTGGAATGTGCATTTCACTGCTTTAGGATGAAATATTCTTAAATATCTGTTAAATCCATCTGATCTAGTGTGTCATTCAAAGGCACTGTTTCCTTGTTGATTTCCTGTTTAGATAATCTGTCCATTGCTGTAAGTGGAGTATTGAAATCCCCTACTATTACAGTATTATTATCAATGAGTTTCTTTATGTTTGTGATTAACTGACTTATATATTTAGGTATTTCACGTTTGGAGCATAAATGTTTACAATTGTTAGATTTCCTTGGTGGATAGACCCCTTAATTATGATATAATATGCCCTTCTTCATTTCTTATTATAGTCTTTATTTTAAAGTCTAGACTGTCTAGTCTAGATATAAGTATAGCTACTTCAGCTTTCTTTTGTTCCCCATTAGCATGATAGATTGTTCTCTATCCCCTTACTTTCAATCTGAAAGTGTCTTTAGGTCTAAAATGGGTCTCTTGTAACAGCATATAGATGGATCTCGTTTTCTTTTCCATTCTGTTACTGTATGTTTTTTGGTTGGAGCATTTAGTCCATTGATGTTTAGAGTAAGTACTGAAAGATATGAATTTATTGCCATTATGTTGCTTGTAGAGTTAGAGTTTCTGGCGGTGTTCTCTGGTCCTTTCTAGTCTTTGTTGCTTTTGGTATTTTTGTTTTGTTTGTTTATTTCTTTTGTTTTGTTTTTACACCTTTTCTCCCTTCAGAGAACCCCCCTCAAAATTTCTTGCAGGGTTCGTTTAGTGGGCATGAATTTCTTTAATTTTTGTTTTTCTGGGAAACTTTTTATCTCTCCTTCTATTTTGAATGACAGCCTTACTGGATAAAGAATTCTTGGCTGCATATTTTTCTGATTCAGCACATTGAATACATCCTGCCACTTCTTTCTGGCCTGTCAAGTTTCTGTGGATAAGTCTGCTGTGAACCTGATCTGCCTTCCCTTGTAGTTTAAGGACTTTTTTTCCCCCCTTGCTGCTTTCATGATTCTTTTCTTGCCTGAGTATTTTGTGAATTTGACTGTGATATGCCTTGTTGATGGTCAGTTAGTAGGAATCCTCTGTGCTTCCTGGATTTTGATGTCTTTGTCTTACCCCGGGTTAGGAAAGTTTTCTGCTATGATTTGCTCACATAACTCTTCTACCCCATTTTCTCTCTCTTCATCTTCTGGGACCTCTATGATTCTGCTGTTATTCCTTTTAAATGAGTCACTGAGTTCTCTAATTCTTAAATCGTGCTCTTTTGCCTTAGTCTCCCTCTTTTTTTCCTTCATTGTTCTTCATAAGTTTGTCCTGTATGATACTGATTTGCTGCTCTTCTTCATCCATCCTTGCTGCCATGGCATCCAGTTGAGATTGCAGCTCAGTTATAGCATTTTTTATTTCATCCTGGCTAGCTTTTCCTTCTTTTATCTCTGCAGAAAAGGATTCTAATTTATTTTCAACCCCAGCTAGTATTCTTATTATTGTGATTCTAAATTCTGGTTCAGACTTCTTGCTTGTATCTGTGTTGATTAAATCCCTGGCTCTCATTCCTTTCTGTTCTTTCTTTTGGAGTGAATGCCTTCATTTCATCATTTTGGAGGAAGAAAATTAATAAAGTAAAAAAAATTAAAAAATTAAAAACAACACAAAAAATGAAATAAAGGAAGCTAGATCCTAGGTATGTTTTGGTCTGTTTGTTGAAAGGAGCTTGGTAGATTAGAGGAAAAAAGCAAATATAAGAAAAGAAATAAAAGGAAAAGAAAGAAAAAAAGGAAAACGTTTGGAAATTTGAAAAACGAATACAATAAAATAGAATAAATAAAATGATGGAAGTAAAATAGAATTTAAAATATTTACAAGAAAATAAAAAATATAGAAAAAATTAAAGAAAAATCTTTTTAATAAAAATATTTTCTTTCTGTATGCAAGAATAAGAAAAGAAAAAAAATTGAATAGATGGATCAGCAGACTGAAATATGATTGAAATTACATCGGTTTCCCCTAGAAGTCAAACTGTGAAGCACTTTATAGTCTGTAAACTAAATAGGTGGAGAGACTTGTGGTGGTCCTTAAGAGCATGGTTGGCCCAGTTGGGTGGGACTTAGTGTATCGGCTCCAGTCTCCACTAGAGGGCGCTGCTTGGCTTACTGGGGTGGGTTGTTGTGATGCATGTAGGTGTGTATGCGCATGCACGGGCGGGGTGAAAATAGCATCACCCAGCTACCCAGTCTCTAGTATCAGACCTCTGTGCTCTCCCTGACTGTCAATCAACCACCTTTCCTTTGTCTCTGGCTTCTGTCCACTCCCCACTTTTACACTGTCCAAGCCATCAGGCTGCCAAGCAGCACCTCCATCCTGAATTTTATCTTAGATGCGGCTGTGTTTCCTAATCTCACTTCTGAGGGAATTTGGCTTTGACCCATTCTGACCCTTGGGGGAGGGCCTCACCAAGCAATGGTCAGGTGTCCACCCACCCTCAGGAACGTTCATGGGTCTGTGTTGCTGCTGATGCCCAGAGACTACAGCTGGGTGCCAGCCTGCCCCAGAAAAATTTCCGCGATCGTGTAGCAGCAGCGTTTCAGGGATTATGGTAAATCAAAACACACATCTGGCATGAGCCTTCCCCGTTAACATCTTTGTTCCAACACCAGAGAAGGTGTTGGCCTCCTTTGCCTGTGAGGAGGCCGCACAGCCTCTACCAAATGTCCTCCCAGCAGAGGAGCTGCCTTTCCCTGTATGGCTCAAGGACCCCTCGGACCTTGCTCTCTGCTCCTGGGGATTCACCCTTCCCACCAGAGCACCACCAGGTATCAAGCTGCAGAGTTTCAGACTCTGCACTCCCCCAGTTTTAGAGTCTTAAAGGAAGTTAAACCCTCTCCTTTTGCCTGTCTCCCCTTTTTTGTTCAGTCCCTTGCACACTCTTCCTTTTCTCTCCAGCTGCTTTTGGTGGGGGGATGGTAGGGAGTGCTTTCCCATATTCTCTCCATATCCATACCTTCTCTACAAACAAAAACAGCTCCCTTCCCTCCGTGGCTTCTCTCTCCCTCAGTTCACTTGTCTGTTCTGCATACCTGGCGAGTTCTGTAGTTCAGATGTACAAATTGTTGGATTAATCCTCAAATCAGTTTTCTAGGTGTGCAAGATGGTGTATGTTGATCTGGGTGCATTTCAGGGACAAGAGATGCAAAAAAAACCCTTCCATGCTGTTCCACCATCTTGGCCCCTCCCTCCTTTTAATGTTTATTTATTTATTTTTGAGAGAGAGAGAGAAAATGCGTGCGCTCAAGAGGGAGGAGCAGAGAGAGAGGGAGACAGAGAATCCTAAGCAGTCCTGTGCTGCCAGTGCGGAACCTGATGCAGGTCTCAAACTCACAAACCATAAGATCATGACCTGAGCCCAAATCAAGAGTCAAACATCAACCAACTGAAACACCCAGGTGCCCCTGGCATAAGCTTTTAATTTGGGCCTAAGTCTTTTGTGACTAAGAGGGTCTTGCTAACAGCCCGGAGGTGTGGAAGGAAAAAGAAAAGCAAGAACAGAGACTCTCCTGGGCCACCAGCTGCCTGTCTCTATCAGCACCGTAATTCAGGATACCTATCTTTGAAGCTACATGTATTGTCATCAGAATCCTTCTTGACACAGAGTTCCAGACAACTGGAGTTGGCAATAACTGGAATGTACTTGTCAGGTTCCCTGCTGCAGTGACTATACTTAGGCGATTATTTGTTTTCTTTGCAAAAATCCTGTGCATCCTCACTCCACTAACGGGAAAACCAATGTCAAAGAGGATCAGTGAGTTGCCTGAGGTGACACAGCCAGTACATGCCTAACCTGATCTGTGTTCTCACCAAACCCAGGCTGCTCTCCCCACGTCCCATGGAGTTGTATGGACTGTCACAGAGCTGGGGCTTCAAGCTGAGGTTTCAGAGGCATGACCGTGGTGAGACTCCATTTCCCTGTTGGTGACAGAGGTTCTTCCAAGGGAAGTAGCTTTGGAAGTGCAACCTTCACAAAGTCCCAGTGTGAAGATGGCCGAGAAGAACAAGTCAGTGACAGATCCACAAGAAGATGTACAGTGGGCAAATGTATCCAGGAGTGTTAATCACAAATGCAATTCATCTGTCTGTATAAGAGAGGAAGAGGGTTATTAAAGAATTTTTGCCTGAAGAAGAAAGTCATTGAAGAATTCTTTTCTTAATTTTTAATTTTTATGTGTATTTATTTTTTAACTTTTAATGTTTATTAATTTTGAGAGAGAAACAGAGAGCAAGTGGGGGGGGGGGAGGGTCAGAGAGAGAGACACACACAGAATCCAAAGTGGGTTCCAAACTCTGAGCTGTCAGCACAGAGCCTGATACAGGGCTCAAACCCATGAACTGTGAGATCATGACCTGAGCCAAAGTCAGATGCTCAGCTGACTGAGCCACCCAGGTGCCCCATATGTGTATTTATGTTTGAGAGAGAGAGAGAGCACTAGCAGGGGAGTGGCAGAGAGAGAGAAGGAGACAGAGGATCTGAAGCAGGCTCTGCGCAAACTGCACAGAGCCTGATGTGGGGCTTGAATTCATCAACCGTAAGATCATGATTGAGCCAACGTTGGACGCTTAACTGACTAAGCCACCCAGGTGCCCTGGTCATTTAGAATTCTTAATATCTGCAAAGGCTCCTTTTCCAAAAAAGATCACATTCTTTTTTTTTTTATGTTTGTTTTTATTTTTGAGAGAGAGATAAAGTGGGGAAGGGGCAGAGGGAGAGAGGGACAGAAGATCCCAACCAGACTCTGTGCTGACAGCAGAGAGCCCAATGTGGGTTTCGAACTCATGAACCATGAGATCATGATCCGGGCCGAAGTCAGATGCCCAACCAACTGAGCCACCCAGGTGCCCCAATCACATTCTTATTCTGGGTAGACATGCATATTTGGGTGCTACCATTCAACCCACTACAGCCCTCATGGTCATCCTCTGATGGGTGAGCGGGAAAGACCTGAGTGTGTCCCAAAGCCTCCTCTCAAGCCATGTGGGAGAAAGATAACCAGGGTGAACTCTGTCCTCTCTCACTGTGCCCTATGGGGATTTGCAAGACGCTGAGCACACCACCTCTACCCTCATTGCAGATATGAACTGAACAGGCTTGTTAACCTCCTGAAGACCACTACCTGGTGGCTTTCCTGTTCCCAGGTAAACTCAGGAGCCCTACTGGCCTGTCACATATCTGCTGACCAGGCCTCCATACTGTATTCCTGGACCAGATCCTTGGGTTAAACCAACCCACTCAAACCACCCTGTGTCTTACCCCTCTAATAGACTGCCTTCTATGACACAATTCAAATGTATTCATGGAGATATCTGGGGAAGGGATTTCGTATGAGTTGGCCCCTACTTCAGCCCCAATAAGTCAATCGTCACTGCTTTAAATTGGCTTGGTAATCTAATCTCTTTGTCTTTTAATTGGTAAGAGTGGCCATCAGTTTTGATGATACAGATATGAGGAAGAGTCTGTAGGAGTGGGCTTTGGGCTTCCCTTCTCAAAGTAAAAAAGCTTTGTAAGGAGAGGGAATTTCCCCTCCCCCTTCTTCCTACTTAGAATTTGGATGTGATGCCTGGAGGGACAGCATCCATTTCATGACCATGGGTATCAAACATCTGACAAAAACCAAGTAAGGATGGTAGTGCAGGAAACAAAGCCAAGGTCTCTATTGGTTCAGTGGGCTGAACCAATGTCAGCAACCTCTGAATTCCTTGTTATGGGGAAAATTTAATCATTCTAAATTTAGTTGTCTGTTATTTGCAACTAAAAGTATCTCTAAAAGATACAGATTAAGAAATAAATATAAATGTTTAAAATAAAAAAATTAAAACTTAATTTTTCTTACATCCATCATTATTTAATTTAGTTGATATAACTTAATTCTAATTATAAACATGTGAACTTAAATTATAATTCTAATTATTTATATTATTAGAACTTAATTTAACTTAAACTTAAGTCTATCATTATTCAAGAATAATTCAAATGTTCAATATTATTCAAATAATGCTCATTATTCAAATATAACTGGGTGTCCTGTATTGGACCTGGCAAGCCTGTCTAGAAGATTGGCTTCTTCCTTATTGGGAATGAATGACCTGACTATGTCTGGGAAACTACCTTCTTGATAGGTCTATGTGAACCACATACTCCAATTCACCTCGACAGTGATTTGTTTAGATATGCGTATATAACTCAAATCTTGACAACAGGATTTGAGAACAAATCTACTGGTGTATGGATTCTGGGAAAGACTTCTTTGCTAATTGAAAGACACAAGAAGAACTGGCTTATCTCATTTCTTTGGATATTGTCCTGTCTGAAATGTGATATCTGGTACAGTGGCAGCCATCTTGGGGTCATGAGGGCCACTAGACATTGGGACAAAGCTGACTTTTTGAGGATGACAGAGCAGAGAATTGGGAAGAACTTAGATCTCTAATGATGTCATTAATCTACTGAAGTAATTAGGCCTGAAGACACCTGACCATGGAACTTCTTACCTGGTGAGATAAAAAAAAATTGCCTTATCATCTGAGGCATTTTGATTTGAATTTTCTATTACTGTAACCCAAAGCATCCTAAATGATAAGTTATTTATTAGGCCAAACACTGAAGTTCAAATAGATCAGATAAGTTACTGAAGGTCACCAAATGAGGAATTATGGGGGTTGAATTTGCACTCAGGTCTGTCTGTCTTCAATGCTTTCTGTTATACCACTTCAACCATTTCCTTCCAGTGCTGCCTTGGACAAATTCTGCCACTTCTCTGAACTTTGACTTCCTTATCTTGTAAAGTGGGGATGTACCCTTTCCTCACCATAATGTATTTAACATTTAAAGAAACAGTATGAATAGAAAGGTCAGCATGAAGATACCTTGTAAGCTCTTCCTTTCTTGCCCACTGGGTGCTTTTATCCTAAGGAATATTCATTCACTCCCTACTGTGAGAGGAGATGAATAGTTCTCTCCTTTTACAAAAGTTTGGCATAATACAAGGACTTAAAAAATGATAGCAAAGTTTCCTGTTCTATGGAATTACTCAGCTGACACAGATCACTTCTCTTCATGTCCCACTGTTTGTCTGACTTAATCAGGTTCATCAGTTCTGCAGACTGTGGAGGTCACTCACAGCTACGGCTTTGTGTGGAGCATTTCCTTCGGTCTTGTGACTGTTCTACAGGCTGGCCATCCCCCGTCTCTGCTTTTCACACTGCCGACGACCGTCATGAGGGGAAACAGCCTGAGCCAGCAGCCTAGCTATGACGATTGTAAGAGCTAAAACTAAGGCAGAGACATCCATTTTGAGAATACTGGCTAAGTGACCTTGGATGGGCTGCATGATCATTCTGAACTTCACTTTCCTTAGCAGGAAAATGGGGACAATAAGACTTACCTCGCAGACTGACACAAGCATTAAATAAGGTGAAGTAAGGCCTCCTGATGCATGGAGGGTGAACAGAACATCATCACCTTCCGTGAATCCAGACAAATATGCTCAGCTCAACGTCCTGTTAATATCACCCCTGCAGTGGCAGAGTCACCTACCAAGATGCTCCCTTTTATGGAAGAAAAAAAAAAAAAAGAGACACAAGGAAGGATTTCAGCCTTTCGGTCACACATCATTTCTCTTTAGCAATTGAGCAGTAATCAGATTTCCAGACCTCGCAGTCTTGCAGGGGCATGAATTGTTCATAGCTCCATCAGAATTCCCAGCAGGTTGCTGGCACCCAGCCAGCATCTTGGGTTTGGATATAAGCAGGACGGCCTGAGGGGTGCTCCAAAGGCCCGTACTGGGGTCTGTATAACCTGAAATTATGGCAGATAGTTCCATTCCCTCTGATGCTGCCCTGTAAATGAACTCGTGCCAAATGACATCACTCAATCCATCTCAAAGGCTAAGAAAAATGATGAAGTTAATCTTTTCTTGGGATCAAACTAAAATGTGTTTCTCATGAGAAGTTACAGAGGAGATAGACTAGAAGGAGGTAGGCTGGTCACTCTGTCTATATTGTCCACCTTTAAACCACTATTGCCACAGTGCTGTGTTTACGGACACTTACATATGCCTCTCAACCCTTCTTTTTCTCTCATCTTCACAGGATATTGTAAGACTTAAACACTATATGTGTGTGCACATGCACATGTGCTTACAGCTATCTGAAATGAACATTTCCAACACCCCAGGAAACTCCTCCATAGCTCCTGCCCCCTCCAGAGGTAACTGCTGTGCTGACCTCTCTCCCCTTACTTATGAACTTCATATACATGGAATCACACAGTTTACGTTCTTTTGTATCTGGGCTTCTTTTGCTCATCGATGTGTCAGACTGCTTACTGCTTCGAACAGGAAGCAAAAGTTTTGCTAGTGGCTAATAATGACTGATGCTGCTCCCATTTCTCTTCCTTAATTCCTGTATCCATGGATCTTCACTAGGAGAGAGACAGCACCATAAGTTGGATGCTGACAGAGCACATCTAGCCCCCTGAAGAAGCTTGGCCCAGCCCTGCTAGGGATTGCCAGCTAGCTGACACTGTGACCTAGTCCTCCCCTGTTCTGTACAGCTGGCTGCTTCAGAGTGATGGTAAGACCTGTGAATTTCATGGTCATGGGTCCACAGCCTGCACTTCATTTGCTATCTTAGTTAGGGCAGTGCTAGCTGCTGTAACAGAACAGACCCACCCCGGAATCTCAGTGCCAACATGCCAGATGCTTCTCTCTTGCAGACTTACAGCTGCGCCCCACACTGATGGGTCACTGTACTATCTTAACACCTGCTGGCAGATGAGGGAAGAGAGAGAGAAAGCAGAGGAACAAGAGTGAATCATGTGAGCCCAGGAGCTGACACAGATCACTTCTCTTCATGTACTTTGGCCACAACTCAGTTACAATACAACCCAAGAAATACAACCCAGTGCATATCCCGGGAGTGGGGGAGGTAGGCTGAGAAACAGATTTGTCTCTGTCACAGGAGATTTCCACAACAGACCTTCAGAGTTCAGACAGCAGAATGCTAGCTCCGGAAGGGATTGAAGAGGTCAGGAAGCCCACTAAGTTTTCACTCAGGGCTGTGCCGCCCTTTTAGGGACCACATGATCAGAAATGTGTGGTGCTATCTTAATTGTGACAATCAGTGACAATGATTGCTGGATGTGGCTAAGAGATGGAAATGGTAGACTTCCTGCAATGTGCCCTGCGGTCCTGTGCAGGGAACAGCCTACTCAACCTGTTCATTTTACAGGGTAGTTAAAGCCTAAGGTGGAAAGATGCCTGTCTGTGGTCACAGTGTGACCTGGGACAATTCGGGTGCCCCACTAAGATTCAGCATCTGCACTTCTCCAACACAAGATGCAGTGGTTAAAAGTGCAGGTTCTGGGGCACCCAGTTGCCTCAGTCAGTTGAGCATGCAACTCTTGGTTTCAACTCAGGTCATGATCTCACGGTTCGTGAGTTCGAGCCCTGCAACGGGCTCTGCACTAATAGTGTGGAGCCTGCTTGGGATTCTCTCTGTCTCTCTCTCTATCTGCCCCTCCTCTACTTATGCTCTCTCTCCCTCTCAAAATAATTAAATAAACTTTTAGAAAAAAAGGTAGACTCAGAAGTCAGACGACCTGGGTTTTCAGATCCTGACTCTAGTATATTCAATCTTGACTCTAGTATATTCAATCTGTGTGACGCTGGGCAAATGACTTATCTAAGCTTCATTTTCTTCATCTGTAAAATGGGGGTAACCTTAGTACTTGCCTCATAGAGTACTTTATTGAGAATAAAAATGAGCTAATTTTAAATGAGGAAACAGTTCAGAACAGAGCCTAGTGTGTGGGGACCACTCCTTAAAGGTTGAGGTGCTAATATTTCCCACAATATTTGCATGTCATTGTTTTCATGAAGATCAATGGTATTTCCCTTTTTAAAAAGAGTTTTAACGAGGTATAATGTATTTATAGAAATGTTGGCATGCTGTAAGTGTGCAGATTAAGGAATTTCTGCCAATTGGAACTGACCTTCATCGTCAGCATCTGGATCAATATCTGGAACGTCAGCAGGACCCCTAAAGCCCCCTTTTGCCCCCTACCAATCACATTCCCCCACACAGGGCAAATCATTATTCTAAATTCTAACAGTGTAGACTCCTTTATGCTCGCTTTTGTACTGTATATACATGGATTCATATAGCAAATATTTTCCGTGTATCTGGCTTATTTCACTGACATCGTATTTATGAGTTCTACACCTCTCTTCTCCTCCCTTCTCTCTTTCTCCTTGTAGATGGGGAGGGAATACGGTGCTGGTATAAAGGGAAAATACATGGGTGGGAACTTAATGGGAATTTTTAAAAGGAAAATATGCTACTTAGATTAATTAAGAAGATTTGGCTGGGGTGCCTGGGTGGCACAGTTGGTTCAGAATCTGACTCTCGATTTTGGCTTAAGTCATGATCTCATGGCTTTGTGAGTTCTGCCGGCGGCCGGTTCCAGCCGGTCCAGGGGTCCCTGAAGAATGGACGGTGTCGGCGAGGAAGGGATGAGAGCCATGAGAATCTTCCTGGTCACTAGACAGGCATCTCTGCTCTGACTGGGGCTCAATTTTATTTTATAATTAAGTGTTTGAGGGTCAGCACAGAAGTGACATTTGCCTTAGACAATGATTTCTGATGACAAATTTCTTTGCTATGTAAGAATTCCCCAGAACATAGATTTGTAGAAGACTCATGCACAAACTTTATCAATAGTGATTGAGGGAGGTGATTTAGATGCTTATCCTATGGGGAAGGAAAGTGTCTTTAGCATACAAGACAATGTTTATAGCATAAAAAGGGTGAAGTTAGTTCTTTGTGAGCAAGGGTCAATAGCTTTTTTGTTTAAGGGGAAGTATTAAGAAAAACAGGTCTTTCAGGAAACACAACTGTTTGCTCCCATAATCACAAAAGAAGAAGTTCCTACAATAGGATCCTTCACAGGGTGCAATCAGTATATCAAGGCCAGAATAAGTCACTCAGAATACTGATCAACAAAGATGTCTTGGGGGTGGTGCTCCAAGCAGAAACAATTGGGTGGGGGTGGATATCAGTCACCATCTGACCGTTAAGAGTCTGTGCAACTCACCTTAACCTCATAGGGAGTTCTTTCTCAACCTATGAGCTCAGAAACGGCTCCCAACAGAGTTCAAGCCCTGAGCCAGGCTTTGCACTGACAGTGCAGAACCTGCTTGGGATTCTCTCTCTCCTTTTCTCTGCTCTTCCCTTGCTTATGAACACATGGGTGGATGTGCTGTCTCTCTCTCAAAATGAATAAGTAGACCAAAAAAAAAAAAAAAAAGGAAAAAAAAAGTATGTGGTGAGCTGGTGAGTTTTGCTGTGTTATTTAAAATCCTGACACTTAGGGGCGCCTGGGTGGCTTAGTCGGTTAAGCGTCCGACTTTCGCTTGGGTCATGATCTCGCGGTTCGTGGGTTCGAGCCCCGCGTCGGGCTCTGTGCTGACTGCCAGCTCAGAGCCTGGAGCCTGTTTCAGAGTCTGTGATTCCCTCTCTCTCTGACCCTCCCCTGCTCACGCTGTCTCTCTCTCTCTCCTAGAAAAAAAAAAAAAAAAAAAAAATCCTGACACTTAATAATCCCAAGTGTGGTAAAAAGTTTTGAATTAGTGATTTGAGTTTTGAGGAAGGACACAAAGAATGAGAGTAATGGAAAAAGAAAACATACTTAGCATCTTTTCTAGGCTGTTGCTAGATGAATGCCAGTTCAACAGAGTTATTTCATCTCCCTCTACAATTTTTTTCTGATAATTTTATGTATCCTAACTGAGGTTCATTCCTTTCTGTAATGAAAACACACCCTAAGTACAGCATGTTTTCCATTCCCGGACAAATGATCCCTGCCGCCTGTACACATTTTGTGAGGTGGCCCTAAGTGACCCCACTGCTTTTTTCCCAAGCCCAGCTCCCTGCAGTCTGCTGGGTACGGCTGTGTGAACAATAAATAAAAATCTCTTGACTTGAATGGATATTCACCTTTATTTTTATACTCTAGTATGAGTCTTGCCTGCTTAATTTCAGGACACAGAGGTAATAATTTTTCTCTCTTTTGCCATAGCTGCAAAACCAATTCTGAGCTAATGCATCAACAAGGCAGGAAGCCAGCAAAGGGTCACCAGACATTTCAAGAGAGGTATAATATAAAGAAAGAAATAAAGAGTATAACTTTATTAGAGTATCTTAAATAAAGAGTATAACTCCACAGAGAGATTCACAAATAACTTAATCAACAATTCAGCCAGGGAGGGAGAGTTGAGGGTTGTAACCTATAGCTACAACTGCATCAAATTTGTGGCTGAATTTGGGATTGCTGCCAGGTGAGATGGAATGGTTGTTTGAGGTGATTTAGAGTAATAGGCAGGAATATTTTTCATAAAGAAACAGTGAAGGAAGTTGCTGTTGGATAGGAAGTGAAATGGGTAAGAGCTGAGGGTAAAAAGGGCAAAGGACTGGACTAGTTTCTTTTCATCTTCAAAAGAATTAACTTTTTACTATCACATGTCATTGTAGAGTTGGCCATTTTGCAGGTTCTTAATAATTGCCCATATATGATCTCCCTGTTTCCTTGTACACAACCATAGCTTCAACCATTACCTTGCAGAGGTGACTCCCAAATCCAAATCTTTTTTTAAATTTTTAAATATTTATTTATTTTTGAGAAGGAGAGAAACAGAGCATGGGCAAGGGAGGGGTAGAGAGAAAGGGAGATGCAGAATCTGAAGTAGGTTCCAGGCTCTGAGCTGTCAACACAAAGCCTGACGTGGGGCTTGAACCTAGGACCCATGAGATCATGATCTGAGCTGAAGTCAGATGCTCAACTGACTGATCCACCCAGGCGCCCTCCCCCAAGATCTGAATCTTGAGCACATCCCGTCTCCTATGGAACCAAGTCCTGGCTGGGCATCTCCATCTGATGTCCTGTCATTATCTCCATATGGAGAAAGAGGGAAGCCCAGCATTTCTACCCTTTGCTGTCAAATCCATTTCATACCGTGTTATCTGATTTGGTAAATGGCACTACCCACTTGCTCAAGCTCAAGCTACAGAACTGGAAGTCAACTTACTTTCTTCTCTCTATTTCTTTTCACATATTCCATTATTGCCAAATCTTGCCAATTCTACCTTCTAAATACTGCTAAAGTCCAACTGTTCATTCTTTCAAATTCTCATGATCTCTAGGGAATTTGGTTCCTTTCTACTTCTTAATCAAATTGTTCTAAAGTCTTCCTTTCTACTTCTTAATCAAATTGTTCTAAAGTCTTCCTTTCTACTTCTTAATCAAATTGTTCTAAAGTCTTCCAAGGGATCATCTGGTCTCCACTCTGACCAGATGGGTCTCGTCAGTCTGCCTTGAACACTGATGCCATAATGATCAATATCGAAAGCATATCTGAATCTAACAATGTATACAAAAAACTGTACACAGCAACCGAGTGGCAGTTATTCCAGATATGCAAAACTGGTTGGGGAATCAAACATCAGTCAATGTAATCTATCATATCAACAAGCTAAAAGAAGAAAAATCAGAGGCACTGGGTGGCTCAGTTGGTTAACTGTCTGGCTTTGGCTCGGGTCATGATCTCATGGTTTGTGGTTTCCAGCATCACAAGGGGCTCTGTGCTGACAGCTCGTAGCCTGGAGCCTGCTTCGGATTCTGTGTCTCCCTCTCTCTCTGCCCTTCCCCTTCTTGTGCTTTGTCTCTTTCTCTCTCTCAAAAATCAACATTAAAAAACATTTTTTAAAAGAAAAATCATATGATTATACCAAATTGATGCATAAAAGGAATTTGACAAAATTCAACACCCATTCATGACAAAAACTAAGAATAGAGGGTGACATCTTTATTTTATTTTTATTTAAAAATTTTTTTAATGTTTTATTTATTTCTGAGAGAGAGAGTGTGAGCAGGGAAGGGTCAGAGAGAGAGAGAGGGAGATACAGAATCTGAAGCAGGTTCCAGGCTCTGAGCTAGCTGTCAGCACAGAGCCCAACACAGGGCTCAAACCCATGAACTGTGAGATCATTACCTGAGCCAAAGTCGGACGCCCAACCAACTGAGCCACCCAGGTGCCCTGAGGGTGACATCTTTACTTGACAGGACATCTACAAAGCCTATAGCTAACATCATACTTAATGATGAGAGACTAGATGCTTCCCTCTAAGATTGGCAGCAATGGAAGGAATGTCCTCTCTCCCCACTCTTATTCAACATCGCAGTGGAACTCATAGTAGAATACAAGAAAAAGAAATAAACCGTTTGGAAAACTCTACTCCATATAATATTGCAAAACTTCTAGAAGAAAATATAGAAGAAAATTTATATGACTTTGGTTTTGGTGATGAGCTTTGCAATACAACAGAAGTGTGATCTATGAAAGAAAAATTAGTAGGTTGAACTTGATTAAAATTAAAAACTTCTGCCCTGGAAAAGACACAGTTAAGAGAATAAAAATTCAAGTCACAGACTGGGAAAAAATATTTACAAAACACATGCCTGATAAAAGCCTTGCATCCAAATTATACAAAGAACTTTTAAAACTCAACAATAAGAAAACAAGCCACCCAATTTTAAAACTGAGCAAAAGATCTGCACAGCATCTCACCGAAGGAGATACATAGATTGCAAGTAAGCATATGAAAAGATGCTCAAAGTCATTTTTCATTAATGAAATGCAAAATAAAAGAAAAATGAGTTTCTAGTAGATGTCTATTAGAATGGCTAAAATCTGAAAAATTGTCCCCATGTAAACCCTGTGCACCAGCCATACCAACCTATATGAGCCTATACAGGCTATGCTTGTTCACACTTATGTGTTGTTGGACACAATGTTCCCTCTGCATAGGACTCATTTCCCCCTTGTCTTGCAGAGATCCACAAAATCCTGGGAAGAACTCCTATTGCTTATCTCACATACCATTTTCAACAGGAATAAAGACAGGACTTTAGAGCTTTGCGTCATCCTGGAAAAAACCACATCTTTCCCCTTTCTCTTCACTAACACAACCTTAGAACCACTATCTGTTCTTGGGGATGGTCAAGATCCATCACCTCCTTTTCCCTGGCTCTATTGGCCACTTCTGGCAGATCAAGACACCCCTATCCTTCCTCCTCATGGGCACCCCCATTTCCTATGGCTCTACACTTCTTCTAACTTGACACCACCTCTCCTTCCTTCCAAATTCTAAAATCCATTCCCATGCTCTTGGAACCCCTCACAATCCCCTCCATCTTCATTGTCTTCTTTCAGGCTCCATCCCTGCCAGAAACTTATTTCAGCATTCAAGTCCCTGCTTCTCTTACAGCCCCATCAGTGACAATTTTTTATTATCCTTAGCAGTTTAATATCCTTAGATTCTTCCATATCACTGGGCTTTGAAACGGTATATTCTCCTTTCTTCTCAACTATGTTTCCTGTCACTGTTTCCCTTTCCTTCCTGAAATATTCAAGCTTGAACCTTATGTCATCAGATTTAAAGTACCTGCTAGCACTCTTCATTGAAATCATTGACAGATACGTCCCCAACCCCAGGACACTCCTCTTCATTCCTTGAAGATCTAGATCCTGGCTCAGCGCCATTCTCTCCAACACTGCTTCTCATAATGCCTGGTGATCTCAACGTCCACATGGATGGTTCTGCAGCATCCTGAGCTCTCAGCCTCTTGCTCTGCTCTCATCCAGCGACCTTGCTCCCTGCTCTGCATCAGCTTCCCATTCCCAAGGCCATGCCCTGAACTCATCAATATCTGTACTTGCATCCGTATGTGTCTCATTCCATTCAGCCATAATACCCCAAATACCATGAATCCAACAATTATTCAAGTTGCTGGGACCTACAATAGCTTGGCCAGATCATCTTTTCCCTGCTCCCCTTGCCTCTCATATCATCACTTTTCTTTCTCTCAGTTTGCATTCTCTACTGACAATCACCTCTGTCACTACCATTCTGGTCTAAGCCGCTCTTGTCTTTTGTCTGTAGTAATAGATTTCATGGCTGTCCCCAGACTTTCTCCTCTACAGTCTATTCTCCACTCAGAATCTAGAATAATCTTTGAAACATGTAAGTCAAATCACATCACTTCTGCTCAAAGCCCTCCAGTGGCTCTATGTCACTCAAGAGTAAAATCCAAAATCTGTTCAATGGTCTATAAGGCCCCCCTCAGTCTGGCCCCCATCACCTCTCTGACTCCATGTCATGCCACTCTTACCTCACTGTCCACATTTTAGTCACACTCCACCCTTGCTCTTTATTGAACATACCAAAGAAACTCCTACCTCAGGGCTGTTGCACTTGCTGGTTCTTCTTCCTGGGATATCTTCATCCCTGTTTCCTGAATAGCTCTATGGTTTGTTTCTTCCCTTCCTCAGGTTTAGTCAAATATCACTCTTTTAGATAGTCTTCCTTTAACCACCTTACGGAAAATAGTGACCTCTTCTACATTGTCACTTCATCACTTTCTATTTCCTTTACCTGTTTGTTTGTTTTTTCATATCATTATCAGCATCTGACATGGGATATAGGTATGTACTTTTGATATCTTCCCCCAACTAGAATTTAAGCGGCATGAGGGCAGGGACTTTGTTTTGTTTTGTTTTGTTTCACAGAATAAAGTCTTAGAATCTACAAGAGTCTTGGTCAGTATTTGTATGGATAAAAGTTCTTTATCCTTCAAGGCTCAGATTACATGTCACTTCCTAAGGAAAGCCTTACCTGATCCTATGTCCCTTAGGCCTCCAAATAAGTTGGCCATTCCTTCTCTGTTCCCCGGTGCCCTGCACTTAGAGCTTTGTAATGGCATGTGGGTCCCTCTTTCCCATCTTCACCCCTCGCTAGTCTGTAAGACTTTCTTAGACATAGACAAGGTCTTCCTTCTCCTCCTCATACCCTGGTGACCACCACAACACCTGGCAGAGAGAATGGTCACTAACAGGGGCACCTGGCTGGCTCAGTCAGTGGAGCATGCGAGTCTTGATCTCAGGGTTGTGAGTTCAAGCCCCACATTGGCTGTGGAGATTACTTAAAAATAAGAAAAAAAAAAATCTTTAAAGAAAAATGGTTACTGATAGGACAAAGTTATATAATCTATGTGAACACTCTTTACAAACATCCACCTGCATCATTCTTTTATTTGTTTTTAGTAATTTATTTTTTAATGTTTCATTAGGCTTGTCTGGTACTGTTAGCCTTCTTTTGGTTCATGGTCATGGTTTTTTCCAACCCTTGTCTGTTTAGCATATTTTTTTTCACGTCCAATTTCCTCTCTGCTCCCAAAATAGCAATATAATTTTCTCTGATTGATGCCGTTTCTCTGTACAGAACAGCAAAGGTTCTGGGCTCACACACCTGAGTTCTCTGGGCTCAGGTGGGGTTCAGAAGACACTTGGGAACTCAGCTGCCAGCAGATGAATGTGCTTGGCATCAGATGAAGTGCAGGGAATGGTAAAACACTTCAAAAGGGCGGGCATGATAAGGTCCATTGTCACTCTGCTTCTCTGAAAGGCAGTTTCCAGACCTGTTCTATGAGTAGCCTCGCTAGGCAGCTTCCTCTTGTTTGAACGTCCATCTCTCAGGATTTGAATTAGCATTTTTATAAGATTTCTCAATGATAGAAAACTCCATTACATATCACACAAATAATCCTCTAGAATACACATGTGAAATAAGCTTCCTTTAATTTTGTTTTCTCTACCAGTGTCTGCAAAGAAAATGAAATTATTATCTCCCATGAGATTGATTCTTTCATAACAAAGCTTTTACCATTATAAGAAAGAATTACCAGGCATAGAAGAGGCGGGAAGTTATTTGGGTTCTGTGTGTAAGCAGATCTATCGAGGCAAAGATAGTTTTTGCCCTTTTTTTTGGTTGTTGTATCTTATATTCTAGTTGGGGAAGAGGACAAGAAATGAAGGGAGAAAGTAAGAGAGAACATTACAGAAATCTTTTTGTATTGTGAAGAACCCAAAGCTTGAGGTGTTTTAACATATTTTATGATTATTTTTGAGAAAATGGAGGGAGTCCTTTAAGAAATCGAGCTTAAAATTGTTGAGCCATTTTGTGTCACTCTCTCAGAGGGAGCAAAAGTCTTCGAGGCAATTAAAAGCAGCTGGGGCTGCAGGGCCACAGCCACATGGTATGTTCCAGCCCAGGGAAGAGGAGAGGCAGAAAGGGCCCTGAGAATTACCGCAGGGAACCTGGGGGACTCACTGGAAGCATTCTGCACCCAAATGTGCTTCTTAACCCTTTAATGGCCCAGGAGAAGCTGGGATTCATAGAGTCAAAGTCATAAGTTAAATGGAGGGCAATTGTGGAGACCTGGATCTCATCATGATAACCCAAGCCTCGACCCACTGCCTCCCCACTGTCACAGAGAGCCACTGTCTTCCGACTGCCTGGCGCTAGCTCTGTGACCTTGTATAAGTTTTGTCATCCATCAGGATAGACGAGTCCGTATCCCCAGGATAGAAGAATTTGGTATAGTGCTTGGCACATGGCAAGAATTATGTGTACATTAAATAAAATGCTTGTGGTGTTGTTGTTTTTTTTTTGCCTTGTCCAAATACTACTTTTCTATTCCTTTTCCATTTCACTTTATTTATCTTAAAAGGAAACTTTGTCATTCTTGAAAATGGAAAGCCTTGTTATAAAAAGAAAGTACTTAAAAATAAAAACAGTGTTATTAAATTATAGGTATATTCTGTGCCCTGCATCAGGCTCTGAGCCTAAGGCCTCCTTCTCTTCGTTAGAACATGAGATTAGCTCTGCTTGGGCATTAAAGAAAAAGTAGCACCAGAATGAAACTTTTCCTTTGGTGTAATCACAAGGATGGAGGGAGACAGAGAATTATGATAATTTTATTATAAGGTTTAATAATATTTCATCTCACCTAAAATAAACTCAGGAACATCAGTATCCTGTGAGCATGTGTCCCCTACTATGGGAAGCATTCAAGTACACACACATACACAAACACACAGACACACACAGACACACACACACACACCCCTTAGTACCCAGGAAATGGAAGACAAACACAGAGCACTGTCTCTCTCTCCTTGCAGTGGTTTGTTTAAAAGCAGGAGATGGTTCTGTCCCTGCCGTTGAAATAGGAAAGCTACATTCCCTGCCTGAAAAATCCGAGGATTAATTGTGATACAGTTCTGAGAACTTTGCCTAATACACAGAAGAGGACCAAGTCAAGGGGTTGGAATGTCCCTGAGCTCCTACTCCATGCACGGGAGCTGGGCTTCATTCATTGCTTGGCATCTGTAGTTTGACTCTAAAACGCTTCCCATAGTTCAACTTCCAGCACTGAGGGAAGATCCACTGAAGGAAGAACTCATGTAATGTAATCATGTCTAAGTAGCAGTGACAAGTATAGGAAATGAGAAATGTTCATCTCTGGAGTCATTTCAGACAGTTATCTTTTGCTTATTTATTTTCTAGATTATTTTATTAGAGTCTACTTTCAAGAAATACAAATACCAGGGGTGTCTGGATGGGTCAGTTGGTTAAGTGTCCAGCTTTGGCTCAGGTCATGATCTCACGGTTTGTGAGTTTGAGCCCTGCTTTGGGGCTCTATGCCGACAACACAGAGCCTGGAGCCCGCTTTGAATTCTATGTGTCTCTCTCTCTCTGTTCCTTCCTCTGCTCATGCTCTGTCTCTCTCTCTCTCTCTAAAAGATAATATTAAAAAAAAAAGAAATACAAATAACATCTTTCTTTAGCATTAGGATATTAATGTTTTCTCACAAAATGCATTAAAATTGAAAAGAAAAATGTGAATATGAGAAAGAAGACAATAAAAGACCACCACCTATAGAGATTTCCACTCTTCCACTGTCTCCCTGGCTGAATCTCTATGATGGGTAGAGGGGAGGTAGAAGGGAGGGAGGGGTGGGTGGAAGATAGAAGTAAGGTCAGGGAGTTGGGAATAAAAGGCAGGAATGCAGAATTAGCTTGATTCACTTAGGGCTAAAAATGGGAATGTGTTCACTGTATTTTGATGTTACAAATCAGTTAGTGTGATTTTCCTTTAAGATTCTGAGTATAGATTTATACATGATGTTGTCTGTGTAAAGAGTAAGTTCCTATTTCCAAAGGCGAAACCGAGAGAAGATTCTTTCCCCCTAAAGAATCGGTCTTTCATCCAGAGAACACAGACTTTCCAGGGCTGCCTAAAAGGAAAGTGAGCTTTAGGGCCACTTCCCAGTCACCCCCAGTGCCACAAGACTGGGAGTAAAGGGTGACAGCTGTCAACATCCCAGACCCAGTGTGGTCCTCCTCGATGGCAGGCCTTGACCCCACAGTGTGAAGGTCCCCGCGAGGAACTGGCTCAGCCTCCTTCTGGGGAAAAGGTACAGTTCCCCCTAGGGCCCCAGAGGGCTTGCCAGTGATGACGTGGACTAGGTGTCATTATTGCATTGGAAAGAGGGTCATCTAGGCCTTCTTTGTGGGCCTGTCGCGCACATTGCTGGATGTCATATGCAGCTGCCTGGCGCTTAGGGGCTTTCAGTGTCACAGACCTGCCATCCCCTCACATCAGGCACTAACAGCCAACCGTGTTCCACACCTTTTCATCACTGCTTTTGTATCGGAATTCAAATGCCTACATTATAGCCAAATTGCATCATCCTTCTTGTATTTTTATGGTCTACAGAGGATAGCTAATTTAGGCAGTCCTTTGGGGATCGAAGTACGAAAATCTCATGTGAATGTGATGTTTACTTAAAAGGCATTGGGTTCCTAAGGGGATTACCTTCAAACCCTGCCCAATACAGCCACATACTGCGTTTTGTTTTCAAAGCCTCTAATGACCCTGAGCGGTTTTCTTTTAAGACATTTTTTTTTTAGAGCAGTTTTAGGTTCACAGCAAAATTGAGCAGAGGACACTGAGACTTCCTGAATGCCTCTTTTAATAAAATTATCCCTTTAAGTGGTCCTCCAATCTTAGGATGGGGATATGATTATCCACTGCAGATTAGGAGACTGAGGCAGTAAGTGGCCTGTTCCTGACCACAAAGATAGTCAGGGACAGAGCCACAATCCACACCCAGGCCCTCTTCCCCAAGGCCTGAGCTCTTCCCTGGGCCGCACAGCTTGGCTGGGGTGGTGGCCGGGGATGGACAGAGAGAAGGGGATTGCAGAGGTGGTCGATCAGCTGTAATCTGCCACTTGCGCTGTTCTTGCTCTGCAGAAGGTTCTGGAATTCCTCCAGAGCAGTTTGCTTCAGTTTTTCTTGACCAGGGGAACCTTGGTGTTGCAACTATCAGTCAGGGTCCCAGTCTGAACAGACGGCATGCTCAAAATGAAGAGAAGTTTAGTAAAGGGACTATTTATAAAGATGCAGGCATGGCGTAGGGAAAACCCAAGGGTTAGACATACCTCTAGTGTTAGTGAGGGCTCTGGAAGGATCTGGGGAGAGAGAGGATCTCCTGACAGGAGCTGTGGTCCTTGGACAAAGAGAAGGCAGCCTCTGCTGACCTCACGGGGAGGCAGCTGGCTTGGGCTTTCTCTTCTTCTTCCCCACATCTTCTGTTCCACTGCCCCAAATGCTGTGTCCACTTCCCCTGGGTCCCAAGTTTGGTCTGTGCAGTGAGCTGAGTGGCATCCTTCAAAAACTCATGTCCTCCTGGAAGCTCAGGATATGATCTTATTTGAAAATAAGGAGGCAGCAATGGGACAAATTGAAATCGTACGCCACCAGATAAGGTAAAATGAGAAGACTGCATTATCATTTCTGTGATATTTCTGCCAAAGATATGTGACGCAAATAAAATCAGAAGAAATGTCAGAAAAACCAAAACTGAGGGACATTTCACAACTTGGGTGACCTGCAGTCTTCTAAAATGTATTGAAATCCTGACAGTCAAGGAAAAGTCAAGGAACTGTTCTGACTGAAGGGGAATTGAGAGACTTAACAAGAAAACGCAGAATGTGACTGTGGCCTGGGTCCTCTGGCTGGCAAGGACAACAGTGATACAGTTGATGAGACTTCCGTGGGGTCCAAGGATGAGGTCATGGTGATTCCCTTTCTGTATGTCTAACACATTTTAACTCATTTAATGTTCACATGCACCCCATAAGGTATTGACTTAAAATGACACAGCTGAGGCCCCAAGAGGTTAAGTAACTTGCCCAAGAACACACAGATAGGGGTAGTGGAGTTGGGATTGCCCAGATGGAGTCTGGGATCTTATTACTTGCACTAAACTGCCTCTCAACACAGAAACAAACAGTAAACACACATGTACGTGAAACATATAGTGACCCAGAGGGTGACTGATGCTACTGGAAAAGATTAAAGCAGGGAGTGTGAGGGTTGGGGTTTGACTGAAGCAAGGTGTTCAGGGGAAGGCCTACTGAGCACGAGA
>NW_027527525.1:4455594-4456489 GCF_008692635.1 Crocuta crocuta | reverse complement strand
GCAGGGACCCGGGGGGTGGGGGGGGAGGCGGGAGGAGGGCGAGGAGCCTTGAAAAACCATTCACCCACTCATCAACTCAAGCTGAGAAAAATTACAGGATGTATTAGCTCTGATGTATGAGCCATTGCCAAGTTCAATGTAATAAGATACTTAGAATCAAGTTACAGAGAATATATTGATGTTTAGTGCTGGGAAATAGAAACGAGAATATCAGGACAGACAGGATGGAGAATAAGGACGGTTTCTTAGCTGTCTCGTTGCCTGGTTCCAAGAGAGGGGGGTGGGGATTATGACACACATAGCCCAGGCTGCCTGTGGGGACCGGGCTTCCTGGGGCCCAACAGAGAGAGGCTTTGATCTGGAGGCAGCAGCTGTAAGATGAGTGAGTGCAATCCTGAGAAGAGGAGGAGGAGGCAAGGTGGTCCCCGCCCACGGGAGGTGACAGTCCGTGAAACCCAGCAGAGGAATAGCAGACAGCCATGGGGGCTGTGGGTGATGGAGGAGAGCGAGCTCAGCTCAGGGGCTTCCACATTTCAGTGCTAACACACTTGCCTTTATGTGTTCTTCATTCGAAGTAGAACTGTGAGTCCTTCCCAGAGACAGGGAAGTCATATTTGTGACTGGTTGTACATTAGAGGAAGCCTGGCTTCTTCCTCGCTTCTGCTGGACAGCACGGTAAAATCGGGTGGGACACGTGGAATTTGTTTTCATTATGGTGTTTCATTATGTGTTGTCAGGAGAAACCTGAAACTGTCCTGACTTGACTCTTTTGCAAGGACTCTGCCCTTCTGCTTTGAATCTAGAAAGATTTCGGGGAAGGATGTGTTTTTGGCCATGATTGTTATTTTTCTTTTTGCCTGATAGGTCATGAGTCTCTCATTTTCTCTTTCATCTT
>NW_027527525.1:4433045-4453420 GCF_008692635.1 Crocuta crocuta | reverse complement strand
GGGGGGGGAGGCGGGAGGAGGGCGAGGAGCCTTGAAAAACCATTCACCCACTCATCAACTCAAGCTGAGAAAAATTACAGGATGTATTAGCTCTGATGTATGAGCCATTGCCAAGTTCAATGTAATATGATACTTAGAATCAAGTTACAGAGAATATATTGATGTTTAGTGCTGGGAAATAGAAACGAGAATATCAGGACAGACAGGATGGAGAATAAGGACGGTTTCTTAGCTGTCTCGTTGCCTGGTTCCAAGAGAGGGGGGTGGGGATTATGACACACGTAGCCCAGGCTGCCTGTGGGGACCGGGCTTCCTGGGGCCCAACAGAGAGAGGCTTTGATCTGGAGGCAGCAGCTGTAAGATGAGTGAGTGCAATCCTGAGAAGAGGAGGAGGAGGCAAGGTGGTCCCCGCCCACGGGAGGTGACAGTCCGTGAAACCCAGCAGAGGAATNATAGCCCAGGCTGCCTGTGGGGACCGGGCTTCCTGGGGCCCAACAGAGAGAGGCTTTGATCTGGAGGCAGCAGCTGTAAGATGAGTGAGTGCAATCCTGAGAAGAGGAGGAGGAGGCAAGGTGGTCCCCGCCCACGGGAGGTGACAGTCCGTGAAACCCAGCAGAGGAATAGCAGACAGCCATGGGGGCTGTGGGTGATGGAGGAGAGCGAGCTCAGCTCAGGGGCTTCCACATTTCAGTGCTAACACACTTGCCTTTATGTGTTCTTCATTCGAAGTAGAACTGTGAGTCCTTCCCAGAGACAGGGAAGTCATATTTGTGACTGGTTGTACATTAGAGGAAGCCTGGCTTCTTCCTCGCATCTGCTGGACAGCACGGTAAAATCGGGTGGGACACGTGGAATTTGTTTTCATTATGGTGTTTCATTATGTGTTGTCAGGAGAAACCTGAAACTGTCCTGACTTGACTCTTTTGCAAGGACTCTGCCCTTCTGCTTTGAATCTAGAAAGATTTCGGGGAAGGATGTGTTTTTGGCCATGATTGTTATTTTTCTTTTTGCCTGATAGGTCATGAGTCTCTCATTTTCTCTTTCATCTTCATGTCCCCGGCCACTGCCCCTATTTTGTTTTTGACTTTTGCCCTGATTTGTTTGTTTTTCCTTCTTAAAGATTCATAAACCATGTTTGTAGTTCTCACTGTATAAAACTAGTGTCTGTACTAGGTAGAACATAATGGTTTTAAACACCTGCTATATGCTGACGACCCAATCGCAGCCTCTCCCTGAACTCCCTGCTCATATACCCAATTGGCTGCTCTACCAAGGTGTCCACCATCTTGGAGACTGGCACCTCCAGTCAGTCCATTACTCAGACTGAAAATCCACCTGAGCATCCTCGACTGCACTCCTACATCTCACAGACGATCCATTAACAAACTGCAAAGGCTCCTCCATCATAGTGTATCCCAGCCCTTCCCACCACCTTCACTGCTGCCTTTTTTCTATTCCCTGGAACAATACAGTAGCCTCCCTCCCAGTCTTCTGTTCTGCCCTTATCCTCTTCAAACACCAACCAGAATATTCCTTTCAAAATGGGAGTTCAATCACACCACCTCCTGCTATTCTAAAACTCCCCGTATTTCTTCTCTGTTCAGACTGTTGAAGTTTTCCCATCTGTAAAATGGGGTCATTCTTGTCCACCTCATGGGTCTGTTAATGCAATGAGGCACTTTGGAAAGTGCTAGACCTGCCAGTAATATATGTGGGGTCTGGGATCAGTTGACAAATGAACACTTGCATCCCACATGTCTCAAGATTTAAGAGTTATAAATCAAGCCAGAACCTGTTTAGTGAAATGTGTTAAATCTTTATATCTTGACACATTTGCCTTCATCATGATCACAGCAAAATATATAGGTAAAATGATTGTTTTTATTGGACTGATACTGGCACAATATCAAGGACAGCTGAATTTAATGACAATTTTGCATGTCCAGATGGTCTGTTGACAGAGGGTGTAATCCACAGAAAAGTATATAACTCATAGCAAGCTATTTATGTATCCAATATCTGTTGGCTTTCTTGACTTGGTGTCAGCAAACTCACTAGCTTTATTGTTATGATCACGATTTTCACATAATCTCTGTTCTATTGGCAGTAAAGCAGGAATTGGCAAACTTTCTGTAAAGAATCAAACAAGAAATAGTTAGGTGATGTGAGCCATTTGTCTCTGTCTCAGTTACTCAACTCTGCTGTTGGAGCAGAAAACACCATGGACAAAACAGGAATGGATGGGTTGGCTCTGTTCTAGTGACACCTTATTTACAAAAACAGGCAGTGGGCTGGATTTGGCCTGGAGGCTGTAGTTTGTCGATGCCTGTTCTAAAAGATTAAAAAAAATAGAATGCAATTTATTCAAAATATACAAATTTGAATATAGTTTAATCAAAATGTAGTTTAAAGTAAGTGTAAGAATAAAAAAACCTATGTTTTCTATATGTCTTAATAGTAATTTTCTTTTTTTAAGTCTATTTATTTATTTTTATTTTAAGAGAGAGAGCATGAGCAAGGGAAGGGCAGAGAGAGACTGAGAGAGAGAGAATCCCAAGCAGGCTCTGCATTGTCAGCACAGAGCCCCACAGGGCTTGAAACTCACAAACCATGAGACCATGACCTGAGCCAAAATCAAGAGTCAGATGCTTGATTGACAGAGTCACTGGGGTGCCACTTAATAATAATTTTCTTATAAAATATTCAAAACTATTAAAGTTACAAAGCAGAATACAAGTACAGTTAATGACTATTCACATTTTAAGTAAAAACTATTTAAATAAAACTGAAAATTTTAGGGGCGCCTGGGTGGCTTAGTCGGTTGAGCGTCCGACTTTCGCTTGGGTCATGATCTCGCGGTTCGTGGGTTCGAGCCCCGCGTCGGGCTCTGTGCTGGCTGCCAGCTCAGAGCCTGGAGCCTGTTTCGGTCTGTGACTCCCTCTCTCTCTGACCGTCCCCTGATCACGCTGTCTCTCTCTCTCTCTCTCTCTCCCCTAGAAATAAATAAAACATTAAAAAAAAAAACTGAAAATTTTAATTTCGTTTTCTGAGAAGGTAATGATATCTTATTATTAAATACTTGTATGAAAAGGAAATGGTTGGCAATTTTAGCATTCAAAGTCCAGTTAGCTGCCAATATAGAGAATTAGCATAATGTGTCAGATATATTGAGTCGGCACTTAAGTATGTGCAGATATAAGGGCATTTGGATTGTTTCTCATTGCAGAATGTTCTCTAGAAGCCACATGCTGCTGCTGGTAATATTGCACTTAATCAGCATGTACTCCTGGATGGGCAAATTATAGCACAGAAAGAAGCGAGGCAAGGGACGCTGGGCACCCCTGGGAAAGGATACTTAGTGATGCAAGAATCTCATGTTCCCTGGGAGCAGAGATTTGACAACTTAATTAACTTACCCTTTCTCCTACCTAAGCACTTCTGCCACTCAAATGCTCCCCACGCTCCAAAGTAGTGGTTGCGGTCACTTTTGGTTTCAAGAATGTAGGGTAGTAGATGTGTAGAAGGGTTGCCCTGAGGCCTGAAGTACTGTGAGTGGCGTAAGAAAGGATACGGTATTTGAGAATATGACTCTTGCTGCCCCAGCACTGCGTGCTGGTCTTGAATGACAGAGGCATTCATGCCATCTTTAATAAACTCTGCGTTTGTGTGTGCACGTGTGTGTTTTCAGGGTGGTGGGGTGTGTGGGGGGGTGAAGCCATGTCTTTGCTTGAGTCTACAGGCAAGGTTGTAAAACACTTAGCACCTGTGTGAAATACAATAGTCTCAGAGTAGATCCAGCCTACACCGCATACCCGAAGACCCTTCCAGTATGGTGCAGGAGAGTGGAGCCGGGGCAAGCTACTGCTTGCACGAGTCATATTCCGCAGGAGGTGTGGATGGAGCACTCATAGGTGGAGAGGGAAAGGTCACCTGGAGGGCAACAGCTGCTTTGTAAAACGAGAGTTGTTATGGGGAACAATAGTGGCTGTTTCAGCACAGACCAAGGAACCTTGGCAGGTGCTGAGCTCCTGAGACCAGAGTGTTGAGCAGAAGACCATAGGGATGGCCTGGAGGGATCTTCCACGGGTATGTGGTGAGTCTAAACACCCTCTGAGGTCTCACCCCAGTCTGAGACTCCAAGAATACAAGACACAGTAAGTGTTTGGGGGTAGCAAACAACGAACAGAGAAACAAGAAACAAACAGGACACAGGTGTGCTGGAACCAGATCATCCGACCTTCCAGAGTCCCCTATTAAGTATTCAGGACATTTGGGGAGATGGTTAAACCACTGGTAGCTTGATATCAGCCGTGGTGGGAGTATGAACACCATGGAAATTGGCAGACACTAGGCTTCAGGGCTTTCTTTTTCTCTGAGGAGCTGGCCTACCGAGCACACCTCTTAGTCCACAGTTGGCCCAGGGGCGCCTGGGTGGCTCAGTCAGTTATCGTCCTACTCTTGATTTAGGCTCAGGCCATGATCTCATGGTTCATAAGTTCGAGCCCTGCATCAGGCTCTGCGTGGACAGTGTGGAGCCTGCTTGGGATTCTCTCTCTCTTCCTATCTCTCTGCCCCTACCCCCTCCCAAAATAAGTAGATACACTTAAATACATGGTTGGACCAGCCATTACATTTTATTTTAGCTAGGATCTACAAAACTGACTCAGCATCACTTCCGCTGGCATAAGAATATGGGAACCTGGAAGGAGAGTAGAGTGGGTCAGCCCCCTGGTTTTGTGCACAGAGAAACCTCGTACCAACCAGCCATGTGGCTTTGGATTACTTGGCCTCTCTAAGCCTTAATTTTTTTGTCTATAAAATGGGGATAATAAATGCATTTAATAGAATTGTTGTGAGAATTACATGTGATAATTTGTGAATAATGATTAACATGGTTCCTGACACATGATAATCTCATAAACAAATTAATAAATAGCTGTTATGCTTATATTTCTAAGCTATACACTGCTAAGCTTCAGAGTCTTGGGTTTAAATAGCACAAATTATTCCTGTTTACCTGAAGCTGTTGTGCCCAAATCGCAAGTCCCCTGAGACCTCCAAGGAGCCGACACCGATGCAAGTACATAAGGGTCTTTATTACAAGCTCAAGCAGGGGCTCACCCGTCTACTGGCGCAGCGGCAGCAAGGAGAACCCTCGAACAATGGCAAACAGGGTTTTTATGGGGTAAGGGACAGGGGTGTTACAGTTCACACGTTGTATGTTTTGCATCATCACATAAGCACCAATCATAATTGTACAACACCCATGGTTATAGTTTTGACCATTCAGTATCCATGAGGCATCTGTTACTTTTGGCGGGACCCAATCATGACCTTTGAGAATCCTTTGAAAATGACCAATTATGAGGTGAGCTCAAAGGGCCTACCTGGGGTTTAGGCAAGCGGTGAGTGATTGGCTAGTTTGTACAGAGTAACTACCTGCCGTTCCCAGCCCTGACTCAGACCACAGGAATGTTACACATTTCCTTTGATTGGCTGAACCGAGGGTGGTCTGAGGGTAGCTTCAGCGAAAGCTTCTCCTGGAACTGGGCTACGTGCAGCCCGAGGTTGCTCTTAATGGAGGACTTAATTTCAGGCTCTTCAAAGCAAGAGGGTTGATGGAGAGGCTCTGGCGGGGCCGAGACGCCTGATGGAGATGCAGAAGCTGGAGGATCAGATAATAAGCAGGAGCCAAGAGAAGTAAGGGGGGGCTGGAAATTCAGGCAGAATGGTGCACAGGGACAGGCCTGGCTGACTGGCCTTGCTCCTGGCCCTGTGGCTGCTGGTGCTGAGTGTCTCTGCCTCTCCCAGGCCCAACTGCAGGAATGCAGTGTCTGTCCCTGTTTTTTTGCCTTGTTAAGTGGTAAGGAAGCTTAAGTCAAGCTAACATGCAGGCAGCAACCCCCCCCCCCACCAGTGGGGTTTGTGTGATATTCCTCGGGCACTCCCGGCTGCCCAAGAACAAAGGAAAGGGGGAAAATAAATGGTTAGCTGACGGAGATCATAGTCCTCCAGGACCCAAGTCTCCATCCCCCTCCACAGCAATGTGGGAAACGAAGGCAGAAGGAAATGGCAGATAGAACTAAGTTTCCTTATAACCTGCAGCCCAGTGACAATTACTTGAGGCCGGCAGAGTAAACCTCTTCTTCAGGGACTCCCTACTGTCTTCCTGCTAATGCTTTGCTACAGGGAAAACAAGCCTAGCTTGACGATAGCTAAGCCTCCCCTATCCTGGGAGTCTTTAGCATATGAAAATCTCCCTGGAAACTTCCCCTGGGACTTGACTCGCCTCCAACTCCATAGTATATAACCAGTCTCTCCTCTTGGTCCTGGGGCAGCTCTTCCTGCCCACAGGTCCTGTCCCCACGTTTCAATAAAATCACCTTTTTGCACCAAAGATGACTCCAAGAATTCTTTTTTGGTTGCCGGCTCTGGACCAAGCTGGACCAAGCCCCAAGAACCTCATCATTAAGTATCAGATTTAAAGTCATGAGCAGATTTGTCCAATTGGTCAATCCTAACCAGGTACCAGTGATGAAGTTTTGGGGTGATAATGGGGTTCGTGGGGTCTAGAGCCAACGGCCAGGAGAGAATTCTTGAGACATCTTTGGTGCAAAAAGGTGATTTTATTAAAGTAGAAGGACAGGACCCCGTGGGCAGCAAAATCTGAGCTGCGGTCGTGAGGAGTGCCTGGTTTTATACGATGAAATTGGGGGAGGTAAGGGAGGCCTCCAGAGGGACTTTGATATGCTAAAGAGAACTCCCAAGATACCTGAAGCCTTACTAGTGTCAAGCTAAGGTTGTTTTCCCTCTAGTATGTGTTAACATTATGGAGGCAGGGCGTTCCTGGAGAAATGTTGTACTCTGTATTTCTGTCAGTATTTCTCAATGGGCTGCAGGTTGTAAGGAAAGTTAATTTTATTTTTTTTAATTTTTTAAAAAAATGTTTTATTTATTTCTAGGAGAGAGAGAGAGAGAGAGAGACAGGGTGAGCAGGGAAGGGTCAGAGAGAGAGGAAGTCACAGACTGAAACAGGCTCCAGGCTCTGAGCTGGCAGTCAGCACAGAGCCTGACGCAGGGCTCGAACCCATGAACCGCGAGATCATGACCTAAGCGAAAGTCGGACGCTTAACCGACTAAGCCACCCAGGTGCCCCAGGAAAGTTAATTTTAATTTTACCTGCCATTTCCTTCTTGCCTTTGTTCCCCCATATCACTATGGAGGGTGGTGTTGGGGCTTTAGGAAACTGAGTCTATAGGTTTTAGGAGATTAGCTATTGATAATACTGCCTTTTCTTGTAATTTACTAAAATATCTGTAAACTGTTGAAGACTCATGTCCCACATGACTGCGATCTCTATTGGTTAACCATTTGTTATCTTTCCTCTCTTTTGTCCTTAGGCAGTCACGAGTGCCTGAGGAATATCACACGTATCCCATGGTGGGAGTGGGGGGAATGTGATGGTGCTAGCTTGCGCTTTGCCCTCCGCTTGCCTTATGGTCCCACATCACCAGCACCTTAATCTATTTCTTTCTTTCTTTTTTTAAATTTTTAAAAATGTTTATTTACTTTTGAGAGACAGAGAGACGGAGTGTGAGCAGGTGAGTGGCCGAGAGAGAAAGAGACACAGAATCTGAAGCAGGCTCCAGGTTCTGATCTGTCAGCACAGAGCATGACATGGGGCTCAAACTCATGGACTGTGAGATCATGACCTGAGCCACAGTAGGACACTTAACTGACTGAGTCACCCAGGTGCCCCACCAGCACCTTAATTTCCAGAGGTATTGAATAAAAATAAGCATCTGATGTTTTCCAGATCTGTTCTAGAAGGTGGACTCTATTTCCCACCAAAACTCACATTGTGGCTCATTTCCAAACATAGGAAAAAATCTGGACAAGTGACACATGTCCAGTATGGACATTTAGATACCCTACAGCCTTCCTCTCATAGTGTTCAAAAATAACAGCAGGCTGAAAACAAATATAAAAACATTCTTCCACTTAATGTAATTGACCAAATGTATATTCTTTGCACATCTAAACACTTTAACCCCTTCTCCAAAAAGAGACCAATGAGTTTCCTGAGTTAATGTCCTGTTCCAAGTCTTAGAGGTCTGATTCAGGCAAATTCTTCTTTTAGCTTTAGGGGATCCCAACCAACTAGATCAGGGGTTGGCAAATTTTTCTGCAAGGGACCTTAAAAAATATTTTTTAGGCTTTGTAATTGTGATAATTGTGTTTTACATTAATATAAATTTGGTCTATGTCCCTGATCCTGGCACAGAGACTCTAAAATACTTGGAATTTCCTAAGTGATGAGAGAGACAAAGGTATCTTTTGTTATGTTAACAAGGTGACTTTGCAGAAGCCCTGGTTGCCACGGGAACCACTATTTGAATAGAGGGTTGGAATAGCCAATGATTTAATCAATTGTGTCTATGTAATGAAGCCTCCATAAAAACCCAAAAGGATGGTGTTCAGAGAGCCTCCATATTGGTGAACAAGGGAAGATTCTGGGAGAGTGGTGTTGCAGGATTTTATTACCTCAATGTCCAGGGTTCGTTGTCTCACCACTTCAAAAACTGAAAAAGTGGACAAAGAATAATGAGCAGCAGGCAAAAGTTTATTCCAGTATAAGATCAGAAAGTAAGAATAGTGTGAAAGCTCTCTTTACAGAGAGGGGACATCCAAAAGTGAATTCCCATGGACTATAGACAAAGGACTCTGTTTTATAGGGCCTTGGTGGGTCCCTTCCCTTCACCCTTGTTTCTTCTCAGGGGGTAGGCTATTGGCTAGTGTGAGAAGTAAGGGAGGTAATTCATTTTCAGAAATACCAAATAAAAGGTGTGCTATCTAATTAACAATAGGTTTGAAACCTATTGGAAATATGACCTACACCAGCCCCCCTCCCCCACACACAATGGAGTCCAAAGCCCTTAGACACTTCACTTCCTTGTTCTTCTTCCCCTTCTCTATTTTGGGGGCTTATTTTCATGGGCTTTGCAATGAGGATACACCAAACAACAAAGGAGTGACTGGCAGTCTCTGTGTCTCCTGTTCCAATCAGACTACTTTTGCTTTCCATGGGCGTGTTCTGATGAGCCTGTAACTGCTGTAGTACTCAGCCAATAAGGAACCAGGGGAGGGACTTGCATGCTAAGAGATAAATTGTCTGCTCTAACTGCCCCAGTGTGCCTGTCCATCAGATACCTGCTCTTGCAAGAATTTTGATTAAAGCCTCCCTTCAGTGTGCTCTGAGTGTCCGCGTCCCTCCTTTGATTTGGTCTATGGGCTTATTTCTAGTACTAGATAACTCTAAATGCCTAGTCATTCCTTTTTGATTGGCTTGTTTCCACTGTATGAGGGGTCGTCTATGGCCATACCATTCCTTGTGAGTCATATGTTTCATGTTCCACTACTTATTTTTTACTTAGGTCTTCTGTCAAATTTCTGAGGGAAACCTATGGGGGTGTAGGTGGTGTCTGCTACTTTCTTAAGAGAGACCTTACACCTGGGGAGTTTGCTATTGTCAGACACTCTCAGCATTGTTCCAAAATACATTGTTTTTCCCCCACCAGGGGACATGAGGTCCTGTCCTTTCCCTCTCTGCTTACTGAATCTTATCTTTTCCTATCATAATGGGAACCTCCAGGAGTAGAGGCAAGATGGTGGAGAAGTAGGGAGCTCCATGCATTTTGCTCGCCCCCGTCTCTCAGACAGAGAAGGCCTGAAGCCATAGGACACTGAACTGCAGTAGTTTGGGAGGAAAAGAGACAGAGTACACTGGGAAGGCAACCTCATGGGGCTACCTCAAGAAACAAGCCAAAGTACACATGGTGGAGAGTCCCAAATACCACTACAAGTAGGGAAATAAAATAACCAAACAACAAGAGAGACCAAGAGACAACATTAAAAGAACACTTCTTGAACAGACAGGCCCTAGACAGTCAANCTCTCAGCATTGTTCCAAAATACATTGTTTTTCCCCCACCAGGGGACCTGAGGTCCTGTCCTTTCCCTCTCTGCTTACTGAATCTTATCTTTTCCTATCATAATGGGAACCTCCAGGAGTAGAGGCAAGATGGTGGAGAAGTAGGGAGCTCCATGCATTTTGCTCGCCCCCGTCTCTCAGACAGAGAAGGCCTGAAGCCATAGGACACTGAACTGCAGTAGTTTGGGAGGAAAAGAGACAGAGTACACTGGGAAGGCAACCTCATGGGGCTACCTCAAGAAACAAGCCAAAGTACACATGGTGGAGAGTCCCANAAAAAGAGGAAGCTGAGAAAAAGAGAGATAAATGGATCCAGGAGCACAAAAGGAGAGTTCGAGAACTGAGTGATACTATCAAATGGAACAATATCCATATCACAGGAATCCCAGAAAAGGAAGAGAGAGGGAAAGGCATTGAAGGAGTCTTTTAACAAATTATAGCAGAGAACTTCCCCAATCTGGGGAAGGAAAGAGACGTTGAAATCCAAGAGGCACAGAGAACTCCCCTCAGATGCAACTTGAATCGATCTTCTGCACAACATATCATAGTAAAACTGGCAAAACATAAGGACAAAGAGAGAATTCTGAAAGCAGCTAGGGAGAAAAGGGCCCTAACATACAAAGGGAAACCTATCAGAGTAGTTACAGACCTATGTACTGAAACTTGGCAGGCCAGAAAGGAATGGCAGAAAATCTTTAGTGTGATAAACAGAAAAAAATATGCAGCCAAGAATCTTCTATCCAGCAAGCCTGTCATTCAGAATAGGAGACATAAAAGCCTTCCCAAATCAACAAAAATTGGAAGAATTCATCACCACTAAACCAGCCCTATAAGAAATCCTATGGGGGACTCTATGAGGGAAATGTTGCAAGGAACATAAGGTACCAGAGACCCCACCACAAGCATGAATTCTACAAAGAACCCAATGACCCTAAGCCCATATTTTTCTATAATGGAAGCTCCAATTTACATCCAGTTTGTCAGAAAGAGAGGTGACAACCTGGGCCTGCTATTGCCATCTCAAGTGGGGAACAGGGGTCAATCTTATAGGACTAAGCCCTTAACCTGTGGGATCAGATGCTATTTCCAAGTAGATATTGTCAGAATTGTGTTGAATTGTAGGTCACCTGGCTGCTCTCTGAAAATTGCTCAGTGGCATAGAAAAAACAGACAATAGGAATTGGTGTCAAAATTGTGGCAATCCATAGTGTCTGGAAAGCAGCCATAGCTGGTATGTAAATGAGTGGGTGTGGCTTGTTCCAGTACAACTTTATTAATGAAAACCTGCCACGGGCTAGATTTGGCCTGCAGTCTGTAGTTTACCAGCCCCTGGACTAGATTATAAAGTTTGCTATCACAAGTACACTCTGGGTATAATAATCAGGCAACATAAAGGGAGAGGGGGCTGTTATCTGTTATTGTATAGACATACACACCTAGTACATAGTGCAGGAAGGAAGGAAGCCGAGGCACAAGAAAGGGCCATGGGCCTCACTTTATCAATAGACCACAAAGTCATAGCTGCTGATATCCTTTCCTCCCCTGAGGGTCCTTGCTGTGTTCCCTCATCAGTCAGCAACTTGACTACTTGTGGCTTATTATCTTATAGGCAACCTGCCGGGAGCCGCACCCGCCTCTCTGGATGGCAGTCACAGCAAGGAAATGGCAGCGTTTGCACAGCTCCTGCCATGAGAAATGAAAACTGGTATCTCCTGCTACTACTGGCTCATGTTGTGCTGGTATTGACCAGGCCTCACGATATTCCATATCAGACCAATATTCTGAACACAGATACCTCATAAGGAAAAGCATATTCCTGACTTTACAAGAGAGATTTTAGATGGAAGCTCTANTAACTAATTGTCTCCTCTAGCAAGGTTGCAGGCTGAGAAGTACGTTATAAATGCTCACTGTGTAAGCAGGATGTCGGAGTGGCAGTGTCCTACACGCTCAGGTCATACATGACAGATGTGGTGGTGACAGTCTCCTCTGTTTATGGGTAGCATTTGACAAAATGTCCCTAAATGATTTATTTGTTCTCCATTAGGCTGTGAGCCTCCCAGGACCTGAGAACAACACATACTTGTTCTTGCCAGAACAAAGAATATCTGTTTTGCCCAGAACCAAGCACAGTGTCTGATAAACTGTTAGATGCTTGAAAAATAAATGTTATATGAAAGGGTAATGTTATTTAAAATGTTAACATCCAGAAATATGAGGAAGTAGCTCATAAAAATGTAACTTGCGTGAAATAAGAGCGCAACAGTTTTTTCATGGGCAAATACTATATGTAAGAAACATACTATCTGAGGAAACTGTAGATTGAGAGTAGACCGTGATGCAGGGTGGTTGCGGTCCTCACCTGAGGATGGTGATTGGGGATTTTCTCTTTTTGTGAAGATCTTGCAAAATACTCTGCTTGTGGGGAATAGTACTGGCTCAGGGCCAAAGCAAATTTCCTGCTCTTGCTTCTCCTTAGAGGATGATTTATTTAAGAGCTTAAACTTTTAAATCAACAGAACTTTGAAAACTAGTTTGTTTCCTTAGTAGATAAGCCATGGCGAGAAGCAGATGCTATTGGCACTAATAAAAGCTCAAGTCTGGTTGAGGAATGGAAAAATATGATTACAGAAGAGTTGGCTTCTGTTGGAAAGTTTAAACGCTGATTGAACTAAATTAAACTAAATTCTTGTCAACAGATATTTTTTGAACATGTACAAAGAGTAAGACATGATATTAAACAGTGTGAGGGTACGTGATAAATAAGATAAATAAGAATTCTTGCCCTCAAATCTGTTATAATCTAGTGAAGTCCTTCTAGTGAAGTTATAATCTAGTGGTCAAGCATCAATTAACATGTTTAAGGAGGAAGAGATTAATTTGCACCCAGAGAATCAATATAAGATTTGTGGAAGAATTATTTGAGAAATGACGAATATTTTGATAGAAGTATACAGGGAAGTACATTTCTGGTGGTGAGCACATAAAGCCAAGGTTGAAAACTCAAATGTCTAAGTGGTCAAGCACATCACAGTCCTGAATGGAGCCAGTTGGATGTAAGACAATAGGGAATAGTGGGGATTTTGACCAATTGGAGAGAGTGTGTCCCATTTAAAGGGATTAGCCACTTCTCAGTTCAGTTGATTGTTACCTGATCTATTACTTTTACAAGAGAAGCTGGAAATTTTCCTAATGTTGCTAATGGGTTAGATAAAACAAAAACCACTATAACATCATGTGATCCAAATCCATCTAAATCCAGTGTGTAGAGAGTGATTTACATAAAGACGCAGAGGGAGAAATTTTCGAGCCGCGTTTGGGAGCTAGTGCTGCTGGATGTGTGTAAACACAAGTGGTCATGAGCAGGGGCAGTAAGACAAAGAGGTGTAAGAATTGGCTCTCCTAAGACACTGAATCCACTTTGAAGGAGCTCAGATCTCCTTCTGTGGGGCAAGAAGCCTGTGATCCTGGAGGTGATTCATTGAAAACTCTGGTTTACAAAGACTTCTGTGGCTGCCTATGGAGGAAGGAATTGAAAAGTTTGTTGATGAGGGCAGGGAGATGGGTTAAGAGGATGCTGCAGTAATCCAGTGTGAGAACTGATAAGGGTCTGAATCTGGACCGAAGGAGACTGGTGTGATATAGTAAATGTCAAAAACTCTTCCTGATTGGATATAAAAATAAATTTGCGGCCTAAGGCCAGTCATTTTTCTTAACCTTTAGCTTTCCTTCCATCAAATGGTGACAATAATAACTGTCTTGTCAATGCAGGATTCTGTGAGAATCGAGACAAGCAGAGTACATGAAAGAGCAGCCGTCACTATAAAAGATTGTATCCATGGAACTGATTTTTATTGGTGTTGTTACAGTCAGTTCTGGGATTCCACATCAGTTAGGACTTTGTAAACATATGGAGGCATGAAAAGATATCCAAAAGTGACAATTTTCTTTAAAAGATTTCTATGAAATTAAAGCAACTGGAGAGGAAAATTTTACTTTGTTGATGTTAGCAGTGATAATCATGGCCCACGCTGTGGCTTACAGCCCCTTCTAAGTAAAATGGATCTACCTACTACCTTAGCCGAGGGCCCAACCCAAGGCAGCCACGTTTGACACCTTAAGCTATGCCTGACCCAACGGCAGGAGATTCATCTGCTGATCAGTGGTCCAAGATGTGCCCTGTATCAAAAACAAAACAAAACAAAAACAAAACAAAACAAAACAAAACAAAACTCTTCCAAATGGGAATAATGGTAATTAGCTGAGCCAGGAAAGTGGTTTAGGTAGGGAATTTCAGTGGAGAACTAAAGAGTAAGGCATCCAGTCCATGGCATAAGAACAAAGGTACAGGGGAGCCTGGGTGGCTCAGTTGTTGGGCGACTGACTTCAGCTCAGGTCACTATCTCATGTTGTGTGAGTTTGAGCCCTGCATCTGGCTCTGTACCGAGAGCTCGGAGCCTGGAGCCTGCTCTGGATTCTGTGTCTCCTTCTCTCTCTGTCCTTCCCCTGTTCATGCTCTGTCTCTCTCAAAATTAAACAAACATTAAAAAAAAAAAAAGAACAAAGGTACAGATGAGCAATATGGCAGACCACTCCATGGTAAGATGGTTGATGGAAGATGGCAAGATCCAGTGCCTCGTATACTGCTGGGGTTGCCTTAAGTCAAGAACCACCATTTATTCCCAGTTTCCACGATGCCAAGTCAACTTTTATAATTTTGTTCAATAAAATTCCATTCAGTGAGAATCCTTAAAATAATCTTCACCCTTCACTTGAGTTCTGTCTTGCAACCAAAACACTCTCCTAAAATACTGTCCCTATTCATTGGAAATAGGAATAACCTTTTCTGAGGTGTTTGACTTTAAAAACGGAGGTCATCCAAAATTTGCTCTACTGTCTTCTAGTGGGAGAAAAAGTGGTTAAATTAGATGGCACATGACAGGGTAGACTTAAGAGTTAATGTTAAACACTTAAGAACTGCTGTACTTCAAATTCCACATATACAGAAAGACATTGCTTTGGGAAAAAAAAAAAAAAAAAAAAGGAAGGTGTTTCATAACTAGTCCAGGCAACGACTGGGGGAAAAAGTCAAATCAATTCATGAACTTGATGGAGTAGAATAATCATGAGCTTCAGAATAGAAGCCTTAATCAGAAGTCCAAAACCTGTGACTTCTTGGTTGGATGGATGGACACTGAGATCTCAGGTAAGTTGCTTATCCCTATAGGACCCCAGGTGTTGATGAATGGAGGTGTGATGGTCATGGTGGTGATGACGATGATGATGGCAGTGAAGGAATCCATGAGATAATGCATGTGAAATTCCTCATGAACTAAGCTATATGGTTTGTTATCATTAAGGAACTACAGTGTTGGCAATGAAAAGGTGACAACATTGAAAAGCAATAGCAATTATACATGGGAGGAAATTGGCTAATTTCAGACAAGTTACTAGTGAAGAATTGACATTTTTATATGACTCCACATGATTGTGATGCAATAAGATGCTTTTGGGCCTTCACCTTTTAAAACAAAAGTAATATTGGGGCATCTGAGTGGCTCAATTGGTTAAGCCTCTGACTCTTGATTTTGGCTCAGGTCATGATCTCATGGTTTGTGAGTTTGAACCCCAAGTTAGGCTCCCATGTGACAGCACAGAGCCCTCTTGAGATTCCCCCTCCCTCCTCTCTCTGCCCTGCCCCTGCTCATGCTTGCATACTCTCTCTCTCTCTCTCTCCCCCCGTCAAAAGTAAAGAAAAAAGAAAAGAAAGAAGGAAGGAAGGAAGGAAGAAAAATAAATAAGAAAGGTAATATTAATAACGATGTCTGTGATAATGATGCTAATAATAATCACAGCAGGCACCACCTACTAACATTTCCAATGGCCCAGTACTCGGTATTCACTGTCTCCAACCTTCCAACCACCATGTTATTATCCCCATTCTACCCATGAGAAGAACAAATCTCAGAGAGATTAAGAAGCTCGATCAGGGTCAACCAGCCAGGGATTCGAACCCAGGTCTTTCTGGCTCTGCATTCTGTGCCCATCTTGCTGTTGGCCTAATTAGCTCATCCTAGAATGGTGAAGCAGAGGGGCTGCAGTGATCCTTGGAGAATCTTAGTGTAGGCCCTACTTTTGAGAGAAGAGGAAGAGGCCCAGAGCAGTGAAATGGCCTGTCTAAGGACACATAGCTAGTTACTGGTGAGATCAAGTTCTCAGACTCAGGGCTTCTGACTCAGAGTCATAGGCTGATGTCCACCCAGGACTGCATCTCTGACGCACAGCTATTTTGAATATCAGTGCACCTTTGCAAACAAGCTGTTCGTTTTATTCCAGAGAATTACAGGGCAAATGTATCCTTCCTGAGGGAACAGCTGGCATGTGTGCTGTGGTGTCTTATCGCAGCACACCCTGGGTTTATGGTGGCTTGCCTCTGGGTTCTGTTGGCTTTAGGGAAGCTGTTTGTCATGGAGTGAGCAAATAAGGGAGTTCACAGAAAGTCAGTCCCCAGATTCTTGCTTACTAGCCACCTCTAGCGTAAATGTTACATGATGCCTTACTAAAGTGGGAGCGAGGATGATACAATAATATACTTAAAATAGGCAGCCTTTATGAATGTTCTTTACCTCCCAGGGTCCTTCCATCCTCATGGTTAAGCTCCAAGTTAATGGATTAAATTCATTTCACAGATGAGAAAATCGAGACCCAGAAATACCAAGAATGCTTTAAAAAAACCCAAAACCTGGAACCAGTTTAGAGCCTTCATCCCCAGGCATGTCTGACGCCAAAGATGACATTTGTAACCAACACACGCACCTGCACTGCACCTACAGAGCTTTGCACCTATGGGGAATGGGGTGGTTGGGAAATAAAGGCAGTCTTGCCTTCACACAAGCTTATAGTCTAACATGGGACACGAGCATGATTAATTATAATATCCTATTTAAGAGAAAGCATTAGCTTTATTCTAAAGCANAGCTTATAGTCTAACATGGGACACGAGCATGATTAATTATAATATCTTATTTAAGAGCATTATCTCTTAAGAAGAGTCCCTCTTCTAAGGGACTTATGAGAGGAATTTATACCTTCTCAGCATGGTTATGTAATGAATTTTTATCCCCATTCTACAGATAAGAAAACTGAGGCTGACAGAGGTAAAGCAAATATCAAGCTTTCTGTAGTTAATAAGTATTAGAGTCTGGATTCTGTCCAGGGTCATAGTCATTGTGGTCAAGTTTACAATAAATAAACACATAAAATGCTATGAGAATCCAAAGAGAGAAGCCTATAAAGTTGAAAGCTAATTACAGTAAATCCTTAGAGCTGACTTCAGTAAATTTTCCTGCCAGCCCCAGTGATCTAGAATAGCAGAGCAGTGCATGATATCGGATGCAGTGTGGTGCAATTAAAATAGAAAAGGGAGGGGTGCCTGGGTGGCTCAGCTGGTTGAGTGTCTGACTCTTGATTTCGGCTTAGGTCATGATTTCATGGTTTGTGGCTTGAGCCCCATATCAGACTCTGAGGTGACAGTGTAGAGTCTGCTTGAGATTCTCTCTCTCTCCTCTCTCTCTTTGCCCCTCCCCCCTGCTCTCATGCTCTCTCACTCTCAAAATAAATAAATAAACTTAAAGAAAATAAAATAGAAAGAGGGGTGCATGGGTGGCTCTGTTGGTGAAGCGTCTGACTCTTGACTTCAGCTGAGGTCATAGTCTCACAGTTTGTGGGCTCCAAAGCTCCTACATTGGGCTCCCAGCTGACAGCACAGGGCCTGCTTAGGATTCTCTGTCCCTCTCTCTGTGCCACTCCCCTACCTCTCAAAAAAAAAAAAGAATAAATAAATAAACACACACACACAAAATAGAGAATGGGAGTCAAAGCTCTGGGTTTGAGACCATCTCTTCCTCATGGTGAACTTGGTGACCATTGTAACCAAAGAAAATACCTTGGCTCTTTCTTCTGTGTCCTGCTTGCTGTCACTGATAGGAGCTTTCAAACCCGGTTTATTTTTAAGAGGCGACTTTTGTTTTATTGCTTGTCTCTGGAAGGATGCCCTCAGATGTTAATGAAGACTGGTGAAGCTATAAAAGATTCAGAAAAATCTCAAAGTTATTGAGTTTCACTGAAATACGAAAAGGGCTCATTCTATTTTCTTCATTGCTCCTTCATAGGCATAGTTATGTAATTATTCATCAGTAAATTTATCTCTGATAGTGCAAAAGTCTGCTCCTTCTATTCCTTAAAGTTCCCAATAGAAGCAAAAGTAGAGAAGTATTTTCAGTTCAGCCAGTTGTGTCTCCCTTGGGATTTTCCAGCTCTGTTTCTTTTCTTTGAGCTTTGTGGCAAAGTGCAAAGAGCATTGATCTGGCTGTCAGGCCAACTCCACTGTTTCTTAGCTATAGGATTTGGACAGGTCTTCTCCTTTCCTGGGCTCCGTTTTCTCTCTCTCTTAAACTAAGGGGTTGAACTAAGCCATTGGTTTTCACACTGAGTTGTTCACTCTTGGAAAAGGCAGTCAGAGGCTGTGGATTGTTGGAGAGGATCTAAGAATCTGTATGTTGGAAAAGTCTGAAGGCTAGACAAAATCAAACTTAGCACATAGCCATTCCATATGTATGTAAGATGCTCTTCTGAGTAATAAAATACAATTTAAAGGGTTATTGAATTTTTACTAATTTTGGTCATTATGCTTTTCTTAATTAAATGCAATTAAAACTGTTATTGAATCACTAATTTTGATCATCATGATTTTCTTAGTTGAAATGTAATTTAAAATGTTAGTGAAGTTTTGCTAATTTTGGTCTTTATGATGTTTTTAACCAAGAGATACTAAATAGTCTGTTAATAAGAGAAATGTCTGAATATTCTTAGATATTAAGAATGGGTCTTACAATTGCAAAGGTTGAGAAACACAGGTCCAGATGATTTCTTGGGCTCTTTCTAGGTCTGACATTTTGGGATGCCAAACTGAAATGTCCAAAATAGTGGACATGTGGTTAAAAAAAAATCTATTCAGTTGCATTAGCCACATTTCAAATGCTCTGTAGTCACATGGATTAGTGCCTACCGTATTGGTCAGTGTAGATAATGGAATATTTCATCATCGTAGAAAGTTCTACTAGACAGCCAGATGAACTAAATGATTTTATTAATGTGTTTTCCTTGAGGTGAGAGAGTCTTAACATATAATTGTCAGAAAAATATGAGTTTGAAGCTTGAAGTCATTTAGCCATTAGTCCTGTCACTGAAGGGAATAGGAGGGATGTGTGGTTAGGAAACCTGACAGACCTATCTGCTCTTCTTGGGCCAGTTTGCCTTTGAACCTTTGATTGTAATAGGTAATATGATGCTCAGAACAACCATGCACACCAAGTGTTGATTCAGCCACACCCCCAAATAGTCTCACCCACCAGATTACTCTGAAACTCAGAAACTTGTGTCCAGGATCTGAATACAGCCAGACACCAGGATTTTGCTGGTTTCTAGCCCAGAGGAGCCACTAAGAAGAGGAAGAATGGAAAAGCCATCCAAAGCCAAGTAACATATTTCCTTCTCTCACAGGAAGGCTTCTGGGTGTGGCTGGAGCCAAAGGGCAAGGGTCTCCCTGGGAGACCCAGCTCCCTGGGAGCTGGGGGCAAGGGTCTCCCTTCAAAAATTCTCAAGGGTTGGGGCACCTGGGGGGCTCAGTCTGTTAAGTGTCTGACTCTTGGTTTCAGCTCAGGTCATGATCTCATGGTTTGTGAGTTCAAGCCCCGAGTCTGGCTCTGTGCTATCAGTGGAGAGCCTGCTTGAGATTCTGTCTCTCTCTCTCTCTTTCTCTCCCTGCCCTTCCCCTGCTTTTTCTCTCTCTGTCTCAAAAAAAAAAGAGTCCTCAAGGATTGTTAACTAAGACTTAAGGCTTAGTAGGCAAAAGCCATAGGCCAGGAGGGATGATGTGCTTAAAAGACACACTTTCCGCTTCTGACGAGAAAATACGTATATACTATTCATTGTAGAAAACTTAGCAGATACAGAAGCTATGAGGATTTTAAAAATCCCTCATAATACAACTAGAAATAACCATTGTTAACATTTAAGATGATTTCCTTAATTCATAAGCTGGACTATGAAGGTTTAACATTAAGCAGTTTCATTTTCTGAAACCAGGGCCTTTCCTTATTTAATTGCACTGACCTACAAGCCAACTTATGCCTGATTTCTTTTCCCTCTCTGGCCATCTCCTCATGCTTAAGTGTCTCTTCTCTCCACTTGTAAATGACGGGTGAGGTCTTCCCGGTCATTTTGCAAGAATGATGTCCACTGGCCTCACTCATAGACTTGCCGAGGGACCTCCCCTGGGGCTCAAACTGTACCTTATGACCATAGTGACCTTGCTGGGGTGGGG